>NC_132927.1:26390491-26693521 GCF_047675955.1 Chlorocebus sabaeus
ATGTTAATGCTTGATGCAGAATTGTAAAGCAGCATCTGGTTCCTATATAACCTTAAGGATTAATTTTAGTGATCCTCAAGGAATTAAATAGGGAATTTCAGAAATGTAGACTGCAAATGCAGTATACAGGAAAAGGTGGAGTGGGTTTTGTTTATGAGGGTGTCTGAAAACTAAAATTGAGCGGGATATCATGGTATAGTTGGACAGTATTGGTCCTTCACGCTTTGGCCATATTGTGTAATGGAGCTTTTACCAAAGATGTATGAGAAGTGTAAGACTATAAAAAATGAACTATTCAAAGTAAAACTCTTGACAGACGTTTTACTTAAAGCAGATGCAAAAGGGTATTCTCATGTAGGCTCCTGTTGGTGCAGAGGGATTTTTGATTTCAAGATGCAACTAAAGTACGAAGTTCTCAGTTTCACTTTAGTAGAAATAGCTCTAGAAATGAGGCTGATAAACACATCTAAGAATACTGGTTGCTTTCTAAAATTCCCAAAGCTCCACCATAAATGTAATTCTTAGTGTTTTAAATGATTGCATTTTAAGGTATATAAATATGGGTTATCCAATATCAATGCTATAGTAACATCCTGAAACAAAACAAGCACAAAGGTATAAATGCCTAAACTGGAGGAAACTTGAAACCCTCATGTTAAATCTTAAATGTAGTATTTCTAACTTGTGAAGACAGATTGGTAGGCAGCCATTTTTTTGTGTCTTAAAATAACTGGGGGCATAGTTAAAATTTTATACATCAAGTGATTGCTATTATTGAATGTTGCAGGTGAGATGTGGTTATTTTTAGTTTATTTGAAATGTTTGACTGGAAAGGGGGGAGGGGGAAGCAAATATTTGAAATTTGGAAAACCCTAAACCTTTTGGTAAGAAATTGTAATTTTCACTTAAAATTTTCTTTAAGAATATAAAAGGTTTATAATTGATGTAGTTAAATTGAACAATAACCACTGGTGACTGGAGCAGGTAATTACAGCCTGCAGAAAAAATTATAATCTAAGAATTGAGAAAATAAGATCCTGAAGTTGTTTAATTGCATCAGTTTCTGTATTTGTGAATTTATAAACTGCAGTAAGTTTTGAATGAGGTTAATCTTGTTTAATATAAGTAAATGAGTCTGTAGACTGTGATCTCCCCAAACTAAAAAGTACAGTACTTGGAATTGTGTTTATGGTTGTAGTGTTGGTAAAGCACTAATATGCAGAAAATAAAGGAATTACACAGTGCAGTTTCTCACGTTACGTTACTCGCTTGAACTAGATAAGTGGGACGTGTGGTGTGTTGGGCCATTTTATTCTCCAGGGTTTATGGTAAAAGGTGACTTAATTTGGAAGTTACCTGACTTTTGTAAGAACAAAAAAGATCAGTTTGGTTCTTGTAAATGCTGGCTATTTGAGGTAGTTTGCCCTGTTTTAGTTCCACCAACTTAATCTGATTGATAATTTAGGACACAACAGTTAAACAGTTTTTAAAATTTGAGGTCTCATAGCAGTCTTTATTCTGCTGTTTTTTCCAAATTACAACCTTAGCATTTTTAGAAGTACAGAACTGTGTCTAAAGAATTGGCCTTGAGTCTTAAATTCAGGTCTTAATTCTTTATAGACTTCTGGATTTTAAAGTTTCTTTTAGAGGTCAAATTGTTTGTGCTATAGAAATGGCAAAATTGTATTCATTTAAATGTAAAGTAGTATACAGGATAAGGTCGGAAGAAAGAAAACGATGAATAACTTGTTGGATAAAAGGGTTTGAAAGACATTCTTGTAAGCCTTTCCTCCTATATCAGCAATTTTTATAGTTTGATTTTAGAATGTCTTCATGTGATCTCTAGTATGATTTAATTCCCATGTTAATATTTATTAATGTATTTCGTACTGTGGTTAAGATACTGTGACAAAGTATCAATTTGTCAGTACTAGCAGTAGAAAATATTTTCCCCATTAATGAGTTTTTATGCTTTAATATAAGCTTAGAAATACAGTAGCCATTATCTGAATGGTGATGGAGCATATAAAATTCCAAAAGTTATTTTCTCAACACCTTGCCAAATATGTATCAGGATTACAAGTAAGGTAAGTCTTGTATCTCCTTATAGGTAAAAACTGTTTGTAAAACCACATACAGCAATTATAAGAAATTTTTAAGTGATTAGTCACTGAACATAATATATTTGGAGTATAATATTCAATAGTATCTAGCCTTTTGCTTTAATCAAATGGTAAGGATTAGTAAAGGTTACAGTATTAGAGTTTACAAAAATGGAATGTTGGGAGATGGAGCCATAGAAGAGGCAAAGCAACTTCTTGCTTTGCCAAACCAAAGTTGCCAGACTAGATTAGTGAGTTGAACAGGCAGGGAACACACAGGTGAGATCAAAGAAGGCAGAACAAGTCTGGAGAGTTTGAGGTAGTTTGCCCTGTTTTAGTTCCACTAAAGGAGAGGGATTTAGGAATTAAAACAAATTTGCAATTAAATATAAGTCAAGTAATGGTAAATTTCAAGAGAATTAGACTAGGAGCTAACCTCATTTTGTGGGAAAATAAAATTTTTAAACTTTTACCCCTTTATTTGAAATGTTTTATGACTACTTGAAAAAATTTTAAAATGAAAGTATTTGTTTTGTCCTTGAATATCTTTTTTTTTTTTTTTTTTTTTGAGACGGAATCTTGCTCTTTCGCCTAGGCTGGAGTGCAGTGGCGTGATCTTGGCTCACTGCTACCTCCGCCTTCCCGGTTCACGCCATTCTCCCTCCCCAGCCTCCTGAGTAGCTGGGACTACAGGCGCCTGCCACCACGCCTGGCTAATTTTTTTTTTTTTTTTTTGTATTTTTAGTAGAGAGGGGGTTTCACCGTGTTAGCCAGGATGGTCTCGATCTCCTGACCTCGTGATCTGCCCACCTTGGCCTCCCAAAGTGCTGGGATTACAGGTGTGAGCCACTGCGCCCGGCGAGTATCTTTCATTTGTTGTAGAATACACATTTGGTCCATAGTACTTGTTTTATAAGTGTGAGGGTAGATTTTTTTTATTGAGAGCCCACTAATAATGCCTGGCACTGTTTAGGTGCAGGAGATTGACAGTGAAGAAAAACAAAAAATCTGCATTCATGGAACTTAAATGGAGGATTGGGGATAGAGAACAAAGATCAGATGATAAGTAAAAATCTGTTAGGTTATATGCTATATGTTATACAATATATAATGTATGTACACGTATCAGGGAACAGGTGTGTTCGGAGAAGATCTCATTGAGGTGATGTTTGAGCAAATACTTGAAGGAAATGTCAATATTGGTATAATTGACATAGTCACAGAAAGATAATAGTATAGTGTAAAGCAGAGGTGGGAAAACTATGACCAAGGGCAAATCTGGGTGCAGCCTGTTTTTTATAGGGACTGTGCTAGAATAGTTTTTACTTTTTTTTTTTTTTTTTTTGTGAGACGGAGTCTCGCTCTGTAGCCCAGGCTGGAGTGCGGTGGCCGGAGCTCAGCTCACTGCAAGCTCCGCCTCCCGGGCTTACGCCATTCTCCAGCCTCAGCCTCCCAAGTAGCTGGGACTACAGGCGCCCGCCACCTTGCCCGGCTAGGTTTTTTTTGTATTTTTTAGTAGAGACGGAGTTTCACCGTATTATCCAGGATGGTCTCGATTTCTTGACCTCGTGATCCGCCCGTCTCGGCCTCCCAAAGTGCTGGGATTACAGGCTTGAGCCACCGAGCCCGGCCAGTTTTTACATTTTTAAAAGATTTGTAAAGTTTGTAAGAAAAAAACATGAATATGTGACAGACAGTAATGGCCTGAAAAGCCTAAAATATTTACGATCTGGCTCTTAGGAAAAACATTTAACCTCAAATGTAAAGCCAATTTTTAAAACATTATCAAAATATATAGGAAATCGAACAATTGAATGTGAAAGACCATTGTTAAATGAATCTAATAAAAATTTTAGGACACAGAGGCCGGGCACAGTGGCTCATGCCTGTAATCCCAGCGCTTATTGGAGGCCGAGGCGGGCAGATCACGAGGTCAGGAGATGGAGACCATCCTGGCTAACACGGTGAAACCCCATCTCTACTAAAAATACAAAAAATTAGCCGGGCGAGGTGTTGTGTGCCTGTAGTCCCAGCTACTCGGGAGGCTGAAGCAGGAGAATGGTGTGAACCTGGGAGATGGAGCTTGCAGTGAGCCGAGATCCCACCACTGCCACTCCAGCGTGGGCGACGGAGCAAGACTCATGTCTCAAAAAAAAAAAAAAATTTAGGGCACAGTGACATAGAATTTCCACATTTTATACATTTAGTGAGCTAAGACTTGTTATTGAGTAGTCTAACCTGGATTAGTTTTTTTCTAAATGAATTTAAATGCGTGAAATCAGTAGTTTCTCAGTTTTGATTTTAACATAGTTCTTTAAAACTGTGTGAGTCACTTCATTTTAAATATTTCTTTTATTTTTGTGGTAGTTTTACTGGTCTTTGGATTTAAGTTAAATGTGATTCTTTGTTAAGTGTCTTTTCTTCCAGATAACCTAGATTAGTTGGTGTAGGTTCAGATAACATCGTTTAACTGTGGCTTTTTTATCCACTATTACTGTAATTAAGTCATGAGTCTATTATTTTTATGAAGAAAGTTTGTAAGGGGAAGTGTTTTATTGACTTGGAAACTGTTATGGTGCATGATAATTTGGTTTCTTCCAGTATTATTCCTCTAACCAATATAAACTAGGAAACTTTGCTTCACACATGGATTATTTCTTGCCTAGAGAGTTATATATTAATACCAAATAATACTAAATAATTACCAGTAGGATGAGAAATCTATATTTTAAACTATTTAAACTATTACAAAGTTGTGAAACCTATAACTGTTAGACTACTACAAAGTAATCTAGCAGAAGTTATGGAAGTAAATTTTGTTGAGGACATTTACAAATGAGCTTTAAAAAAAAAATGAAAACATTTGTAGTTCATGGAAAGACCTATGTGAAACTAGTTATTTGTGATTATAAAAGTTGTTTTCCATTACAGCTGAATAGCCTGAGAAGGTTATAGCATGAGGGGGGGGAAGAAACATTGTGATAGAAGCAGAAATTTGGATCTTTGAAGTTTGTTATAATAAGGCAAACCAAAGTGCTTTCTCTGCATGTCTTTATTTTTTATTTTATTTATTTATTTTTGAGATGGAGTCTCACTCTTGTCGCCCAGGCTGGAGTGCAGTGGCTCGATCTCAGCTCACTGCAACCTCCCCTCTCTGGTTCAGGTGATTCTCCTGCCTCAGCCTCCCAAGTAGCTGGGATTAGAGGCATGTGCCACCACGCCCGGCTAATTTTGTATTTTTAGTAGAGATGGGGTTTCACCATGTTGGCTGTTCTCAAACTCCTGAGCTCAGGCAATCCACCCAACTCGGCCTCCCAAAGTGCTGGGATTATAGGTGTGAGCCACTGTGCCCTGCCCATGTGTTTATTTATTTATTTATTTGAGGAGTCTCACTTGGTCACCCAGGCTGGAGTGCAGTGGCGTGATCTCAGCTCACTGCAACCTCCACCTCCCAGGTTCAAGAGATTCTCCTGCTTCAGCCTCCCAAGCAGCTGGGACCACAGGCGCACCACCACGCCTGGTTAATTTTTTTGTTTGTTTATTTTGTTTTGTATTTTTAATGGAAATGGAGTTTCACCATGTTGGCCAGGCTAGCCTCGAACTCCTGACCTCAGGTGATCCACCCACTTTGGCCTGCCAAAGTGCTGGGATTACAGGTGTGAGCCACCGCGCCTGGCCCATGTGTTTATTTTTAAAAGTTAGTTTTATGAATAAGTCCTAGGTTGGAGTTAGGCCTAAGGAAATCAAACTCAGAAATACTCTAATAGTAAGAGTTAGCATTTACTGAATGTTTGCCATGTGTCAGGCATTGCTCTAAGCACTGAATGGGTATTAATTCTCTAAATCCTCACAGCCACCTTGGGAGATAGGGCTCTCATTTTATAGTTGAAAAAACGGAGGCATACAGAAGTATATGTTAATAAGTAGCAGAGCCTGAATTTGGATTCAGATAGTCTCTGCTGTACTATGAATGTGACTAAGGTGAACCAGTGCTTACTCATGTTCTTAGTATGTTTTTGGTGTGTGTTTTCTTATAAATACCTGGCTTTAAGTAAATTTCCCATAATTTTCTTATTTTATCTTCAATAAGTTGTGAGTCCCTATATAATTTCACTCTTCTGTACAGTGGAGAACAGTATTAGGCGCTTAAGGGACTTTTTTTTTTCTTCTGTAAAAATCAAATTTGATTGCTTGATAGTGAATTTTACAGATCATTGTGAAAAATAGGAAAAGTTAAAATTTTCACTGAGCTGATTATTTATATACTTATATATAGATTTGTTTTAAGAAAAGTTTTATATGGAATGCTTCACAAATTTGTGTCATCCTTGCACAGGGGCTGTGTAATCTCTGTATTGCTCCAATTTTAGTATATGTGCTGCTGAAGTGAGCCTCCCAGTTAAATTTCAATTAGATAAACTATTTTTTAGTACAAGTGTATCCCAAGCAGTATACTAAAATTATGTATTAAATTATATATACTATATATAAAAAAATTATATACTAAAGCTTAAATTGAAATTTAACTGGCCATCCTGTATTTTACCTACAATCCTGTATCTGACTCTGAATGGTAGGAAAGGAGGTAAGATTGAAAATGGAAATTTAAAAATATATTTAAAAACCCTCAAGAACTCTACCAAGTAGTTTGGATATTGTTTTGTGTGTAATGGGAGCCATTGAATTTTTACATATGTAAATTTATATATATATATGCATATATATATCTCTTTATGCATATATATATATATAAAAAAAACAGGAGAGAGTCACAGTGATTAGGTGTTTCTAGTAGCTTTGTATAGAATCATGTATCAAGATTATGGATAGAAGTTGGAAGAAAGAAGTCCCTTCAGGAGACTGATGATAATTCAGCTGAGAAAATGAGGGCCAAGTATAGTGTAGAGAAAATGAGAAAGAAGTGAGATAATGAAATAAATTGGTGAAATATGTTACTTGTGGAGGAAGAAAGAGTTAACAATTTTGATCTGAATTCTTTTTCTTTTTTTGAGACAGAGTCTCACTCTGTCACCCAAACTGGAGTGCAATGGCATGATCTCAGCTCACTGCAACCTCTGCCTCCTGGGTTCACGTGATTCCTCTGCCTCAACCTCCCATGTAGCTGGGACTACAGGTGCCCACCACCATGCCCGGCTAATTTTTTTATTTTTAGTAGAGACGGGGTTTCACCATGTTGGCCAGGCTGGTCTCGAACTCCTGACCTTGGATGACCCAGTGGCCTCGGCCTCCCAAAGTGCTGAGATTACAGGTGTGAGCCACTGTGCCCAGCCTTGATATATATATATATTTTGAAATGGAGTTTCACTCTTGTCACCCAGGCTGCCATGCAATAGTGCTATCTCAGCTCACTGCAACCTCTGCCTCCCAGGTTCAAGCGATTCTCCTGCGTCAGACTCCCAAGTAGCGTAATTACAGGTGCCTGCCACCACACCCGGCTACTTTTTTTTTTCTTTTGTATTTTTAGTAGAGACGGGGGTTTCACTATGTTGGCCAGGCTAGTCTTGAGCTCCTGACCTGGTGATCCGCCCGCCTCAGCCTCCCAAAGTGCTGCAATTACCAGCGTGAGCCACTGCATCCTGCCTGGCCTTGATCTTAATTCTTACATAAAAGATAATGATAACACCATTGGTGGAAATCAGGATATATAGCATATTTCAATGGAGAGACATTGATAATTGGGTAAAGTACTTTGTCTGCAGTGCTGAAAAAGTTTGAATCTGTTAGGCATTCTCTCTTTTGTAACTATTCTCTTAGAGCAGTGCTGCCCAATAGAAACGTAATGCAAGCCACATATGCAATTTAAAATTTTTAGTGCCCACATTTATTTTATTTTATTTTTTTTGAGATGGAGTCTCGCTCTGTCGTCCAGGTTGGAGTGCAGTGACCGGATCTCAGCTCACTGCAAGCTCCGCCTCCGGGGTTCACGCCATTCTCCTGCCTCAGCCTCCCGAGTAGCTGGGACTACACGCGCCCACCACCTTGCCCGGCTAGTTTTTTGCATTTTTTAGTAGAGACGGGGTTTCACCGTGTAGGCCAGGATGGTCTCGATCTCCTGACCTTGTGATCCGCCCGTCTCGGTCTCCCAAAGTGCTGGGATTACAGGCTTGAGCCACCGCGCCCAGCAGTGCTCACATTTAAAAAATAGAAGTGAATTTAATTTTAATAATGTTTTATTTAACCCAATATATCAAATATATTATTTCAATATGTCAGCAGTATGAAATAATTTTTTTTTTTTTTTTGAGACGGAGTCTCACAACCTCTGCCTCCTGGGTTCAAATGATTCTCCTGCCTCAGCCTCCCGAGCAGCTGGGACTACAGACGCCTGCCACCATGCCCAGCTAATTTTTCTTTTTTTTTTTTGTATTTTTAGTAGAGATGGGGTTTTCACCATATTGGCCAGGCTAGTCTCAAACTCCTGACCTCGTGATCCACCTGCCTCAGCCTCCCAAAGTGTGAAATAATAATTAATGATATATTTTACACACTTTTTTGTTTTTTGGAGACTGGGGTCTTGCTATGTTGCCGAGGCTGGCTTCAAGGGATCCTTCTTGCCTTAGCCTCCCTAGTATTTGGGACTACAGGTGTGTGCCATCATGCTCAGCTCTACATTCTTTATTTAACACAAAATCTTCACAATTCAAATGTGTATTTTATGTTTAAAGCACATCTCAATTCAGACTAGCCACATTTCAGTTCTTCATAGCCACATGTGGCTAGTGGCAGTCATATTGGACAGCTCATTCTTAGAGGGTGATTTTTTTTTTTTCCCATACTGTCCCTGCAACTTAAGTAACTATAGTAGGGGGTACCAGTTGAGATGATTTAGATGTGATGAATTTTTCTAGGCCAGAGGTTGGCAAACCATGACCTAGAAATAAAATTGGTCGCACTGTTCTGTTTTTGTAAATAAAGTTTTATAGGAACACAGCCACAAGCATTCATTTGTGTATTGTCTATGGCAGCTTTTACACAACAGCAGAGTTTGTGACAGAGGTCCTGTGGCCCACAAAGCCTAGAATATTTATTATTTGGCCCTTTACAGAAAGAATTTAGACCCTAAAGTAAAGTCTCTGGGATAAAACATATATCTTGTACTGTTTTTCTTTTTCTTTTTTTGAGATGGAATCTTGCTCTGTTGCTCAGGCTGGAGTGCAGTGGCGTGATCTCGGCTCACTGCAACCTCTGCCTCCTGGGTTCAAGCAATTCTTCTGCCTCAGTCTCCCGAGTAGCTGAGATTACAAGTGCATGACACCACACCTGGCTAATTTTTGTATTTTTAGTAGAGACAGGATTTCACCATGTTGGCCAGGCTGGTCTCTAACTTCTGACCTCAAGTGATCCACCAGCCTCACCCTCCCAAAGTGCTGGGACTACAGGCGTGAGCCACTGCACCCAGCCTCCATATTTTACACATTTAAATTAGGTTCCCCAAAGAAATAATATTTGAAATGACTATAGTATATATATTGATTCATTTATTCACCAAGCATTTGCTAAAAGCCTACTGAGTTCCAGGTGCCATACTAGGTTCTATTAGCAAGATAAATTGGATTAATGACAGATCTGTTGAATCACAGCCACCATGTCCTACTGGACTTAATGCTTAAAACACCCACCCATCCACCCACCCACCCACACACACACACAGCAATTTGTTAGGAGCCTCTCTTCCTCAAGGGTATTGTTTTGAAGTCAACAAGACTTAGGCTTGAGTACACTTACTAGCTGTGGTATCGTGGACAAATAACACATTTTTATGAATCAAGTTTCTTATGTGTGAAATGGAAGATAATACCACCTATTGTGCTGATCTGTTGTGAGAATTACATCTAAAACTCATAGCACACTGACAGGCACACAATATTTATTCAATAATGTGTACTGTTATTTAACTCTATACTCCGTGTTCTTATCCTGTAGGTATTTTTTTCCTCTAACTCCTAAATTACTGTGGAAGAAAATATCCTACAATTCAGAACTGGTGCTGATAAAGTATTAAACCTAAGTTTGCAAATATTAAGGGAGGTTTCATAGTAAATGTAACTGTATTTTAGTTAAATAGGGATTAAGTTAACCATCATGATGCCTCCATATTGGAAATTCTTTTAAATTTCAGTCCGTGGCTATTTGATAAATACAAATAAATTTTGAGTCTAGTTTCAGCTATATCACTAACTGTTATGATTTTACTGGACAAATATCAAGTTACAGCAGCCACCATAAGCTCACTTTCTACATTTTTGAGACGGGGGACACCATCATCTACATTTGTAATTATAATGTGACTACAATTACTTGGACATTGTCATTCCAAGGGGAGTCTCTTAACTATTAAAAAAAAAAAAAGAAAAGAAAGAAAAAAAAGCTAAGGGCATTAAGATTACTCCCTTTTTTTTTTTTTTTTTTTTTGAGACAGAGTCTCGCTCTGTCACCCAGGCTGGAGTACAGTGGTGCCATCTCAGCTCACTGTACGCTCCGCCTCCCAGGTTCAAGAAATTCTCCTGCCTCAGCCTCCCAAGTAGCTGCTACTACAGGTGTGAGCTACCATGCCAGGCTAATTTTTGTATTTTTAGTAGAGATGGGGTTTCACCATGTTGGCCAGGATGGTCTCCATCTCTTGACCTTGTGATCCCCACCCTTGGCCTCCCGAAGTGCTGTGATTACAGGCGTGAGCCACTGTACCCGACCAAGATTACTTCCTTTTCAAATGAATTCTTTCTGCAATTTTTCCTTACCTCTAGAAAACTGAGTAGCACGTATTCCTCATTTTGCACTCCACCCCCAACCATCGATACCTACAATACTCACCTGAACAATGTTTTGAAAATTAAGTGACTCCCTTAAAGTGTTTTTATAAACTTTAACACACATCTCCCTCTGGCTATCACACCCTTAACATTTATCATCTTCTCTTCGTCACCAGCTTTCTGGAACACTCCTATTAGCAGCTTCTCTACTGCCTCCTGTCTCTACTGCAAACTAGTTTCTGGCCATTTCACTTAATCTTTCTAACTAAGGAAGGTCTCAAACATGGTTTGTTTTATTTTTTTTAAGACGGAGTCTCATTCGCTCTGTCGCCCAGGCTGGAGTGCAGTGGTGCCATCTCGGCTCATTGCAGCCTCTGCCTCCTGGGTTCAAGCGATTCTCCTGCCTCAGCCTCCCGAGTAGCTGGGACTATAGGCATGCACCACACCACCAGCTAATTTTTGTATTTTTAGTGGACAGTTTAGCAGGTTTTCACCATGTTAGCCAGGCTCGTCTCGAATTCCTGACCTCAGGCTATCCGCCTGCCTCTGCATCCTAAAGTGCTGGGATTATAGGTGCCCGGCCAGGTCCCAATGACTTTCTAATGTCAATTCTAAAGAGTTATTTTTGAACTTCAACCTTCTCTCGATAGGGTATGTTCTCTAATTTTTTCCGTTTGTCAGGTGCTTGTGCATGCTCCTGAAGACAAAGCAACATTTTGGAGGGGCGAGGTCTTATTTGAAGTATATGAGGAAGGTGCTTCCTTGCAATGAGTGAGGGAGTTGGCAATTTTTAATAACCCCCAATCATTCTTCTTTATTTATTCAATAGCACCTGAGGGCCTGGTTGAAGAGAAAGACTTTGAGGTAGGGGGTGGGGCACAAGGGGCAAGAAAGCAGAGAGCAAACTGTTGCTGTCTCCCATCCTGTGTTGTTAGGTAGGGGTACATCATATTATTATAGTAGAGCTACACCTATCTATGTGTTCTTGATGAAGGCATTGTTTGCAAGTTGCTGTTTTTCAACAGCAACATCAGTACCATGTGATTACTGAACCCTTTACAGTTTGTCTTGCCTTTACTTGGAGAGGAGCTAGATGTATCCTGTTTCTGCTGTGCATTTGGCCAGCAATCATGGGCATGTGAATACGTGCCTTTGGTGTGTTTGTGTTCAATTCTCTTCATTTATTTTTGTGCCTTGGACTTTGTATTAGGTAAACTCATGAACTTATTCATAAGGAACTCAACATTTATGGTGTATAAATATTTAAAGAATACACAAAAAAACAAGATGGACAGGCTTATTTTCAGAGGTTTGTGCATGGTGACAGAAAACATACATTTTAATGAAATCATCTTTGTGCCAGTGACCATTTGACTATTCACTTTATTTATTTATTTTTTGAGACAGAGTCTCACTCTGTCGCCCAGGCTGGAGTGCAGTGGCACGATCTTTGCTCACTGCAAGCTCCTGGGTTCATGCCATTCTCCTGCCTCAGCCTCCCAAGTAGCTGGGACTACAGGCGCCCTCCACCACGCCCCGCTAATTTTTTTTTTTTTTGTATTTTTAGTAGAGACAGGGTTTCACCATGTTAGCCAGGATGGTCTCGATCTCCTGACCTCATGATCCGCCCACCTCAGCCTCCCAAAGTGCTGGGATTATAGGCATGAGCCACTGCACCCGACCTGACTATTCACTTTTAGGAAGTGGAAAAAAAATTCCTGAATTTTTTCAATAACTTTTAGAAAAATCTGTGTAGCATGTTCTGAGTTTGATCCACTGTTCCTTGAATTATATAATAGGACTTCAATTTTAAAAGTGCATAAAAGCTTGTAGAAAGATTTGGCTTATTAAAAAGATTGTGATGTGAAAAGCTAGCTCTAAAGTATTAAAGCTTTATTTTCCCCCCGTTCTGAATTAAAATAGGAAGGGAGAGAGGAAGACAAGTCAGTGTTAAGGCCACGAGGTTGAATCATCTAAGGAAATGAGTCAGTGACTACAAACCATAACTTTCCTTTTTCTGGGGCTTTGACTTGGAGAGCTTAATGTTGAATCATTTGAAAAATCTTGCTTGATATCAGTGAATTTAAAATAAGGTTCTTTTTTGTTTTGAGAAATCTTGTAATATTACCTGGATTCATTTATTTTTTTATTTTTATTTTTATATTTTTGTGACACGGAGTCTCGCTCTGTCATCAGGCTGGAATGCAGTAGCGTGATCTCAGCTCACTGCAACCTCCACCTCCTGGGTTCAAGTGATTCTCCTGCCTCAGCCTTCTGAGTAGCTGGGACTACGGGCCTGCACCGCCAGCTAATTTTTGTATTTTTGGTAAAGACAGGGTTTCACCATGTTGGCCAGGATGGTCTCTATCTCTTGACCTCGTGATCCGCCCGCCTCAGCCTCCCAAAATGCTGGGATTACAGGCGTGAGCCACCACACCCAGCTGGATTCATTTATTATTTCAACAAATACTCAGTAGAAAAAAGTAGTAGGTATATTCTTCAAACCAAAAGACATGCAGTGATTTGAAAATATGGGTAATGTATCAGTATCTTTGTATGTATATTTAGCTCTAGGTAATCAATAGTGATTTTTTTTTTTTTTTTTTTTTTATTATTAAACTTCAAGTGGTAGGGTACATGTCAATAGTGATTCTTAATCTGTTTTTAAAACAAGTTTTTTGAGGTTGATAACTGATGACTCATTATTGGACTTAGGATAAACCTAGAATGCCGGTAGTTATTGACACATCGTATTTCTATTTAATATGCTGGAGTTTTTTTCCTAGTCATGAATTGTTTCTTAGGAACCCTGAGCCCATAACTGAAATAAATGCATTGCATTTTGGCTTATTTTTGAAACTTTAAAAATCTCAAATGGTGCTGGGCGTGGTGGCTCGCGCCTGTAATCCCAGCACTTTGGGAAGCTGAGGTGGGCGGATCACGAGGTCAGGAGATCGAGACCATCCTGGCTAACACAGTGAAACCCTGTCTCTACTGGAAATACAAAAAAATTAGCCGGGCATGGTGGCGGGTGCCTGTAGTCCCAGCTACTCTGGAGGTTGAGGCAGGAGAATGGTATGAACCTGGGAGGCGGAGCTTGCAGTGAACCGAGATCACACCACTGTGCTCCAGCCTAGGCAACACAGCAAGACTCCATCTCAAAAAAAAAATCTCAAATGTAATTAATGATCAAGTCTGTGGGTAAAGATAGATAGGTCTCTCAAAGTAAACATTGGCATATTATATAAAAAATTCTTGACCTTTTATGATGGATTGCTTATCTTTATGACTTGGACTCTTTTTATAAGGTTGGGTTACATTTTTAATTCTCTACAACTCATGGGTAATCTTGATTTATGACAGTAAATGCATTTTACACAAGAACCTAATATTTAGAAACTTAAGTATCTTAAATCCTATTTTTGTCATCAAGACAAACTTGAATTAAAGACTAAAACATTACATTTTTATTTTTATTTTTTGCTTAGTATAATAATATGGTAGTGATATCTTAGGGGAAATGTTTTGAATAAATACTAATATATATTTTTCTTTTGTTATTTCTTGGGTATCTTGTTGAATACAGTATGAATTTTAGACTAGCATGACAAGATTTCTAAATTGCCTTCTGGTCAAATGTGGTGGTTCATACCTATAATCTCAGTACTTTGGGAAATCTAGATGGAAGGATTACTTGAGGCCAAGAGTTTGAGACCCACCTGGGCAATACAGTGAGATCATGTCTGTTTTTTGTTTTGTTTTGTTTTGTTTTTTCCATTAGAGATGGGGTTTTGCCATGTTGGCCAGGCTGGTCTCGAACTCCTGAGGCTCAAGTGAACCACCCACCTTGGCCTCTCAAAGTGCTGGGATTACAGGTGTGAGCCCCCACACCCAGCTAGACCACATCTCTTTTTAAACAATCAATCAATATGGTTGGCAGGGCTATTGTTTCCATATGCTTAGACATCCTAGACATGTTAATTTTCTCCTTTCAAACCTATGGTAATTTCTAGGTTCTTTTTCTTGCTGCATGTCCCAGTCTAATAAAACCTAAAGTGTTACCTACTAATATACCTCAGAGTCCATGCTGCTTTGCTGAGCATCAAAATAGTGATTTAGGAAATTGTGATTTCTGGATTCTGGATTACAGTGTTAGAAATACCCTAGAAATTAGGATCTGGAAACATCCTATGTATGATGCTATGAAGGCCATTCACTGAATGGAAAGAGGATTGAAGATGGAAGAGAACCTCCTTTCCTCATATAAGCCATATATGATACTTCTTATCTTTTTTTTTTTTTTTTTTTTTTTTTTTTTTTTTTGAGACGGAGTTTCACTCTGTCCTCCAGGCTGGAGGGCAGTGGCAGGATCTTCTTGGCTCACTGCAGTCTCCACCTCCTGGGTTCAAGGGATTCTCCTGCCTTAGCCTCCCGAGTACCTTGGATTATGGGTGTGTGCCACCACACCTAGCTAATTTTTGTATTTTTAGTAGAGACGGGGTCTTGCCATGTTGGCCAGGCTGGTCTCGAACTCCTGACCTCAAGTGATCCACCTGCCTCGGCCTTCCAAAGCGCTGGGATTACAGGCATGAAACATTGTGCTCAGCCCTTCTTACCTTTTTTTTTTTTTTTTTTAACAAGAATTTTTAGTTTCCTTTCTGACAGGATTGATTTGGGAAAAGAGCATTGAGTTTTGAGTCAGTAGACTCAAATAGATAGAACTATGTTTGAATTCCAACCCTGACCTCAATAGCTAAGTGACACTGGAAAATCTATCTCTTTGTCTCAGTTTTCCTGCTAAAAATGGGGATGGTAATGTTTACCCAGCAAGGTTTTATCACAAAAAGTGGTAACTTATGAGAAAGTCCCTATCTGGCATGGTAAGCATTCAAGAGAAGTTAATTCTATCTTCCTTCTTCCTTCTAGTTTAATAATTAAAAAAATTAAATCATGCAGCCACAAAAAAGAACGAAATTATGTCCTTTGCAGCAACAACAATGCAGTTGGAGGCCATTATCCTAAGTGAATTAACACAGAAACAGAAAACCTAATACCGCACATTGTCACTTTTAAGTGGGAGTTAACATTGGGTACACATGGACACAAAGATGAGAACAATAGACATTGGGGATTCAAAAAGGCAGAAGACAGGAAGGGGGGCCAGGTTTGAAGAACTACTTGTGTTCACTACTTGGGTGATGGGATCATTAGAGGCCTAAACCTCAGCATCACACAATATACCCATGTAACAAACCTGCGCATGTACCATCTGAATCTTGGATAAAAAAAGCAGGCCAGTAGCGGTGGCTCATCCCTGTAATCCCAGCACTTTGGGAGGCCGAGGCGGGTGGATCACTTGAGGTCAGGAGTTTGAGACCAGCCTGGCCAACATGATGAAACCCTGTCTCTACTAAAAATACAAAAATTAGCTGGGCACAGTGGCGGGCGCCTGTAGTCCCAGCTACTTGGGAGGCTAAGGCAGGAGAATAGCTTGAACCCAGGAGGCTGATGTTGCAGTGAGCCGAGATTGCGCTGCTGCACTCCAGCCTGGGTGACAGAGCGAGACTCCATCTCAAAAAAAAAAAAAAAAAAAAAAAAATATATATATATATATATGTACACACACACACACACACACACATTCAGTGAAAAAGATATTCTCGATATTCTCAAGGTGATAAGAAACCGACTATTTGTTGTACCTTTTAATAGATGGCAACTGAGAGCAGGCATTATTGATTCAAGAATGGTGTTAGTTTTTTTCCTTTAACTACACAGAATGTGTAGTCATCAATTCTTTGACTAAGAGGAAGGAGTGTCAAGAGGGAAGCCTGAAAAAGTCTCGAAGAGGTGTAAATGCTTTTGTCTATCTGAGTCACTTCTCAGGGTGGAGTTTCTGTGGCATGGCTCCCTGCCAGCATAATTTTCAGCTGGAAAGAGAAAGCAGTTGGGCGAACAAACACCGTAACCAAAATGACCACTCTGACACTGGAACCAGCTTTACATATAAACATTTTCTCTATTATCTCAGAAATAATCATGGAAATATACAAGCATTTCCTCTTCTGAACCATATTAATTTTCTAAGAATGCATGTATATTCAGTTACAAACGTAATTGAAACAATTCCAGAGAACAAACAAGCGTGGGCCACTTACTGGTGGGGATGTGGCTGTTCTGCACAGCTTTGAGATGTAGGAGAAAAAAAGTATGACTTCCTTCTGTTTAATGATTGTTTTAGGGTGCTTTGATTACTGCAGAAAGCTAAACCTACTTTTTAAAATTCCGTGCAAATCTCGTTGAAATGAATTCCCGTGACTAATATATTTGAGAAACTTTCTTGGAAAAAAGAATTACCATTGATATATTTAAACAACTGGTATTCATAATATAGAAATATAATTAGACTAATGTGTTAGTATTTCAATCAAGCTTGATGTTCTTGATCATTAAAGACTTATTTTTCAGACGGGCGCAGTGGGTCACGCCTGTAATCTCAGCACTTTGGGAGACCAAGGCGGGCGGATCACGAGGTCAGGAGATCGAGATCATCCTGACTAACACAGTGAAACCCCGTCTCTACTAAAAACACAAAAAAATTAGCCCGGCGTGGTAGTGGGTGCCTGTAGTCCCAGCTACTCGGGAGACTGAGGCAGGAGAATGGCGTGAACCCGAGAGGTGGAGCTTGCAGTGAGCCGAGATCGCGCCACTGCACTCCAGCCTGGGCAACAGAGTGAGACTTCAAAAAAAAAAAAAAAAAAAAAAGACTTATTTCTCTTTGGGAGGCCGAGGCAGGTGGATTGCTTGAGCCCAGGAACTCAAGACCAGCTTGAGCAACATAGTGAAATCCCTTCTTTACAAAAAAATACAAAATTTTGCCAGGTGTGGTGGTGCAAGCCTGTAGTCCCAGCTACTCAGGAGACTGAAACAGGAGGGTCTCCTTGAGCCAAGGTCAAGCCAAGATAGGGCCTCTACACTCCAGCTTGGGCAGTGAGACCATATCTATATTAAAAAAAAAAAAGAAAAAAAAAAAAAGAAATAGGCCGGGCGCAGTGACTTACACCTGTAATCCCAGCATTCTGGGAGGCTGAGGCAGGCAGATTACTTGAGGTCAGGAGTTTGAGACCAGCCTAGCCAACATGGAGAAACCACGTCCCTACTAAAAATATAAAAATTAGCTGGGCATGGTGGCGGAGCTGTAATCCCAGCTACTCAGGAGCCTGAGGCACTAGAATTGCTTGAACCTGGGAGGCGGATGTTGCAGTGAACCAAGATCGCGCCACGGAACTTTAGTCTGGGCAACAGAGCGAGACTGTGTCTCAAAAAAATAAAAATAAAAAATAAATAAAAACAAAAAATAGGCTGGGCGCAGTGGCTCATGTCTGTAATCCCAGCACTTTGGGAGGCCGAGGCAGGCAGATCACCTGAGGTCAGGAATTCAAGATCAGCCTGGCCAACATGGCAAATCTCCGTCTCTAGCTAAAAATGCAAAAATTAGCCCGGTGCAGTGGTGTGCACCTGTAATCCCAGCTACTTGGGAGGCCGAGGCAGGCTAATTGCTTGAGCCCGGGAGGTGGAGGTTGCAGTGAGCCGAGAGCCTGGGCAACAGAGCAACACTTTGTCTCAAATAAATAGATAAATAAATAAATAAGACTTAATTTTATTTATTTACTTTTGAGACTGAGTTTCACTCTTGTTGCCCAGGCTGGAGTGCAACGGCACGATCTCGGCTCACTGCAACCTCCACCTCCCGGGTTCAAGCGATTCTCCTGCCTCAGCCTCCTGAGTAGCTGCAATTACAGGACCATGCCATCAAGCCTGGCTAATTTTTTGTATTTTTAATAGAGACGGGGTTTCACCGTGTTAGCCAGGATGGTCTTGATCTCCTGACTTTGTGATCCGCCTGCCTTGGCCTCCTGAAGTGCTGGGATTACAGGAGTGAGCGAGCCACTGTGCCCAGCCTATTTATTTTTAAAATTTATTTTAATTTTTTACATCTAGGAAGCTGTGAAAAACTTTTATTTATTTATTTATTTTTCCCTGAGATGGAGTCTCTGTCACCAGGCTGGAGTGCAGTGGCATGATCTCGGCTCACTGCAACCTCCGCTTCCCAGGTTCAAGCAATTCTCCTGCCTCAACCTCCCAAGCAGCTGGGACTACAGGCATGTGCCACCATGCCCAGCTAATTTTTTTTTTTTTTTTTTTGTATTTTTAGTAGAGACAGGGTTTCACCATTTTGGCCAAGGTGGTCTCGATCTCTTGACCTTGTGATCCAACCTCCTCGTGATCCACCCGCATCGGCCTCCCAAAGAAAGACTTTTTTTTTTTTGAGATGGAGTTTTGCTCATGTTTCCTAGGTTGGAGTGCAATGGGGAAATCTCGGCTCGCTGCAGCCTCCACCTCCCAGGTTCAAGTGATTCTCCTGCCTCAGTCTCCCGAGTAGCTGGAATTACAGGCATGGGCCACCATGCCCAGCTAATTTTGTATTTTTAGTAGAGACGGGGTTTCACCATGTTGGTCGGGCTGGTCTCAAACTCCTGATCTCAAGTGATCCACCCTCCTCGGCCTCCCAAAGTGCTGGGATTACAGGCATGAGCCACTGCGTCCAGCCAGAAAGATTTATTTTTAAAGAACACAATTAGGCCAGTTCAGTGGCTCATGTCTGTAATCCCTTCGGGAGGCTGCAGCAGGTGGATCAGTTGAGGCCAGGAGTTCGAGACCAGCCTTGCCAACATGGTGAAACCTCATCTCTACTAAAATAGTCCCAGCTACTCAGGAGGCTGAGGCATGAGAGTCGCTTGAACCCAGGAGGTAGGTGGAGATTGCAGTGAGCCGAGATCCTGCCACTGTCCTCCATCCTTGGTGACAGAGTGAGGCTCCATTTCAAAAAAAACAAAAACAAACAAAAAAACCAAACCAAAACAAAAAAAAACTTTGGGCAAAGATTGCATAGGATATAATTATACTAAAAGATTATTAGTTTTTAAACCTGAAATTTAAATGTAATGAACTGTCCCGTATTTTATTTGACAATTCTACCACATGGATTAAACGAGGAAAGTCTTCATAAGTACTTAGAACAGTGGTGGTACAAGTAAGTGCTCAATAAATGGTAGTCTTTATTTTTTCTTTTTCTTCTGCCCACATGATCTGCAGGAATTATTTTTGAAACTAAAAATGATAACTAATACTTTACAAATGATGGAAAACTCAGGTTAAATAATTTGCATTTGGTTCCATAGATAAAAAGTAGTTCATCTGGATTGTAAAATGCTGCGGCCACTTTAGAAAAACAGTTTGGCAGTTCTTCAGAATGATAAACAAAGAGTTAACCATATGACCTGGCAATTAAGTCCACCCACACTTCAGGGTAGGGGATTAAATAGAGGAGTAGATACCAAGAGGTGGAGATTATGGAGGGCTACCTTAGAAGCTGCCTATCATAACATGGGATGGTTGTCTGTCCAAATTGGGACTGAGGATACTTCTGTATGCCACTCTGATGGTTTGCTCAGCTCTTTTTAGATGAGAAAGCAAAAGGTTAATATATGTCAGTAAAGTCCAATCTCTCCATACCTTGGAGGATAGAGGCCATTTTTTTTAAAACCAGTGGAAGAAAAGGGATTTGAGTATGAAAATGCTGTAGGAGAGTGACTTTAAAATTGCTTTATCTTCCTTATTAAGGTAAGGGACTTGCCTTCCTTATTTCATTTTAACTTCAATTTTTTTTTCTTTTCTTTTTTTATACAAGTGTGGCACAGATTGTCTAGCAATTCACAGAATTCATTTCCTTTCCTTCTTTTGTGTACTAATAGACTACATTTCCCACCCTGCGTCACAGTTAGATGCAGCCTCACAACTGAGTTCTAGCCAGTAGAATGTGAATCAAAGTGATATATATTGATTCCTGGTTTCATCCATAAAATCCTCTCTCAAGTTCTCTTCCATGCTACTTTCCTTTCTTCTGACTTTAATACAGACTATCACAGCTTATTTGAGGATGGAGGAGTCCTAAGATATAAGGAATAGGTTTTCAAGACGCATCTTTGTAGGAGGGCTGACCAGGAACTCATTTTGGACTAACTGTGGGCAAGAAATAAACTTTTCTGGTTAAAAAATTTAGAACTTGGCACTCCCTATTCTAGTTTCAGTAAAGGAGAATAACTTAACCATATCACTACTAAAGAATTGAAATTCTCCCTTTAACTAAGAGAAGTGCTTTGTTATTGTTTGTTTTCGAGACAGGGTCTTGCTCTGTCGCCCAGACTGGAGTGTGGTGGCATGATCATAGCTCACTGTAACCTTGAACTCCTGGGCTCAAACAATCCTCCCACCTTGGCCTCCCAAAGTGCTGGGATTATAAGCATGAGCCACCACACTTGGCCTATATTTATTATTTTTCAATAAACTGTTGGCTACCCTAGACTCTGTAAACCTCAGAGAGAATTGCTGCTGCAAAAAGTCATAATTGGTGGAATATATGTGTGCCTACACATTCTAGCTCGCTTCGAAAAACAATTTGTCATTAGATACATGTTTGAACTATCAAGTGATTTTTTTTTTTTTCTGAGACGCAGTCTCATTTTGTCACCTAGGCTGGAGTGCAGTGGTGCAATCTCGGCTCACTGCAACCTCTGTCTCCCGGGTTCAAGTGATCCTCCTGCCTCAGCCTCCTGAGTGTAGCTGAGATTACAGACCCACACCACAACACCCAGCTTTTTTTTTTTTTTTTTTTTTTTTTTTTGTATTTTTAGTAGAGATGGGGTTTTACCATGTTGGCCAGGCTGGTGTCAAACTCCTACCTCAGGCGATCTGTCTGCCTCGGCCTCCCAAAGTGCTGGGATTACAGGTGTGAGCTACTAGGCCTAGTTCTTTTTTTTTTTTTTTTAAATAGAGACAGAGTCTCCCTATGTTGCCCAGGCTGGTCTTGAACTCCTGGGCTCAAGGGATCCTCCCGCTTCAGCCTCCCAAAGTGCTAGGATTATGGTGTGAGCTACCACGCCCGGCCACTATCAAGTGAATCTTTGTGTCATAAAGACTCTCATGAATTTGTTGGCTATAGGGTGTGCTATTGCTTGAAAAAAAAAAAAAAAATATATATATATATATATAATGTGAGCATGCTGTATTGTATACACACACACACACACACACACACACACATTTGGTATGTTTTCTGCAGCAAAAACAAAGACAAAAAAAAAAAAAGATAGGCAATTATAGCTTAACAGTTAGGGACTTATTTCCTGACATGGTAAACCCAAGAAATAGGCAGTCCTGGCCTGGTGTGGCTCAGGGAGTTGGTCAAGAACCCCAAAATGTGTGTTTTACCAGTCTGTAATCCTTAGTGTGCTGGTTTGTGGATTTATGATTCCAAGATATCTGCTGCAGCTCTAAGTACTTGTGCTTGTTTTCAAGGCAGGAAGGAAAAGGAGGCAGAACCATTGGCCAGAATTCATTGCATGGCCTTTCCTAACTACAAAGAAGTCTCAGAAAAGGAGCACTTACCTTCTATCCTCTCTAGTGGAAGGGGGCAGGATGAAAGGGATTGATAATGGGTTTTGAGTTAGCTTTATCAAAGAGAATCATGGTCAAAAAACCTGGCTGGGCGTGATGGCTCACGCCTGTAATCTCAGCACGTTGGGAGGCCGAGATGGGGGCCAATCACGAGGTAACGAGACCATCCTGGCCAACATGGTGAAACCCAGTCTCTACTAAAAATACAAAAATTAGGTGGGTGTGGTGTAGCACGCCTGTAGTCCCAGCTACTCTGGAGGCTGAGGCAGGAGAATTACTTGAACCTGGGAAGCAGAGGTTGCAGTGAGCGGAGATCATGCCCTTGCACCACTCTAGCCCAGCACAGAGCGAGACTCCGTCTTAAAAAAAAAAAAAAAAGAAAGAAAAGAAAAGCTGGGAGACACTGTTTTAAAAGTTCTTTTGGACCAGATTTAGATAAGCCAAGAGTAGGAAATTCCAGGTAATGGGTCAGCATGAGCTAAGAATAGAATGATCATTGTAGGTTGGTTCACAGGACATTGATGAGCCCAGCCCTATTAGGTGGAGAATAATGTTGAGAAGCAATGGAAAGCGAGGGTGGGGCTTAACTTGGCTGTAGTAATTAGTAGGGCACCTCTAAAGGGCTTTGAACAGGGGGGTAAGATATGAAGAAAGCGTTTGGAGAAACATTTGGCAATACGAATTATAAGAAGATGAGCTAGGAGGGAAGGAATCCAGGACACTGCTGTGATAATATGGCTATGAGATACTAATTATTAATGTTGAAGCATTGTATAATTCCAACATTCAACCATTTTTGACCTATAATATCATTAGATTCATTCATATTTAAGGTGATGGTAGGATGTCCAAATGAAAAAGTCTGATAAGTAGATAACAATACAGGACTCAGTTTTTGAGAGTAGAATGTTGGAGGAAATTTTGAATTTCTTGATGAAAGTAGATACTTTCCATCCTATTTTATCTGGATTTCATTTCTTTTCTACATTTGTAGCAGGACGAGCCACAGACAAAACTCCTCAGACACCGGATTAAAGAAGGAAGAGGTTTTTTATTTGGCCGGGAGCATCGGCAGACTCGCATCTTAAGAGCCGAGCTCCCCGAGAAAGAAATACTTAGCCTTTTTAAAGGCTTACAACTTTAAGGGGTCCATGTGAAAGGGTCGTGATAAATCGAGCAAGCGTGGGAAACGTGACTGGGGGCTACATGCATCAGCTAACAGAACAAAAAGTTTTATAATGCTTTTTTCATACAATGTCTGGAATTTACAGATAACACAAGTAGTTTAGGCCAGGGGTTGATGTTATTATTATTACTTTGTTTAACTCCTAGGGCTGGGTGGTGGTGCCAAGGTTGTCTGGCTATTTATCTTACTTTTGTTTCTTTCTGCTTTCCTCCTGTCTTGTGAACTAGGCAAGGTGGGGGGAGGAGGGCAGCAGGAGTAGAAGTGGTCTCCTTCCTTACATTGAAGCTGTCACTTTCACTTGGTGATGGCTTTAGCGCCCACACTTCTTTTCTTCTTCTTCTTCTTCTTCTTTTTTTTGAGACGGAATCTTGCTCTGTTGCCAGACTGGAGTACAGTGACGTGATCTCGGCTCACTGCAACCTCTGCCTCCTGGGTTCAAGTGATTCTCGTGCCTCAGCCTCCTGAGTAGCTGGGATTACAGGCATACGCCACCACTCCCAGCTAATTTTTGTATTTTTAGTAAAGACTGGGTTTCACTATGTTGACCAGGATGGTCTTGATCTCCTGACCTCGTGATCTATCCACCTCGGGCTCTCGAAGTGCCGGGATTACAGGTGTGAGCCACCGTGCCCAGCCTTGACCCACACTTATTTCTAAGCTCCATACTCTTATATTCAACTGCTCACAAGGTATCTGCTCTTGGATATGTCAATGGACTCTTCAAACTCAACATATCTGAAAAAGATATTTTCTTCCTTCCCCTTGCCTCATCCCTCTCATTCTTTTCTCATATTCTTTTTTTTATTTAGTGGTATCAATGTCCAACTAGCTGACTATACTCAAAACTTTGGACTTTTCTTTGATTGTTCCCTCTCTTTACCTCCTACATTCTTTTGCTCTTAGATTTGATAAATTCTGCCTCTTGAATCTATCTTTCCTCTTCGTCTCCTACTGCCACTCTCTTAGTTTAGGCTCCCATCACTTCTCTCCTGGATTATTGAAATGCATCTTACCTTCTTAAGTCTTAGTGGGGAAATATTCACACGGTTACCAAAGGGGTCGTTTTAAAATACAAATATGGGCCGGGCTTGGTGGCTTACGCCTGTAATCCCAGCACTTTGGGAGGCCAAGGTGGGTGGATCACGAGGTCAGGGGATCGAGACCATCCTGGCCAACATGGTGAAACCCTGTGTCTACTAAAAATACAAAAATTAGCTGGGCATGATGGTGCATGCCTGTAGTCCCAGCTATTAGGGAGCCTGAGGCAGGAGAATCCCTTCAACCAGGGAGTCGGAGGTTGCAGTGAGATTGTGCCACTGCACTCCAGCCTGGCAACAGAGTGAGACTCCACCTCAAAAAAAAAAAGAAAAAGAAAAGAAAAACCATAAATAAAATACAAATATGATCATGTCTCTTTCTAGCTTAACCCCTTTCAATGGCTTTCAATGCATAGTGGATAAAGTTGAAACTCATTAGCAGGGCCTGGAAGACTTTCCACAGCACCCACTTTATCTCCAGCTGTGTATCTTTGCATCTCCTTGCACTCCCCTAATTGCTCCACACCAAACTTCTTGTCCTTTTCTAGACATGCTATGCTGTGTCGTCATTCCATGCCTTTGCATCATTTGTTCTCTTTGTCTGAGATTGTCATTTTCACCTTTGAACATTTTGGTCATCCTTTAGCAATATACTTTTATGAAGACTTCTCAGATGTGTCATTCCCTTCTTTCTGTTTTCCTGGTAATTCACATTAATCTTTAGTAGAACACTTACCACAATATATTGTTGTTATGCAAGTGTTTTTCTCTGCATCATGAACAATGTGTTCTTGGTGTGTCCTGGTGCCTGGTTCACAGTTGGTGCTCAATATATCTTTCTTCAGTACATTGCCATGAATGTGGATAAGTTGTCCTCTGAAGATAGAAAAGGACAGGGTGGCAAGGACTGCTCAAAGAATGCTTATAATTAGAGGATGGAGAAAAACCAACAACCAGAGGATCAGTCAGAGAAGAATAATTCATTTCCCATGTTATGGAGCCCTATACTCGGTATAAGGAAGTATACTGGCATGCTAAGCTAATGTCAGGTTTGTTTTGGCTTTACTTTGTCTCCAGGCTACAATCAGTACAGATATCTAAAGCAGAACTTTTCTCTGTTACTTTGATTTGTAATTTCAAAAACAACTCTTATAAGTACTGTTTCATTTCTTTTTTTTTTTTTTAAGACGGAGTCTCGCTCTGTCGCCCAGGCTGGAGTGCAGTGGCCGGATCTCAGCTCACTGTAAGCTCCGCCTCCCGGGTTCACGCCATTCTCCTGCCTCAGCCTCCTGAGTAGCTGGGACTACAGGCGCCGGCCACCACGCCGGGCTGATTTTTTGTATTTTTAGTAGAGACGGGGTTTCACCGTGTTAGCCAGGATGGTCTCCATCTCCTGACCTCGTGATCCGCCCGCCTTGGCCTCCCAAAGTGTTGGGATTACAGGCGTGAGCCACCGCGCCAGGCCTCACTTCTTAAAGGTACTCAACCATTCAGTTTTTGTACTCAGATACAAACTAATTTTAATTTGGTGAGGAAACGCATGGAGGGAAAATCCAGGGGAAAGTCCTGGATTAGATTTTCTAGTCCTGGACTACAAAGTCCAGGGGAAGGAAGTTCCCTCCTAGAGCCTCAGCGAGTTGACACAGCCCCTTCGTTGTATTTTGAAATCATATATACTTGCTGGGGATGTTACCGGCCGTGCTCACTGTCGGTCTCCTGACTACTCACTCCCAGAAAGTGAAAGTGAGTGCCAGACATGGCGTTTAGTCCCCTCTTACACTTAACGCTTACTGACCACAGAAGTAACATCATCTTAATTTTAACCAGAGGCAAAAACTAACATTATGCTCCAATATTAATTTCCAATTATGTATAACCTAGTGCTTATATTCCATTCCATGTTAAAAAAAAAAAAAACACTCCTTGATTTTTTGTGGTTTTATGGTCTAGTGATTAACTCCAATGTGTAATGTGTGTTATCCAATGCCTATGTAGAGTATTTACACTAATCTTCCTATTCTAGCTGTTATTTAGGTGACCACTATGTTCATATATTCTGTTGAGTGTTTTATTTTTTACTTCCCATTGGTCTTGATTTCTAGGACTCTATAAACTCATTCCTCTTGGGTTTGTGCCATATATGTTTGCTTATTTCCTAATCCAATTTTCCAAGTCATAGCCTCACCAACTGCCTCTTCTTTCACTAACCTATCTTACTGCCAACATCTTTTTCTGACCAACCCCCAAGATACTCTCAGTAGACCCTGGGCTTAGTTAGCCTACCTATAGTCATCCTCTTTAATTTTTTTCCTTAATTTTTTTTTATTCTCTTGAATTTTCCTGTCTGAATTTTAACTTCTCTAACTAACCTCACATTAAGGCTTTAAAATTAGAAAAGTGAGCCATGGTCTTTATGAAAAATTGGAAAAATATAAAAACAACTGGAGTGGAGAAGAAACAATCTCTAGATTCACTACCCAATGAAAACTACTAGTATAGATATTTTTATTCTTTTTCAATTTTGTCTTAGCATGAAAGTGTGTTTCCCTGTGTTATAAACTCTTTAGAAATATAACTTGTAATGATACTATATGTTCCACCTTTAAGATTACAATACCATTCTTTTCTATTACAATATTGACTTAAAAAAGACTGTTGACAGCCGAGTGCAGTGGCTGATTCCTTTAATCCCAGCACTTTGGGAAGCTGAGGCAGGAGGATCACTTGAACTCAGGAGTTTCAGACCAGCCTGGGCCATATAGTGAGACCCCATCTCAAGAAAGCATCAAAGAATTATCCCGGCTGGGCACAGTGACTCACACCTGTAACTCCAGCACTTTGGGAGGCCGAGGCGGGTGGATCACTTGAGGTCAGGAGTTCAAGACCAGCTTGACCAACATGGTGAAACCTCATCTCTACTAAAAATACAAAATTAGCCAGGCGTGGTGGCACACGCCCGTAATCCCAGCTACTTGAGAGGCTGAGGCAGGAGAGTCGCTTGAACCCAGGAGGCGGAGGTTGCAGTGAGCTGAGATCATGCCATTGCACTCCAGCCTGGGCGACAAGAGCAAACCTCTATCTCAAAAAAAAAAAAAAAAAAAAAAAAAAAAATTATCTGGGTGTCGGGGGCACATGCCTGTGCCTGCAGTCTCAGCTGTCCAGGAGGCTGAGGTGGCAGCCTTGCTTGAGCCTGGGAGGTCGAGGCTGCAGTGAGCCATGATTGTGCCGCTGCACCCCAGCATGGGCAACAGAGTGAGACCCTGTCTCAAAAAAAAAAAAAAAGAAAAAGAAAAAGAAAAAGAAAAAAGACTGTTGACATAATACCAAATTGCTTTCTGAGGGGATTAAATCAGTTTATGTTCCAACATCAGTGTGTGAGTGCCAGTCTCCTTGCATTTTTTCCAGTATTGAGTTTTATTATGCTAATTTGTAGGCAAACTTTTCTCTTTAAACATTATCAAGAAACCTGAAAAATAGCACCAATGATGTCATAGCTCTTAGGGTCAGAGTTTAGGAGTTAAAAGGAGTTGTAAAAATCATCTAGTCTACTTCTCTCATCATTCAAATGAAAAAAAAAAGGATCTGCAGTAAGTTGATTTGCCAAGTGTCACAGGCAAATGATGATAGAGCTAAGGCTAGAAGTTTAGGTTTCATGAGATGTGGTTCATTTTTCCCCATTCTGCTTCCTAACTTAGAAATTAAACCTCATTTTATATTAGATATTGTCTTAGCTACAGTTTTTAGGATGGATCAAAAGACAGATTTTTTTTTTTTTTACAGACCTCCTTTAGTCAGACATAAAATTTGTATAACTGTCTTTTTTTTTTTCAAATTTCCGGAGTAGTTTATCAGTTAGGATTGTGTGGTTGCAAATACAAAATTACCCAACACTGGTATAAACTCATATAACAAAAATTCTGATATATGTATAATCTAATACCCGAAAGGTCATGGCTTAAATCATAATAATTCCTTCTCTCTCATGTTTTCTGCAGTTCAAGAATTCAGAAGCATATTGGCTAGGTAATTCTGTCTTGGGGTCTCTGCTGAGCTTGCTATCAGCTGTCAGGGCTGTAGTCATCCAAAGGCTTTACTGGGCTGGAGGATCCACTTCCACAATGGCTGACCTCCCCTCCTCCCTCCCTTCCTCCCTTCCTCCCTTCCTCCCTTCCTTCCTTCCTTCCTTCCTTCCTTCCTTCCTTTTTTCTTTCTTTTTTCTTTCTGTCATCCAAAGGCTTGACTGTGACTGGAGGATCCACTCCTACAGTGTGGCTTCTTTCCCTTCCTTCCCTTCCTGCCTTCCTTTTTTTCTTTTCTTTTCTTTCTTCTTTCTTTTCTTTCTCTCTCTCTCTTTTTTTGAGACAGGGTCTCACTCTGTAGCCCAGGCTGGAGTGCAGTGGTGCAATCATGTTCACTGCAACCTCTACCTCCCAGGCTCAGGTGATCTGCCCATCTCAGCCTCTTGAGTAGCTGGGACTACAGGTGCATACCAGACAGGGGCTCACTTTCATGATTGGCAGGTTGCTGCTGACTGATGGCAGGATGCCTGTTTTTCTCCACATGGGCCTCTGTACAGAACTGCTTGACTGTCTTCACAGGGTGGCTGCTAGCTTTCCTCAGAGTGAGCAAGCCGAGAGAGCGCAGCAGAAGCTGCAATGCCTTTTATAATCCGGCATCAGAAGTCACACACCCTTGGCCAAGCATGATGGCTCATGCCTGCAATCTCAGCACTTTGGAAGGCCGAGGCAGGAAGATTGCTTGTGCCCAGGAGTTCAAGACCTGGGCAACATGGGGAGACCCCATCTTTCCAAAATTCAAAAATTAGCCAGTTGTGGTGGCACAAGCCTGTGGTCCTAGCTACTTGGGAGGCTGGAGTGGGAGGGTTACTTAAGCCTGAGAGGTCAAGGCTGCAGTGAGCTGAGATCATGCCACTGCACTCCAGCCTGGTCAACAGAGAAGCACCCTGTCTCAAAAAAAAAAAAAAAAGTCACACATCCTCATTTCTGCTCTATTTTGTCGATCATACAGCTCAGCCCTGATTTATTGTGGGAGGGGACTACTGAAAGGTGTGAATATCAGCAGTTGAGGGTCACAAGGGACCATCTTAGATGCTGGCCACCATAGTAGGAAATCCACAGCTTATAATGACTCAGGTATGCTATCATGGACCCAGGGTCTTTCTAATCTTGCTATTCCCATCCCTAGTTATAAGCCTTTGTCCTACCTGTGGTTGCAATATGGCTGTGGCACTTCCAGTTTTTTTTTTTTAAGATACAGTCTTGCTCTGTCACCCAGAGTGGAGTTTAATGGTGTGATCACAGCTCACTGCAGCCTCAACCTCCAGGGCTCAAGCAATTCTCCTGAGAAGCTGGTACTACAGTTGTGTGCCAACATGTCCTGCTAATTTTTAAATATTTTTGTAGAGGCAAGGTCTTGCAATGTTGCCCAGGCTGGTCTAGAACTCTTGAACTCAAGCAATCCTCCTACCTTGGTCTACCAAAGTACTGGGATTGCAGGCATGAGCCACTGTGCCCAGCAGGTGTCTTGCATTTCGGTGTCAGGCTGAAAGATGGGGGAAGTGAAATAAGGGGTACTAGTAAACTTCCACTTGTAGCCATCGGCCAAGACTGTCAAGTGACCACCTAAGCCATACTGGAATCTAGGAGATTGAGTTTCTAACTTTGATAACTTCTTCAGTAGAGTCAGGCAAAGGAGAAGGGTGTTAGAAATGTAGGCTGGTTAGCACACAGTGTCTGTGTGCACACAGTGTCTGCCACAGCCGCAAGTAGCTTTTGTTACCCTAGTGAGGTACTGATAATATAATACTTAATAATGAATGGGTACCCATTCAGTATTTTAGCAAGTCTCGCTCTGTCACCCAGGCTGGAGTGCAGTGGCACCATCTTGGCTCACTGCAACCTCGCCTCCCAGGTTCAAGTGATTCTCCTGCCTCAGCCTCCCAAGTAGCTGGATTACAGGCTGCTACCACCACACCCAGCTAATTTTTGTATTTTTAGTAGAGACAGGGTTTCACCATGTTGGCCAGGCTGGTCTTAAACTCCTGACCTCAGGCAATCTGCCCACATCGGCCTCGCAAAGTGCTGGGATTACAGGTGTGAGCCACCGTGGCTGACCTCAATATTATACATTCTTGTAAGTATGAAAGAATTTTTAAAATAATAAAACAGACTTTCCCTCTTAGAATTTTTAAGAGAAAGAAGTGATTAAAAACCCAATTTAAGAAGAACCAAAAAGATAATTGGATATGCAAAATAATGATTTATAAATGGTTTTATGTGTTGGTGTCTGTTATAACAGATTTATAGTGTTCTACAAGTGGTATCCTGAGGCTGGTGTGGTGGTGCACACCTGCAGTACCAGCTACTGGGGAGGCTGAGGAGAGAAGATTGCTTGAGCCAAGGAGTTTAAGGCAGCAGTGAGCTTTGATTGAGCCACTGTACACCAGCCTGGGTGGCAGAGTGAGACACTGCTCTCTTAAAGAAAAAAAGTGGTACCTTAGCATCATAAAAATGTGAGTTCTATTTATTTATTTATTTATTTATTTATTTATTTATTTTTGAGACAGAGTCTTCTTCTGTTGCCCAAGCTGGAGTGCAGTGACACGATCCTGGCTCACTGCAAGCTCTACCTCTGGGTTCACGCCATTCTCCTGCTTCAGCCTCCCGAGTAGCTGGAACTATAGGCGCCCGCCACCAAGCCTGGCTAATTTTTTGTATTTTTTAGTAGAGATGGGGTTTCACCGTGTTAGTCAGGATGGTCTTGATTTCCTGACCTCGTGATCCGCCCACCTCGGCCTCCCAAAGTGCTGGGATTACGGGCGTGAGCCACCACGCCCGGCCCTATTTTTCTATTTTAATGTGAATCTTATGCTACCCATGATATATCACAACGTTTATGTTTATGCCATATTTTCTTCCCTGCCATCACTTTCTTAGTTAACATTTATTATTGACTGAAATATATAAATTGTCATTGCCCTTGAGGAGTTTATAGTTAGGGAGGTAATATATACAGAAAGTTTGAGATTGCTTGTCAAAGTACGTAACAAAGGAAATGTTACACGATTTTGGGGGAGAAAGTAGAAAATAATAAGTTTCAATAAATATAAACAGTTTGAATTTAATACAACTCAATTCTTCAAATTAAAGGGATCAACTCGGATAAGGCAGAGACTGAGACAGAGAAAACAAACTAGAAAAGGCGATTTGCATTCTCTTAGCTCCATTATGAGAGGTGATGTTTGTATTTTCTGCTGTACTTCATCCCTTGGGGTTGTTCTGGCATCATAAGCCATTATATACCTTTGGATTATATTGAAGGATGTTATATTTAAAAAGGTAATTTAATACTCAGTGTTATATTTATCATGGTATTATAAGAGTTTGGGCTGTAGTATTACTCATTGTCTTCTATAGGAGAACCAACAGTCCCAGTGTCAGGGTCCTTAATGTAAAAACTCATTAGCTGTTGTCCTGACACGGATTATTGGTTCTCCTACAGAAGACACTGAGTAATACTTTAGTCCAACAACAGCTATGTTTTTACCTTAAGGACAGCATACGTCCTGTAAGTAGTCATGTTTCCCTCTTTGTTTAGGGCACTAAGAAGCTCAGAGTCTAATCAAGTTAAGCACCTTTAATAATCATGAACCCCTTATCTCATGCATTCATTTCTCTGTACTAATGCTTCCTGGCTTCATCATACTTATGGGCCCTTGTTCTTTCTTCACTTTGATTTTCATGGTCTTTTTTTTTTTTTCATCTTATGTGAATTTTTTTTTTTTTGAGATGGAGTCTCACTCTGTCGCCCAGGCTGGAATGCAGTGGTGTGGTCTTGGCTCACTGCAACCTCCACCTCCCCGGTTCAAGCGATTCTCCTGCCTCAGCCTCCCAAGTAGCTGGGACTACAGGTGCATGCCACCATGCCCGGCTAATTTTTATATTTTTAGTAGAGATGGGGATTTCACTATGTTGGCCAGCTGGTCTCGAACTCCTGACCTTGTGATCCACCCACCTTGGCCTCCCAAAGTGCTGGGATTACAGGCGTGAGCCACCATGCCCAGCCATCTTATGTGAATTTTTATAATCTGCTAATGCGTTTTAGAATAAGGAAAAAAAGAAAAATTTTTTTTCTTTTTTTGGCTGAGGATAGCAGACTTTATTGATGGTAGACGACAAGGTGGGGTTCCCAAGGCCCCTCCCTTTTCAGGAGGTCTGCATGGAAACTGCGGGGAGGGGAGATTCTCAGTGTGGTGGGGAACTGAACGCATCAGGGACTCCCCAGCAGCTAAGGGCCTCTCTCTTCCTCTGTGTTCTTGTTGGGGCTGGTGGACCAGGGGTCTTATTCCTTAGAGGCCGTGTGGGCCATGAGGTCCACCACCCTGTTGCTGTAGCCAAGAATAAGGAAGCATATTTTAACTGAAAATTAAAACTGCTTATACACCCACCAAAGTGTTTAAAACTAAAAAGACAACACCAAACATTGGCGGTGAGGTAGGGCAATTGGAACCCTCAAATATTGTGGTGGGAATGTAAAATTTACGACTTTTTTGGGAAAAGGTCTGGCAGTTTCTTATAAAATTAAATATACATACTTGTGACCCAGAAAAATGACAACATGTTAATAAAAAGACTTACACAAAATGTTCACAAGCTGCTTTATTCATAATAGCCCCAAACTGGAAATAGTCAATGTGTCCATCAGTATGAGAATGGTACATTTGTACATGTGGTATATTTATACAGCAGACCACAACTCAGCAGTAAAAAGTGACTACTGACACATAAAACAACATGAATCTCAAAAACATTACGCTGGGCAAAATAAACCATGCACAAAAGAGTATGTATTCTATGATTTCATTTATATGACATTCTTGAACAAACAAAGCTAATCTATGGTAGAAAAAAATCAGATGGTGACAGTGTGTATGTGAGGGCATGAAGTGTGGACTAACTGGGCAGAGGGATGGGGGAACTTTTGGGGTAACGATAATGTTCTATATTTTGCCAGTGGTTTGAGTTACACGTGTATGCATTTGTCCAAACTCAGCAAATATACATTTAGAGTGTATATTTCATTGTATGTACATCTTACATAAAACTATAAACAAATATTAAATTCTGTTTAATAGTATGCATCCCAGAGTACTTAGGGAAAAATGTAGTGATGTCTAATTTTCTTTGAAATGCATCAAAAAATAAGATGAATTAATGATGAATAGAGGGATGATAGAATGATACGGGAAGCAAAATAAAATGGTAATGCTTGAATCTAGGCATTGGTTACATAGGTATTCACTATAAAATTATTTCAGCTGCTCTTTAAGATTTTTCATAATAAAATATTGGGGGAAAATGCCCTTAACCTTTCTTTAGTGTGTTCTGGCTGGATATAACTTTTTCTATTAGTATCTCATGTAAGTGTTGAAGCCTTTCTCCTCAGAGGGAATTTATGTCACACTTTTCAGAATTTATGTAATACCTAATTTAAGCTGTTTTAATCAATTAATGGTGTTTAATCTAGATATAACTTTATTTTTTTTTTTTTGAGTTTTGCTCTGTTGCCCAGGCTGGAGTACAGTGGCACGATCTCAGCTCACTGCAACCTCCGCCTCGTGGGTTCAAGTGATTCTCCTGCCTCAGCCTCCTGAGTGGCTAGGACTACAGGCATGCGCCACCACACCTGGCTAATTTTTGTACTTTTAGTAGAGTTTGGGTTTCACCATGTTGATCAGGCTGGTCTCGAACTCCTGGGCTCAAATGATCCTACCACTTCGGCCTCCCAAAGTGCTGGGATTATAGGCATGAGCCACTGTGCCCAGCTCTTTTTAACTTTTAGAATATTTAATTGACAAATAAATATTGTATATATTCAAAGTGTACAACATGGTGATTTGGTTTGCATATATATTGTGTAATGATTTTATTTTTTCTTTTTCATCCGCTTCTTTCCTGAACTCCGGCAGCTTATGTTTTACCTCCTTTGGCCATCTCACCTTCTCTTCTTCGAGATATTACTTCTGTTTTATGCTTGTTTTGTGGAAATAATTGTTTCATTACATTTTTAAAAAAATTTACAGCAAGAGGCCGGGCGTGGTGGCTCACGCCTGTAATCCCAGCACTTTGGGAGGCCAAGGAGGGCAGCTCACCTAAGGTCAGGAGTTCGAGACCAGCCTGACCAACATGATGAAACCCTGTCGCTACTAAAAATACAAAAATTAGCTGTGGCTCATGCCTGTAATCCCAGCTACTTGGGAGGCTGAGGCAGGAGAATTGCTTGGATCTGAGAGGCAGAGGTTGCAGTGAGCCAAGAGCGTGCCATTGCACTTCAGCCTGGGAACATGAACGAAACTCCATCTCAAAAAAAAAAAAAAAAAAAATTACAGCAAAATGTTCAAAATTTTAATCTGTCCTGAGGTAATGTTTTCTTTTCTTTTCTCTCTCTCTCTTTTTTTTTTTTTTTGAGATGCAGTCTCATTCTGTCACCCAGGCTGGTGTGCCGTGGTGTGATCTCAAGTTACTGCACCCTCTGCCTCCTGGTTCAAGTGATTATCGTGCCTTAGCCTCCCAAGTAGCTGGGATTACAGGTGTGTGCCACCACACCGCCAATTTTTGCATTTTTAGTAGAGACAGGGTTTCACCATGTTGCCCAGGCTGGTCTCAAACTCCTAACCTCAGGTGATCCCCCGTCCTCAGCCTCCCAAAGTGCTGGGATTACAGGCGTGAGCCACTGCGCCCGGCCTGAGGTAATGTTTTCATGGTGATTATTCATCAGCATTTGTTTTTCTGTTTCTTTTTCATTTTCTTTTTTTTTTTTTTTTGAAGTGGAGTCTCGCTCTGTCACCTAGGCTGGAGTGCAGTGGCGCCATCTCAGCTCACTGCAATCTCCACCTCCCAGGTTCAAGTGATTCTCCTGCCTCAGCCTTCCAAGTGGCTGGGATTACTGGCACGCACCACCGTGCCCAGCTACTTTTTGTATTTTTAGTAGAGACAGGGTTTTGCCATGTTGGTCAGGCTGGTCTTGAACTCCTGACCTCAGGTGATCTGCCCGCCTTGGCCTCTCAGTGCGCTGGGATTACAAGCGTGAGCCACCGCGCCCGGCCTGATTTTTGTTTTTTTAGTAGAGACAGGGTTTCACCATGTTGACCAGACTGGTCTCAAACTCCTGACCTCAAGTGATCTGCCTGCCTCAGCCTCCCAAAGTGCTGGGATTACAGGCATGAGCCACAGTGCCCAGCCTCTTTTTCATTTTCTTCCTTAAATCTTTGTTGGTTCTTTTTTGACTCATCATCTTTGAATGAAGTGAATTTTCTTAGCTCAACTATTTACAGGAGATATGTGTTGTGAAGGGGTCAGGGACATTTTCTGTATCAGTGGGAATTTTCCTTTTGATCCAGGGTTTTGCCTATGAGATACTTTAGCCTTTTCTTCTTCACAGGCAATGAAGACAGGCAGCTGAATAGCTGTGCACACTAGGATCTCTTCTCGCTTCTCATGAACTTGTGCCTTCCTGTGAATATGACTTTTGTGTGGAGTTCTAGTTTAGTCCCAATTTCTCTGCTACTCAAAATCAAAATGGGTCCAGAGAAACTGATGCTACCAGCCTACCCACCTGTGTTAGTCAGTTGGAACTGCCATAAGAAAATACAACAAACTCAGTGACTTAAAACACCAGAAATGTATTTTCTCACAGTTCTGAAGGCTAGAAGTGTGAAATCAAGGGGTCCGAGGGTTGGTCCTTCTTGAGGCTCTGAGGGACAGTGTGCTCCATGCCGCTCTCCTTGCTTCTGGTGGTTGCCCTGGCATTCCTTGGTTTGTAGACACATCACTCCAATCTCTGTCTCCATCTTTGCATGCTGGTCTCCTTTCTATGTCTGTGTCCACATTTTCCTCTTTTTTTTTTTTTTTTTTTTTTTTCTTGAGACAGGGTCTTACTCTGTCACCCAGGCTGGAGTGCAGTGGCACAATCTCGGCTCACTGCAACCTCCACCTCCTGGGTTCAAGTGATTCTCCAGCCTCCGCCTCCCAAGTAGCTGGGATTACAGGTGTGCACCACCACGCCCAGCTAATTTTTTTGTATTTTTAGTAGAGATGGAGTTTCACAATGTTGGCCAGGCTGGTCTTGAACTCCTGACCCCAAATGATCCGCCCGCCTCGGCCTCCCAAAGTGCTGGGATGACAGGTGTGAGTCACTGCGCCCTGCCATTTTCCTCTTCTTATAAGGACACCAATCACTGTATTAGGACCCATCCTAATCTAGTATAACCTCACCCTAAGGATTACATCTACAGAGACCCTATTTCCAAATATGATCACATTCACAGGTACCAGGGGTTAGGACTTTCACATAACTTCTGGGGCGGGGGTGTCACAAATCCGTAACACTGCCTTCTTCCCATTGTTGCACAAATGGGGCTATTACCTTTATTTATTTATTTTTTTTTTTAACCTCAGTGTACGCATCTCACTGGGTGAGCTATTAAGCTCTTACTGAGCTCTTCTGGTGCCCACTGTCAGCCTCCTGTTGTGCCTTTCCTTGCATGCCTTTGCTTTTGGTACCCCTTACATTTATTTTGTAGTTATTTTGTTTTACTTGTCTTAATTTTTTTTAAATTGAGATAGGATTTTCATTCTGGTCTCTTGTGTCCTTTGTTTTGGGAGATGATTTCTGAGGGATGATGGAATTACCAACTTTATGTGACATCTTCAAGCAGGAAATGCCTTGGGTCTTTCTCATTCTTTAGGGGTCTCTAACACACTGAACTGAATAAGAAAAGAAGATACTACCCGGGGCACGATGGCTCACGCCTATAATCCCAGCACTTTGGGAGGCTGAGGCAGGCGGATCACGAGGTCAGGAGTTCGAGAACAGCCTGGCCAACATGGTGAAACCCTGTCTCTACTAAAAATACAAAAATTAGCCGGTCATGGTGGTAGGCACCTGTAATCCCAGCTACTCAGAAGGCTGAGGCAGGAGAATCAGTTGAACCAGGAGGCAGAGGTTGTGATGAGTCGAGGTCGTGCCACTGCTCTCCAGGAGTCTGAGCAACAAAAACAAAACTCCATCTCAAAAAACAACAACAACAAAAAAAAGATAAAGAAAAAAAAAGGAAGATACTATTTTTAGTGCTTATTTCAGTAAGATGGTCTTCTAGTTGCTTAGTCTCAGCCTACCATGCCAGTTCTACCAACTCTGTGTCATAGGTAGGAATTAATAGAATTTGCTTACATGGAGACTTAAAAAAAATCTTGCATAACGATTATATTGAGCTAGAATGCAATTTGAATTATTTTAAACTTTTCTTTTTTTTTTTTTTTTCCCATTAATGAGCCTTTTTATTATTGTCTTTTTTAATCGAAGGTCCCTTACTGGTCCTGCTTCCATGAGTAGCAGTGACCAGGGGAAAAGGGAGAGGAACCAGCCGGCACAGGGAGGGGTCATCTCCACAACATTCCATTTATACACAGAACTAAACAGACAAGCACAGAGTCACTATTGCGGTTAGAAGTTGGCAGCATGGGAAGGGGGAGGACCAGGTGGGGAATGGGGATGTTGTTAAAAAAAATACAGGCTCCCCCACAACTGGGGTACCTGGGGGGAACTTGGTCTGCTTCAACCCAAGAGGAATCAGAAGATCAAAAGCAGTTTGAGAAAGCCAGAACCGTCAGGGATGGAGGGAGAAGGAAAATCCAGGGGGTGGGGGGTCTGTTTGGCAACTGGGGTGAAGGGATTGCCCTCCCCCTGCTGGGATCCCCCCAGCCCCTCCGGTCTGGCAGGAAGGGGGCAGCCTGCAACCCCCGAGGGCAGGTGTGGGGCTGCCAGATGCTCCAGGCAGGGGGCCAGAAGGGGCTCACAAAGGCTTGCCCTCCAGGGAGATGACAGCACTGCCCCCCAACTTCTCTGCCAGGGTGCAGCGGTCCTTGACCTCCTCGTAGCAGTTTGCTTGCAATTCATGCTTGATCCCTGTCAGCTTCTTCTTGATGGCATCCTTGGAACTGGCATAGATCATTTTGCTCTTAAGGGGCGCACACTCAGGAGCCCAGAAGATAAACACCAGGTCCTCCTTCTTGCTCTCCTTGGTCTCATAGGTTGCGTCATAGAGGGCGTAGCGGCAGTCCTTGTCTGGCAGCATCTTGACAAAGGTGGCATAGGGGTCGTCGACAGTCTGGCCCACATCGCCCACCAAGATCTCCTTGCCCTCCTCCAGGATGATGTTCTTCTTGTCCTCACTCAGGCAGAAGAGCACGGCCTTCTTGCGCTTCTTCACCTCCTCTGGCGTTGAAGACTTACGCACCTTCATGTCGTTGAACACCTTGATGACACCATCAGAGACAGCCACACCGGAGGCCATGTTTCCAGAAACGAAAAGGAGCGGGCACCGAGAGCCGCAGTAGACAAGAGCGCTGCAGACGCTGCCGGGACCCGACTGAACCTAAACTTTTCTATTATGGTAACAAAAACATAAAATTTAGCTTCTTTTTTTTTTTTTTTTTTTTTTTTTTTTTTTTTTTTTTTTTTTGAGACACAGTTTTACTCTGTTGCCCAGGCTGAAGTGCTGTGGTGTGATCTCGGCTCACTGCAACCTCCGCCTCCCAGGTTCAAGTGATTCTCCTGCCTCAGCCTCCCAAGGAGCTGGGACTACAGGCATGCACCACCATGCCTGGCTCATTTTTTTGTATTTTTAGTAGAGACTGGGTTTCACCATGTTGGCCAGACTGGTCTCGAACTCCTGACCTCAAGTGATCCACCTGCCTCAGCCTCCCAAAGTGCTGGTATTACAGGTGTGAGCCACTGTGCCTGGCCAAAATTTACCATCTTAACTATTTTTAGGTTTATAGTTTATTAGTCTTAAGGTTATTTACATTGTTGCAAAACAAATCTCCAAACCTTTTCACCTTGCAAATATGGAATTTTACACCCATTAAACAGCAACTCCCCTTTAATCCCCTCTCATAGTCCCTGGTAACCACTATTCTATGTTTGTTTCTATGAATTTGATGACTTTAGACACTTCATATAAGTGGAACCATACAGTGTTTGTCTTTTGTGACTGGCTGATTTCACTTAGGATAATGTCCTCAAGGTTTGTTCATGTTGTAGCACGTGACAGAATGTCCTTCCTTTAAAGCTGTATAATATGCCATTGTATGCATATAACACATTTAAAAGATTCATTCATCCATTGATGGACATTTGGGTTGCTTTCACCTCTTGGTTATTGTGAAAAGTATTACTAAGAACATGGGTGCATTAGTTATGGTTCTCCAGAGAAATGGAACCAATAAAATATATACAAAGAGATAGAAAAAGACATTTCTTATAAGGAATTGGCTCATGCATTTGTGGAGGCTGAGAAGTCCCATGATCTGCTGTCTGCAAGCTGAAGGCCCAGGAAAACTGGTGATGTCATCCTAGGCCTCAGAACCATGGGAGGCAATGGTATAAGTCCTAGTCCGAGTCTGAAGGCCTGAGAACCAGGAACTCTGATTGAGGGCAGGAGAAGATGGATGTCCCAGCTCAAACAGACAGCAAATTCACCCTTTCTCTATCTTTTTGTTTGCTTCAGGCCCTCAACAGATTGGATAATAATGTTTTATCAGCTATCTGGACATCCTTTAGCCCAGTCTTTTTTTTTTTTTTTTTGAGACAGAGTCTCACTGTCGCCCAGGCTAAAGTGCAATGGTGTAATCTTGGCTCACTGCCTCCTCCACCTCCCAGACTCAAACAATCCTCCTGCCTCAGCCTCCCAAGTAGCTAGGACTACAGGCGCCTGCCTGATTTTCGTATTTTTTTGTGGTGATGGGGTTTCACCATGTTCCTCAGACTGGTCTCAAACTCCTAGGCTCAAGTGATCCTCCTGCCTCGGCCTCCCAAAGTGCTGGGATTACAAGGGTGAGTCACTGCACCTGGCCCTAGCCCGGTCATTTGACATATAAACTACTGGATCATATGGTAATTCTATTGTTAATTTTTTAGGAATCTCCATACTGTTTTCCATAGCAGCTGTTCCATTTTGCATTCCTAGCAACAGAGCACAGGAGTTCCAGTTTCTCCACATCCTCGTCAACACTTGTGACTTTTCAGTTTTTGATAGTAGCCATCCTAATGGGTATGAGGCATATTCTTTACTTTTATGCAACAACCATTGTCATACTGCTTTAATGTATGATAATTATAAAGTTAATATTTATTTTTATCAGTACATAGCAAGTCTGTTCGGGTTGTGTCTTTATCACTATCATGTGTTGAAAAAAGTTTTTGAAAGTTTTAATTATTTTTGCTCAGATTACTTATCAGCCCTGGGTGTACATTTTTTAAAAATAGACATTAAAAAAACTTTAAACCTATTTTGTCAACTTAAGGGACTCATTTCCAGGCATAGCCTTACTTCTTATATAGAATACAGTATTTAACAAATTCTCAGTCCTAAAATGTTCCTGGAATCTGCTGATTTATTGAGATTTATTCTTGCAATACTTACTACTGTGGTCTACTAAATACTTTATTTCATTGAATGCTAGTAACAGGTCTGGCTTTTCAAGTCTCTCCAACCTTATGAATTTTCAATTACTACCACTTCAACTTCAATGTGATTCTTCTGAACTGCAGAGTCAGCAGTTACATTCTGCTTAGTAATGAATGCAAATTGCTCAGAATTATAGAACACGTAAAGCATCTCATTTTAACTATTTTTTTTTCGCTGAAGATTATGAGAGGTAAATGTAGCTACATAAATGGTTTTTGGCAGGGTTGGCATTTAGAGGGAACCATTTGTTTGCCTTTTGAACAACATTCCTGGGCCACTATTAACCTAAACACGTGAGAGCCAATATAGCACAGTGTTTAAGAACATGAGCTTTAGAGCCCAACTGCCTGTGTTCAATTCTTGACTCTAAAAGCAGTGCGAGGAATGGGTGGGCATGGTGGCTCAGGCTTGTAATCCTAGCACTTCGGGAGGTCAAAGCAGGAGGATCACTTGAGGTCAGGAGTTCAAGACCAGCCTGGCCAACATGGTGAAACCCCCATCTCTACTAAAAATGCAAAAATTAACTGGGCGTGGTGGCAGGCATCTATAGTCCCAGCTACTTGGGAGGCTGAAGCAGGAGAATCTCTTGAACCTATGAGGTGGAGGTTGCAGTGAGCTGAGATCATGCCACTGCACTCCAGCTGGGTAAACAACAAGACTCCATCTCACAAAAAAAAAAAAACCAATTTGAGGTTAGGCAAGTTTCTTAACCTCTCTGTGCCTCAGTTTCTCCATCTGTAAAATGAGGATGGCTGTTAGATTTTTTTTTTCTTATTTTTTTAGATAGAGATGGAATCTCACTCACTATGTTGCAGGCTGGTCTCAAATTTATGGCCTCAAGTGATCCTCCCGCCTCAGCCTCCCAAAGTTTTGGGATTACATGTGTGAGCCACTGTGCCCGGCTGGGCTGTTAGATTAAATGAGTGACTGTATGTAAAGCACTGTGAACTGTGTCTGGCCTACAGTAAGCACTCTGTGAGGTTAGCTATCATGGCAAGCATTATTGATTACCTTCATTTATTTCCTGGACCTAGCCAGACCAGCAGAGTGGCTGTTGACCAACTGTGCTGATAATTATTAGTCTAGTTGGTGTTCAAAACTACTGCTGTAGGCCAGGTGTGGTGGCAAACGCCTGTAATCCCAGCACTTTGGGAGACTGGGGTGGGTGGATCACCTGAGGTCAGGAGTTCATGACCAGCCTGATTAATATGGTGAAACACCCTCTCTACTAAAAAAAAAAAGTCAGGCGTGGTGGTGCATGCCTGTAATCTGAGCTACTTGGGAGGCTGAGACAGGAGAACTGCTTGTACCTGGGAGGCAGAGGTTTCTGTGAGCCAAGGTGGCACCATTGTACTCCAGCCTGGGCAACAAGAGCAAATCTCCATCTCAAAAAACAAAACAAAACAGAAAAACCCCAACTACTCCTGGGGCCAGGTATGATGGCTCGCACCTATAATCCCAGCACTTTGGGAGGCCTAGGTGGGCAGATCACTTGAGGTCAGGAGTTTGAGACCAGTCTGGCTAACATGGTGATCTGGTTTGGCAGTGTCCCTACCCACATCTCATCTTGAATTGCCACGTGTTGTGGGAGGGACCCGGTGGGAGATAATTGAATCATGGGGAAAGTCTTTCCTGTGCTGTTCTCATGATAGTGAATAAGTCTCATGAGATCTGATGATTTTTTTAAAAAGAGGAGTTCCCCTGCACAAGTTCTCTCTTTGCCTGCTGCCATCCATGTAAGATGTGACTCACTCCTCCTTGCCTTCTGCCATGATTGTGAGGCTTTCCCAGCCACATGGAACTGTGAGTACAATTAAACCTCTTTCTTTTGTCAATTGCACAGTCTCAGGTATGTCTTTATCAGCAGCATGAAAATGGACTAATATAGTAAATTGGTACCAGTAGAGTGGGGCACTGCTGAAAAGTTACCTGAAAATGTGGAAGCAACTTTGGAACTGGGTAATAGGCAGAGGTTGGAACTGTTTGGAGAACTCAGAAGGCAGGAAAATGTGGGAAAGTTTGGAACTTCCTAGAGACTTGTTGAATGGCTTTGACAAAAGTGTTGATAGTGATATGAACTATAAGGTCCAGGCTGAGATGGTCTCAGATGGAGATGAGGAACTTGTTGGGAATTGGAGCAAAGGTGACTCTTGTTATGTTTTAGCAAAGAGACTGGCAGCATTTTGTCCCTGCCCTAGAGATTTGTGGAACTTGGAACTTGAGAAAGATGACTTAGGACATCTGACGGAAGAAATTTCTAAGCAGCAAAGGATTTAAGAGGTGACTTGGGTGCTGTTAGAGGCATTCAGTTTTAGAAGGGAAGCAGAGCATAAAAGTTTGGAAAATTTGTGGCCTGACAATGCAATAGAAAAGAAAATCCCATTTTTCTGAGGAGAAATTCAATCCAGCTGCAGAACTTTGTGTACATAACAAGAAGTTTAACAATGTTAATCCCCAAGACAATGGGGAAAATGTCTCCAGGGCATGTCAGAGGCCTTCACAGCAACCCTCCCAACACAGGCCTGGATACCTAAGAGGAAAAAGTGGTTTCATGGGCCAGTCCCAGGGTTCCCATGCTGTGTGCAGCCTAGGGACTTGGTGCCTTGCATCCCAGCCACTCCAGTCATGGCCGAAAGGGGCCAGTGTAGAGCTCTATCCACCGCTTCAGAGGGTGCAAGCCTCAAACCTAGGCAGCTTCCACTTGGTGCTGAAAAGTCAAGAACTGAGGTTTGGGAACCTCTGCCTAGATTTCAGAAGATATATGGAAACACCTGGCTGTCCAGGCAGAAGTTTGCTGCAGGGGCAGGGCTCTCATGAAAAACCTCTGCTAGGGTAGTACAGAAGGGAAATGTGGGGTCAGAGCCCCCACACAGAGTTCCTACTGGGGCACCACATAGTGGAGCTGTGAGAAGAGGGCCACCGTCCTCCAAACACCAGAATAGTAAATGCACTGATAGCTTTCACTGTGCACCTGGAAAAAACCACGTATGCTCAATGCCAGTCCATGAAAACAGCAAGGAGGGAGGCTGTACCCTGTAAAGCCACAGGGTTGGAACCTTCCAAGACCATGGAACTCACCTCTTGCATCAGCATGACCTGGATGTGAGACATGAAGTCAAAGGAGATCATTTTGGAACTTTAAGATTTGACTGCCCTGCTGGATTTTGGACTTGTATAGGGCCTGTAGCCCCTTTGTTTTGGACAATTTCTCCCATTTGGAATGGCTGTATTTACCTAATGCCTGTACCCCCATTGTATCTAGGAAGTAACTAACCTGGTTTTGATTTTTCAGGCTCATAGGTGGAAGGGATTTGCCTTGTCTCAGATGAGACTTTGGACTGTGGACTTTTTTTTTTTTTTTTGAAACAGAGTCTTTCTCTGTCACCCAAGCTGGAGTGCAGTGGTATATTCTCAGCTCCCTGCACCCTCTGCCTCCTAGGTCTAAGCAGTTCTCCTGCCTCAGCCTCCTGAGTAGCTGGGATTACAGGCATATGCCATCATGCCCAGCTAATTTTTGTATTTTTAGTAGAGATGGGGTTTCACCATGTTGGCAAGGCTGGTCTTGACCTCCTGACCTCGGGTGATCCACCTGCTTTGGCCTCCAAAAGTGCTGGGAGCCACCTTGTGTGAGCCACCATGCCTGGCCTGGACTGTGGACTTTTGAGTCAATGCTGAAGTAAGACTTTGGGGGACTGTTGAAAATGCATGATTGGTTTTGAAATGTAAGGACATAAGATCTGGGAGTGGCCAGGGCGGAATGATATGATTTGGCTGTATCCCCACCCAAAAGTCATCTTGAATTCTCATGTGTTGGCAAAGGGACCCGGTGGGAGTTAACTGAATCATGGGGCAAATCTTTCCAGTACTGTTCTCATGATAGTGAGGAAGTCTCATGAGATCTGATAGGCTTTTTTTTTTTTTTTTTTTTGAGGAGTCTCACTCTGTCACCCAGGCTGAAGTGTGCTGGCACCATCTTGGCTTGCTGCAAGCTCTGCATCCCGGGTTCATGCCATTCTCCTGCCTCAGCCTCCCAAATAGCTGGGACTACAGGCACCCGCCACCACACCTGGCTTTTTTTTTTTTTTGGTATTTTTTTAGTAGAGATGGGGTTTCACCGTGTTGGCCAGGGTGGTCTCAATCTTCTGACCTTGTGATCGGCCCGCCTTGGCCTGCCAAAGTGTTGGGATTACAGGCGTGAGCCACCATGCCTGGCTGAGATCTGATAGTTTTAAAAAGAGGGGTTCCATGGCTGGGCATGGTGGCTCAGGCCTGTAATCTCAGCACTTTGGGAGGCCGAGGTGGGTGGATCGCTTGAGGTCAGGAGTTCAAGACCAGCCTGGCCAATATGGCGAAACCCTGTCTCTACTAAAAATACAAAAATTAGCCAGGAATGGTGGCAGGTGCCTGTAATCCCAGCTACTCAGGGGACTGAGGCATGAGAATCGCTTGAACCCAGGAGTTGGAGGTTGCAGTGAGCTGAGAGCACACCACTGCACTCCAGCTTGGGCGACAAGAGTAAAACTCTGTCTCAAAAAAAAAAAAAAGAGGAATTCCCCTGCGCAAGTTTTCTCTCTTTGCCTGTTGCCATCCATGTAAGACATAACTTGCTCCTCCTTGCCTTCTGCCATGATTGTGAGGCTTCACCAGTCACATGGAACTCTAAGCCCAATTAAACCTCTTTCTTTTGTAAATTGCCCAGTCTCAGGGATGTTTTTATCAGTAGTTTGAAAACAGACTAATTCATATGATGAAACCCCATCTCTACTAAAAATACAAAAATTAGCCAGGCATGGTGGTGTACTCCTATAATCCCAGCTACTCAGGAGGCTGAGGCATGAGAATCGCTTGAACTTGGGAGGCAGAGGCTACAGTGAGCTGAGATGGCACCACTGGACTCCAGCCTGGGCAACAGAGTGAGAGTCCATCTCAAAAAAATAAAAAATAAAAAAAAAAGAGAAAAGAAAAAAACCATTAAAATAAATCACTGACTGGATAACTTGTGTGTAAAGGAGGAACTCTAAGCTTGAACTTCAGTATCTACCAGACAGGAGCTTCCATTCAAGAGATAAGGTACCTGAGGTCTCCAAGCACTGTGTCTGATACATGGGTGCTCTGTGACTGCCAGTTGAATCTGAATAGCTAACGATACCCTTTCAGAGTAAGAATGTTTGACGTCCCATTCCAACTATGGAGAAGGAAGGGTAATGTATTGAGCACCAAGAAGCAGAAAGGTTTTGTTAGGAATAAAACGACTGGTGACTCTGTAAGTGAATAAAAATTACTGGCCCAGGAAATAAGCCTTCAGAAAGAAATGAACAAGATTAAATAATAGGATAAAGTTACTCTATCTGGTGTGGTGTGTTCCATGAATATTTTAGCTCTTGTAAATGAGTAAAACTTTTCTCTCGGAGAAGATATGACTTCTAACAAAAGTTCTGGGCAAAGTGCTTGGTTTCCACCTCTGCCTGTAACACAGAGGCTGAGGCCCAGCAGCCATGTCAGTCATTCCCTTCATATTCCCAATCCCTTCCCACTCATCTCAGCCAGTCACCCTTGAAGAGATATTTCCATTTCCTGGTGAAAAAACAAAGATATATAAAGCTATTTTTGTGTGGGTAAGAGGAGGCCTGGGAAATCAAGTGGAAAGTAAGAGCCTTGTTTAGTAAATAGGATGGTGCTGTGAGAAGAAAAAGGCTTTGGAGTTAGAGACTGAGCTTCCAATCCAGATTCTAGGACTTAGGAGGTAGGTGATTGCAGAAAAGTGACTTAACCTTTCTGAACCTCGTTTTCTCCATTTGTAAAATGGGGGTAATATTACCTTCAAGGCTGTTGTGAGGATTAAATATAATCTATGTAAAATCCTAGGTACAAAGTAGACCCTCAACTAATCATAGTTTTTCTCATGATTAGCTGAAGACAGGGATCTGACCTAATTCTATTTTAGCTAGCTTGGTATTTCCTGCTTCCAGCAATGAGGTGAAAACTAGAAATACTGAGATTTTAAAAAATGAATACAGATTCTGTTCAGGGTCTCTAGGGATCATAGAATATTGGAGGATCTAAATTTTTAGAAAATCATCAATTATATCAAATTATTTAAAAAATGGCCACTTACGATAAAACAAATGAGTTTTGATGTTAGCTGAGTAGCAGTATAAAATATGATTTACATTTTGAAGGGTGGAAACAATCTTCTTTAGGATTCCCGGAAACAGCTGCTCTGGTGTGGTGCTCACAGGAAGTACTGAAAAATGCTTGTTAAGTATTTTACAAAAGCTCACTTAATACATATTTATATGTACATGCATTTTTGTAGCTGTTGTTTCTGTATCTCTGAGAATGAATCTTTAAAGAAAAAACGTAGTCAAGGAACTTTTGATAGGATTGCTAAGGCTAGGTTTGACCACTGATTCATTGTTTATCATTGTCAAGAACGCCTAGTACTTACAAAACAAGTGTTTTGAAAGGTTAATGGGAAGGAAGTAAATGACAATGTGAACTGAAGTTCTGTTAGTTTTTTGCCTTTTATAACTTACGCTTTTGAAAAAGAGTTTTATTTTATTTTCTTCTACTTGTGTTTTAATCTTCCTTAATAAACATATTAGCTTTATACTTTAAAACCCTAATCTCTTCCCCTCATTACATGGACATACAAGCATGTATGTATACTGTCAACACACATACAATCTTTACAAGATGCATTCTGGGCTAGGCTGAAGCAAACCTAAAACATTACATATAGGACTGACAGATTGAATGAGAAAGTCCTCATTTCATTGTCCTCTTTGGACTTAAGTAACTGTGTGTTAGAACAAGATCTGAAGAAGTTTGGTTCTTGCATCCTATGGTTATACAAACCAGCCTTATGACCTATCATCTTGTCCATAGTCTTGAATTTTGGTATTGGTTAAAGATTCCAGAAATGATGTGAAAATATTAACTTTTTTTTTTTTTTTTTTTGAGACAGGGTCTCACTTTGTCACCCAGGCTGAAGTGCAGTGGTGCTATCTCAGCGCACTGTAACCTCTACCTCCTGGGTTCAAGCGATTCTCTCACCTCAGCCTCCCAAGTAGGTGGGATTATAGGTTTGGCACCATACCTGGCAATTTTTTTTTTTTTTTGTATTTTTTGTAGAGAAAGGGTTTCACCATGTTGGCCAGGCTGGTTTCGAACTCCTGGCCTCAAGTGATTTGCCCACCTTGGCCTCCCAAAGTGCTGGGATTGCAGGTGCAAGCCACCATGCCCAGCCAGTGATGAACATTTGTTATTGTGGGTCAAGAATTTGGGGCAATCTTAGGTGGTTTGGGGCTCCCTCAGGGTCTTTCATGAAGTTGCAGTCAAGATGTTGGCCAGGGTTACAGACATCTGAAGGCTTGACTGGAGCTGAAGGATCCAGTTCCTTAGTGGTTCACTCTCACTGTTGGGAAGTTGCTGCTGGATGTTGGCAGGAGGCCTCAGTTCCTCACCATGTGGGCCTCTTCATGGAGTTGCTTGTATGTCTTCATGACATGCCAACTGGCTTCCCTCAGATCAAATGATCCAAGACAGATCCAAGGACAGAAACTGCAATGTCTTTTATGAACTAGTCTTAGAAGTCACACTTCATCATTTCCACAATATCCTATCAGTTACACTGGTCAGGCCTATTTCCTGTGGGAGGAGTCTACACAAGAGCATGAAGGCCACCAGATAAGAGTCATCTTAGAGGCTGGCTGCCACGCTTCTACAAAAGTTTGATGCAAAAATATCACCCTTTCACTCCTGTGGAGTAGAAATGGAGGGGGGCAATATGGGGAGATTTCCTTCTCTTCTGAGACAAATGTTTTCAACTTTCAGCTGCTTCTTTTGGTATGCCTACTTTTGATATAGATTTTTCTCTCTCCTTCACTTTTTCTCACCTCTTGCCCAAGTCAGTGTGCCTGTTTCAAAAATGCTATCCCTAGTCTTATTCAAATTCTAACCTGCTTGTATTCGTGCATAAATAAAAGTATCAGATGCTGATGAAGAGACTGTGATACCCTTCTACAAATAAAACATTTTTGTTCCAGGGAATCATTTCTCTGGCATAACACCTAAAGCAAAACGTTTACAAACGAGACAGTGTTTAAAATAAGGATATACAATTAGTTCATCACAGAAAGAGCTAAAATGTATTATTTATGTAATAAAAACATTTGAGCCACAGCTGGATATATGGTTTGGCTGTATCCCCACTGAAATCTCATCTTGAATTCTCATGTGTTGTGGAAGGGACCTGGTGGAAGATAATTGAAACATGGGGGTAAGCCTTTCCTGTGCTGTTCTCATGATAGTGAGGAGTAGGTCTCATGAGATCTGATAGTTTTATAAAGAGGAGTTCCCCTGCACAAGTTCTCTCTCTTTGCCTGCTGCCATCCATGTAAGATGTGACTTGCTCCTCCTTGCCTTCCTCAGGCCTCCCCAGCCACGTGGAACTGTAAGTCCAATAAACCTTTTTCTTTTGTAAATTGCCCAGTCTCAGGTATGTCTTTATCAGCAGTGTGAAAATAAACTAATACAGCTGGGTGCAGTGGCTAGTGCCTGTAATCCCAGCTACTTGGGAGGCTAAGGTGGGAAGATCACTTGAGCCCAGGCATTCAAGGGTGCAGTGAGCCATGCTCGGCCCCCGGATTCCAGCTCAGCCTGGGTGGCAGAGTGAAGACACTGTCTCTTAAAAACAACAACAACAACAACAAAACTCCAAAAACCCAGGACATTTGCATTTGAGCTTCAAGTGCTATGTAACACATTATGAAGTCCTGTTTATTAGACATGATTTACTAGTCAGATTTATTAGCTACCACCTAGGGAAAGACCCAAAATAAATGTAGATATTTGTAAAGACAGTTTGATGATGGAATATTAATAAAAATAATACCTACTAGATCTCTATGTCAATCTTCTAGTAGATTCACATTTGCCAACTCTATCAGGTTGCATGCTGCCCCCAGTACCCTGAAGGACCCGCCTGGTGATGATGCCGTCCAGAATCCACAGAAACAGGGCTGCTTGCTCTGAGGCCTCTTTGTGTGAATCAGGCAGTGAAGGAAGGGTCATGAGAAGGGTGAACTTGGACATGTCTCGAGTTCCCACATCTTGCTTTAACAGATTTTCAGGCTCCTTCTAATTCTACTAGTCATTTATCACTGTTTTCTAGGGACAGCACCTATCTCACAGTCACTTCTAAGTTTTTATTCCCTTAGAATTGCTGTGAACCAGGAAACAAAATAACCAAGCACATTTCATTTATGTCTAAAATGGATATTAGGCCGGGCACGGTGGCTTATGCCTGTAATCCCAGCACTTTGGGAGGTCGAGGTGAGTGGGTCACCTGAGGTCAGGAGATCGAGACAAGCCTGGCCAGCATGGTGAAACCCTGTCTCTACTAAAAATACAAAAACTAGCCAGGCGTGGTGGTGCCCAACTGAAGCACAAGAATTGTTTGAATCTGGGAGGTGGAGGTTGCAGTGAGCCAAGTTCGAGCCACTGCACTCTAGCCTGGGCGACAAAGTGAGACTCTGTCTCAAAAAAAAAAAAATTAATTAATAAAATGGATATTAATACTATTAATAAAATGACTAATTTAATACTGAAATGGCAGTGTTTAATAAATGCAGACACTGGGACCACCTGGGACCCGTCCAGCTGCTGGGTGGAGGGAGTCCTATGCTGGGTGGGTCATGGTAGAAGAGTGAGGAGTTAACCCAGTTAAAATGCTGACCAGCTAGTACTGAGTTTCATATGCAGGGTAACTCCCAGGAAAGCCTCACTGGGTGTTCTAAGAAGGCCACTGCCTGGTCTGTGGGCGGGAGTGGGGGATGGTAAGAGTGGCCTCTGGACTCAGTCCAGCTCCTGCATTTACCAGCTGTGTGACCTTGAGCAGATTCCATAATCTCTGAAAGCCTTAGTATGAGTTTTTTAAAAAAAATTTAGAATAATGGTACCTAGCACAGAGGTTGGAAAGGTTAATGAAAAAATGTGGCTGGGTGTAGTGGCTCACGCCTGTAATCCCAGCACTTTGGGAGACTGAGGTGGGCAGATCACTTGAGGTCAGGAGTTCCAGGCCAGTCTGGCCAACATGGTGAAACCCATTTCTACTAAAATACAAAAATTAGCCGGGCGTTGTAGTGGGTGCCTATAATCCCAGCTACTTGAGAGCCTGAAGCAGAAGAATTGCTGGAACCCAGGAGGCAGAAATTGCAGTGAGCCAAGATCATGCCACTGCACTCCAGCCTGGGCAACAGAACAAGACTTGTCTCAAAAAAAAAAAAGAAAGGAAGAAAAGGAAAAAAAATGTGCACAAGGTGCTTAGCACACTGCCTGGCACACAATAAGCATCCAAATGCATACTGCCATTTGTTAAAAAACACATACACACATCTTGGATCTTTGCTGTATGTCACATTGAGTGGCCCGCTTTTTCTTTTTTAAATCAGTAAGACACTTTAAAATGAGAAATCTCACTTCTTTCAGCAAGGTTTTTTTTTTTTTTTTTGCCTTTTGGTTACAGAACAGCAGGAATGAGACTAGACTAAGGAATAGCACTTAGCATATGATTATGAGAAAGTATTCATATGTACACACATTGAAGACTCTAGGGCTTTGGAAACTGTGGGTTAATATGAGAAGTGTCCCTCTAAGAGTTAAACTTTGACCTCAGTTCAAAGGGTAGAGGGGTCAGGAATGACTGGGAGGACATGGAGAATGTTAGGCAAAAACCACACAAGGAAGGAAGATAATCATCTAAATAACTTGGATAACAACTAGGGAGGGGATGAGGTTAGGTGTTTATTAGTGGGAGGGAGACTTTCAAAGAAAGAACCATATCCTCTGTAGCTTAAGCAAAAATGGGACTTGCTTAGCTCACGTAAGTGAAATTCAGGCTAATCTTGGCTCTAGGTAGGGCTGGATTCAGGACTCAGATGGTGTGGTCAGGAAAGCCCTCCTTCCCCTGCCCCCTTTCTCCTGGTAGGTTCTCTCAAGTAGTGTGCAAGACTCAGTGACCCGGGAAAAAGCTTTTTCTGAGAACTCCAGTAGCTTTCAGAGAGGCGTCTGCTCTAACCTGGGTCACAGGTCCAATCTTCTACCAGTCACTGTGGCCTTGGTGGGATTGGGGTGCACTGGGCAGGATCAGCTAGCTAAACCACATGGGATTGGCTCACCACCACCCAGAGGAGTTCTGCTCCCAAAGACAGGGCAGAGGATGCTGAGCAGGAGCAAGGACATATCCACAGCAGGTAATGCTCTGCCTAACTTCCCAACCATCTGCCAACACCCCATGGGCAAATGTACCTTCTGCTTGGACTTGACACCAGCCCCCCTGAGCCAGCCAACAAGACCACCTGAAGTGACTGCAGAGTCTCATGATCACATGAGTTCCTGGAAACTCCATCTTATAGTGGGTAGTTGTCAAGAGGACTAAACGTAGAGTTCCTTTGTACCAAGAGGTTTGCAACTAGGGCAGAATTCACAGAATACAGGGTCGGCAGAGTGAAGAGTGGAATGAGAGTATTGCTCAGGTTGTATGCAATGAATGCAGCCACTGGGACCACCTGGGATCTGGCTGCAGGTTGGTGAGAGCCTCGTGCTAGGTAGTTGGTGATAGGACAGTTGTGAATTAACCTAGTTAACATGCTGACCTACTAGTACTGAGTTATGTATGGAGCTTTATTTCCAGCATCCTTCCCCTGTATCATATGTGGTCTTCAGTGGAATATTATTCTTTTTCCCTAGTAGAAAAATCTCATGAATATTTTTAGAGACTTGCTTGTTTACAGTAGGAAGCAGCACACATCCTGTGCTTGACATGCGTCCTTCAAAGACTTCTGAGTGAGGAGGCCTGTGGGGCTGGGGCATGAACCAGTGGAGAGAAATAGCACAAATTACTAGAATGCTTTAGAAATCCTTTTCTGCTTCAGATAAGTGGCTAATTAAATTTGGGGTTGGTTATTGGAAAAGTGCCAATTATGGAAACGAGCATCTGTTGATCACACTTTGCTTCAGATGCTCGGCTCCTTGCTAGAGCCGTGTTACAAAGAAAGCAGGGAACTGCTGCTAGCACCAAGACAAGCAGGCATGGTGGGAAGAGTGATTCATTATGTTTACTTTCAGGTTTCCATCTTAAAAAAAGATTAATTCAGTAGAACTCAAATTCCAGAGAAAAATGGACCATTTATTGTGTTCGATTCAGGCTTAGGCACAGCAGGTGGATTTTCCAAATTGCCTCATCTGACATTTCCTAGAAATGTAAGCCAACATTATTCCAATTTTTGGCAACTGGAAAGTTATATTTGAATATTCTACAAGTCAGTTGGCAGGACTGGAGATTTCAAACATTTAGCCATCTCTCTTGAGCTTGATTTTGTCAAGTGATTTTTAACTGTGAGACAGTCCTTTTTTAGACCTGCAAATAGTCTTAGAAAACTTAAGTCATTTGCCAAAGATCAGTGAATAATACATACATTAGAGCCTGGAACTGCAGAATATTGATTATAATTCAGTTATCTTCTATCTTGGAGTCACTTGTAGAAAGTGACCATTATTTGTGATGTGTGTAATTTTGTTTAGCACATGAAATGAGTGAAAGTTCTTTTTAAAAAAATAATTTACTTTTTTTTTTGTAGAATAGAGATGAGGTCTTGCTGTGTTGCCCAGGCTGATCTCAAACTCCTGGGCTCAAACAATCCTCCTGCCTCGACCTCCCAAAGTGTTGGGATTACAGGTATGAGCCACCGTGCCTGGCCATGTGAAGCTTCTTAACAAACATCTTGTCCTCCTGGCTCTTTTTCCTGGTACCTCTAGCGCTTGCTCACTGTGGTGTCTGCCTTTGGTAAGGTCCTTGCCATAAATGAGCATAGAAAGCTGCAAATCACATGTTCTCTTCTGGATGTACACTTTCCTGCTGTGTTGGGCAGATCCAACAGGCAAATCCACTTTTCAACAACAATACCATATTCAAGGTAATGACATCCTTTGATCTTTTCAATTGGAAATGGTAAACCTAAGCAAATTAAATCCAAGCAAATACCATCAGTTAATTATTTCTTAATTGTTAGGCATGTCTGGTCTTCACCAGTTGTCTCTAAGATACCATTTCACTTCCCTATTATAACATGTTTTTCTTTACTCCTTTGGAGTTTCTCTAGTAAACAATCTTTAGGTTATTCTTGAGTGTTTTTGCTTGTTTTGTTTTCATGGGTATCACAGATTTTCCCTGTACTACTCTGTATCTTTGGGGGCTATATAGTATAACTGCAGTCTTTTTGTGATTATAGAATTTCTGATATTTGAAAATAACTTTTAGGTAGTTAAAATGCAGGCATTTTCTGCGGGTGGGGAGTGAGGGGTTAGAGATGAGACAAGACAGTGGATGAGTTTGGATTTAGACTTCTTTATTTAAGGGGCCTCTGGGACACCCAGGTGGATATGGCCAAAATGCACTTGGAAATGGTCCGGGACTCAGAAGAGAGTTCAGGGCTAGAGATAGATATTTGGAATTACCAGCTTATCAGTAACATGTGAAACTGTGAGAATAGTTGTAACATCCAAAGGAGGAAGCATAAGTTGAAAAACGTTAAGGGCTGGGTAGAGAAAAACAATGTGACTGGTCATAGAAACAGGAGATTTGGGGAAGAGTGCTGTTTTGGAAGTCAAGGCCAAGGTTGAGATAAGAGTCTGGCCATCAAGCAGTCACTGGCTTCAAAAAGCAATTTTGCGAGGCTGGGTGTGGCGGCTCACGCCTGTAATTCCAGCACTTTGGGAGTCTGAGGTGGGCAGATCACTTGAATTCAGGAGTTCAAGACCAGCCTGGCCAATGTGGTGAAACACCATCTCTACTAAAAATACAAAAATTAGCGGGGCATGGTGATAGGCGCTTGTAATCCTAGCTACTCGGGAGGCTGAAGCAGGAGAATCGCTTGAACCTGGGAGGTGGAGGTTTCAGTGAGTCAAGATCGCACCACTGCACTCCAGCTTGGGTGACACAGCGAGATTCCATCTCAAAAAAAAAAAGGCAATTTTGTGGAGTGGAGCAACTGAAAGCCACACTCCAGTGGGTTGGGTTGAGGCACGAATAGCTGCTCAGGGAGATTGGCAGTGAGAAGGTGAGTAGTCTGAGCAGCTTTTCATGATGGAGTGTTGACCGTGTTTCTTAGGCAGAAAACGAAGAAGGGGATTAGTAACAAGGGAAAGAGCAAAGAAAGAAGAGAGTGGGGCCTATCAATGGCTTGAGGTTTCAGGGAGATGGGGATAGCATCAAGAGAGCAGTGGTGAGTCTAGGAGGAGGGTACACATTCCTTCAGCTGGAACAAAGAATGCAAGTGAAAATATAAGCTGGGCTGGATGCAGTGGCTCACGCCTGTAATCCCAGCACTTTGGGAGGCCAAAGCGGGTAGATCACCTGAGGTCAGGAGTTCGAAACCAGCCTGACCAAGATGGTGAAACCCTGTCTCTACTAAAAATACAACAATTGTTTGTGCATGGTGACAGGCACTTGTAATCCCAGTTACTCGGGAGGCTGAGGCAGGAGAATTGCTTGATCCTGGGAGGTGGAGGTTGCAGTGAGCCGAGATCGCGCCACTGCACTCCAGCCTGGGCGACAGAGCAAGACTCCATCTCAAAAAAAAAAAAAAAAAAAAAATTAGCTGGGCATGGTGGTGTATGCTTGTAGTCCCAGCTACCTGGGAAGCTGACATGGTAGGTTTGCTTGAGCCCAGGGGGTTGAGGCTGCAGTGAGCCAGTGAGCCAAGACTGCATCACTAAACTCCAGAGTGGTGAGACTCTGTGTCATTAAAAAAAAAAAAAAAAAAAAAAAGGAAAAAGAAAAAAATATAAGTTGGGAGGTAGAAAAAAGGTGAGAGAGTTATCCTGATGCCCTCTTTTTTCTCAATGAAGCAGAAGTCTGGGTCACCGCCTGAGTGTGAAAGGAGTTTGGGAGCATCCTTATAAATTAAAATATATGATGCACCTAACTTTTGTGGACCCCATACATTACATTTCTTTTCTTTTCTTTTTTTTTTTTTTAGACAGAGTCAACAGCTTATACCAAAAGTCATGGAAGGGCTAAGGTCTCAGTCCTGCTTGGAAAACTCATCCTGGGAATTTCTGACCAGCTGAAGGTTTGCCTTCAGATGTGCCTCTTGGTCTAATATAGTAAAACTACGCCAACTTATGCAGGTTTTATTGATGTGAAGATTGATGGCTGAGTAATTTATACCTTGACTAACCTGATAAGTTGACTCACTCTTTGAGAATGTTGTATCTTCTATGGGAGAGAGAATGAGAACTCCTTGGGGTAGGGAGGTCCCCTGAGAACTGTTAGTGTTCTTGATGTAATAATACGCCTGAAAGCCTTTTATTATGGAGTGAGTGTGACAGTTAAGAAACGGAAAGAAAAAAATGTGAGTCACACAAAATCCCCATTCCAAGTTCTGTAGCTGTTGTCAATCATATTCAGGAAAATGTTGTAAGGAACTTAAATATTATATACTTTATTTATATTTTATATAATATTTACAAATGCTATATACTTTAGCTTCACCTCTGATGGACAAAGAGACACATGCGTAGTTTCACTTTCCTCTTCTATTTTAATACGCTTGCACTAAATGAGGCAGAAACACCTTAGCAGAGTGATTGGCCATGAGGGAAGGGACAGGGGAGGGGATGTCGGCTTCTGTAGTACAGAGGAGCCCTCAGAATTTAAAATTTCACTCTATTTTCCTTTGGGATGTCTTACCTTTGCCTCAGGTTTCCCATTTCAGAGCATAACGTGGAGCAGGCTCACCCCACAGAGGCACAGAATTCTGCAGGAGCTTGCCTGTTCTTGTCCTGGCTCCACACCGCTCCTCAGGGTTGGGTACAAAGTAGCTTTCCAAACCTCAGGTATGACCAGCCAGAACCTGTTTATTGCTGGCCACTGGCCAACTTTGAGGGCACTGATACTGTGGCTTCCAAGATCCTGCTAATGGGCATGTTCAGTTTCACACGGGCTGGGGATGGCCAACAGTGGTAGAACCCAGGAGGATTTTGTACTTCCTTTGGCTGAACTAACAACATGAGACCCTTAAATACAGATGAAGCTAAGTGAAAAAGCTAAGAAAAGTTAAAACAAGAAGCATCAGAAGGATTTTGCCTTTACTTAAAATTCCCCAACATTTTCCTTTTAAAAGAAAATGAGCTAATCAGCTTTTAGTGGTCACTTATGGCTTATAAATACTTTCTAAGACTTTGTGGCACTTCCTGTTGCACAAATGGCAGGTTTGAATGTGCCTTTAGATCTCATCTAGTATTTCCCTTTCCAGAGCATTTGTCTCCTGTAACATTCCTGGATCCTGATAAACCTCTAGAAAAAAGGAGATGCTTTTGTGAGGCACAGATCCTACTCCAGTGCTACCAGATGTAAGAGAAGACCCCTTTCCTGCCTGGACCTATGCCACAGGCTGTATCTGTTCACCACACTCATCACCCAAAGCTGGAGAAGCAGCAAGGAGCAATCACAGATGTGGGGTGATGTGTCCCCACCATTGTCGTGATCCTTTGGATTTATCTTCCTCCTGTACACTTGAGCAGATCTGGAGACAGTCTATGAACATCTTTTTTTCCCCTGTTTTTATGAAGTGTTCTTTGTTTTCTACTGAATCTTCAAACACAGCTTGTGTCTTATTTTCTGTTGGATGTATCGAGAATAGTATTTTCCCACTTCTGAAGAGCTTAAAAAATAGGCCATACTTCTGTTTTTCTGAGACTGTAATTCTGCCTATAAGTAGGGAGATGAAAATAGCCTTCTAAATCTGTGGTCCTTAAGTTTATCTTCCCTTTTAACTTCATCAGGAAGCCAACAGCACCCATGTGCCTCAGGGTGGAGGTAAGAGTGAGAGACGAAGTGCAAAAGGTTGTTGAAACGTAGGTGCCTGGCAAGTCTTTTGGTCCCTGAGCCTGAGGAATTGCTATAGAAATCTAATCAGAGAAAGCAATCCAGGGCCAATGGGCAGGGCCAAGTACTGGGCAGGAATCAGGGTCATGGGTTACAAATTCATTTGAGAGTGAAATTATGAGCTTGCATAAAACTTTTATAGGGCTCAATCCTGGGAAATAGGTGAGTACCTTTACAAGGCAGTTAACTGAAAGCTGGAGTTTTCAAGACTTTAATGCTCTTTTCTTCTCCTGAAGTGGTTGGGAATGTGGTGGACATTTGTTAAGTGTGCTTATTTTTTGTTCAGCTTCCCTTCCTCCAATCATAGTTTTGGGGTGACACAGTATTCTACATTGTGTTCACGGCCAACCCTCTCCCTCTATTCAGGGACATCCAGGGAATGGTACAGGACTCAAACTCAGCCAGTCAGAGCCTCCTTTCTGGACCTTGAATATCAAGGGAGGAAGCAGAGGGTGAAAAATAGTTCAGAGGCCGCTAGTGGTGGCAGTGTCATCTGTGGGCAGCAGTGAGGTGCTGGCAGGGGTAGACTGTCCTGTGGAACAACCTGGGCCATGCTCCTCAGTGCCCATTCTCTCTTGGTTTCCAGCCCTTTTCCTGATCCTCTTTCTCTAGCCTTCCCATCCATCTTGTGAACTATTCAGTATCCTTCTAATACATTCCAGCTTAAATCAAATTAGCCAGGGCTAGCTTCTGCTGCTTGCAACCAAGAATTATATTGGGCCATCTGATGTTCCTGTCCTCAAATCTAAAGAGGTGTTTCCAGTGTGGCTAGTTGGATTCCACTTAGAATGGTCTGGCAGCAAGCATGATATGTCCCTCTATGTGAAAGCAGCTGTACTTGGAGATTTTAAGACTAATCTAGAGTCCAGGGTTTCCAGCATGTTTCCCAAGTGGACATAACTAATTTGATGTAGAGAGAAATTCCACTGAGTATGGACTCCAAATAGTCAGTGTTCACAGGTATGACGCCCACGCCACAAGCCTAGGTGGCAAGAGATGGTGAATTTCTTCATGTATTTAAATCAGCTTAATTTCAACTTTACCTTTTCCTACCTAGCAAGAAGGAAATATATTCACAGGCACACTTGACTTCCCCTAGTGCCTCCTCACCCCGAAAGTTCTTTGGAAACCCAGTGTCTCTAGTGCCAGCACGTGGGGAGGCCTTCTGGGCATCAGTCACCAGACCGCATTGGTGGCTGCTGAAACATCCATTTTCCTGGCCAGTGTGGTCCCTTCAAACCTAGTGGCTCTGTTTCTCCCCCTGCAGTGTTTGAAGCATGGGAGTCTCTAGCAAGGCTGTTTCCTAGAGCTCTACCTGCCTAGGTGTGCCACAAAACAAAGCCTTTGAAGATTTGATCACCTCCTTAAGGCACGATTAGTACACTTAGTGGGAAGGGCTCTAGTCCCAGATACTTGAGGAATCTATAGATTTCTGTATCTCCTTGCTGTTTCCAGGAATCTTTTAGTCTGATGAACATCCCACTTTCTTCATAGCTCCCTTACAGGATTCCCTATAACTACCTAATAAATTAATTAATGGCTTAAGCTTATGAAAACAAAATTCAAGAAGGAAAATGTCCTGCAGGCAGTTTTTGCTTTCTGCCTTGCTACAAACCTCCTTTGAGGTAAGGATGCACAGAGCCTGTTCCTTGTTCAAATGGGAGAAGGGAGACGGGTCACTACCTAGGATGGGAGGAAAATTTTTAAAAATTAACCAATTTTTAAAAAGTCTTATCAACAACAGCTAAAATTAATGAGGGGAAAAATAAAACAGAAGTTCTGAAAGCCTATTCACTGCCAAAGAGAAGGATTAGTAGAATTTGTATTTGGTGTCACCAATTTTTTTTTTTTTTTAGACGGAGTCTCACTCTGTCACCCAGGCAGGAGTGCAGTGGCACAATCTTGGCTCACTGGAGCCTCCAGCTCCCAGGTTCAAGTGATTCTCTGTCTCAGTCTCCCGAGTAGTTGGGATTACAGGTGCCCAACACCACACCTGGCTAATTTTTGTATTTTTAGTAGAGATGGTGTTTTGCCATATTGGCCATGCTGGTCGTCTCCAACTCTTGGCCTCAAGTGATCCACCTGCCTCTGCCTGATGGGATTAGAGGTGTGAGCCACCGTGCCTAGCCTCCTTAAAGTTTCATAAGAGATGCAGTCTCATTTCTAAGCTATTCTGGTATGAATGTCACTCCCTCTTTTCTCACCCTAACCTTTTCAAGTCAGGAATGAGGAGTATTTCTTGTTTGCATTCTGGAAATCAAGTCAGCAGTTCCATCTGTAATTAATATGGAGCTACTCCACTGAAAACAAATATTTGTGTTACAAATGAAAGAGCATATCATCCACAATCCAGCTTCTTACTCAGTCCCATGTTCCAGCTGTTGCTTTAAATAGAATCCACTTGCTATAGACTTGGATAGCAAGACCGCTTTGGTGAGGTATCTCTGTTGGCATGTGAGCCTAATAAATCACTGATATATTTAAAATAAGCATATACTAAAATTTTTTGTTCATTATAAATGCTGATTCCAAGCAGCAAAGAATTCACATTTTGGGAATTTACAAGCCTAATTCATTCCATACATTTGAGGCCAGATCCCGGTAGAATTGATGTCTCACTAGAAGAGGCAGTTGGAAGGGAGAGTTGGGTCTGCACAAACTCATAACCATTGTTGATTGTGAATCACAGAAACCCTGGCTCAAATGGGCTTAGACGAGAGACGGCCTTATCGTCTCATTTAACAAGGGCAGAGGTAGGTTGGTTCCAGGATTAGCCAATTCAGGGGCTTAGTGACGTCATGGAGGACCTCCCACGCCCACAGGTATTGCCCATCTTTCCTCTCTGCAACCTTCTCTGTGGCTTCTCGCGACCAAGGCATTTCCAGACATCAATCGTAGCAAGATTTTGAGCCAGAGGAAAGGAGAGATTTCTTCTTACCAATCTCTTTTTTTTTTTCTTTTTTGAGACGGAGTCTCACTCTGTCGCCCAGGCTGGAGTGCAGTGGTGCAATCTCGGCTCACTGCAAGCTCCACCTCCCGGGTTCAAGCGGTTCTCCTGCCTCAGCCTCCCGAGTAGCTGGGACCACAGGTGCCTGCCACCACGCCCGGCTACTTTTTTGTGTTTTTAGTAGAGATGGGGTTTCACCGTATTAGCCAGGATGGTCTCGATCTCCTGACCTCGTGATCTGCCCACCTCGGCCTCCCAAAGTGCTGGGATTACAGGCGTGAGCCACCGCGCCCGGCCACCTGTCTCTTCTTTTTTTTGTTTTGTTTTGTTTTGTTTTGTTTTGTTTTGTTTTGTTTTGAGACGGAGTCTCGCTCTGTCGCCCAGGCTGGAGTGCAGCGGCCGGATTTCAGCTAACTACAAGCTCCGCCTCCTGGGTTCACGCCATTCTCCTGCCTCAGCCTCCCGAGTAGCTGGGACTACAGGCGCCTGCCACCTCGCCCCGCTAGTTTTTTTTTTTTGGTATGTTTTAGTAGAGACGGGGTTTCACCGTTTTAGCCAGGATGGTCTCGATCTCCTGACCTCGTGATCCGCCCGTCTGGGCCTCCCAAAGTGCTGGGATTACAGGCTTGAGCCACCGCGCCCGGCCACACCTGTCTCTTCTTAATAGCACGAGAATTTCTCCCAAACTATTCTCCCTACCCCAGCAAATTTCTTTTCATGCCTGGTTGGCCAGAATTGAATCAACACCATACACTCAGGGCTTGACTCAGGGTGGGCTTCAAGAGCACATGGCCTCACGGGGAGGAAGCTGGGCTTTTCCAAGGAAGGAAGGGAAATTCAGGCAGGTAGTCAGCAATGTATATCATGCCACCTTATCCCTCAGGAGCTTATAAACAACATGTAAATATTCTTTATACATTTTTGCTCCTGTTTTACTTGAGCCCCTCTTCATAGTCCCTGGGCTCCATAGCTTCAGCAGCCCCATCCCTCCCCTAACAGCCTTAGGTATCTTCTCTTTCCAATCCACACCCCATCAAATACCCTGACCCAACTGCATGTCCCTAGCAGCCTTCTTCTTTTTTTAATTTAATTTTTATTTATTTATTTATTTATTTATTTATTTATTTATTTATTTTTGTTTCTTTTGTTTGTTTGTTTAAGACAGAGTCTTGCTCTGTCGTCCAGGCTGGAGTGCAGTGGCGTGATCTTGGCTCACTGCAACCTCTGCCGCCCTGTTTCAAGCAATTCTCCTGCCTCAGGCTAGCCTCCTGAGTAGCTGGCATTACAGTTGCCTATGGCCACGCCTGACTAATTTTTGTATTTTTTTATTTTTAGTTTCACCATGTTGGCCACGCTGGTCTCAAACTCCTGACCTCAGGTGATCTGCCCGCCTCAGCCTCCCAAAGTCCTGGGATTACAGGCATGAGCCACTGTGCTCTGTCTCCATTCATTCATTTATTCATTCCCTTAATATGTATTTATTGAGTATCTACCATATGTCAGCTTGTCAGGTGCTGAGGATACAAAGGTAAATAAAGCACAGTTTTTTGTTGTTGTTTTGTGTGTGCGTGTGTGTGTGTGTGTGTCTGTGTGTTTTGAGATGGAGTTTCGCTCTTGTTGCCCAGGCTGGACTGCAATGGTGCAATCTTAGCTCATTGCAACCTCCACCTCCTGGGTTCAACCTATTCTCCTGCCTCAGCCTCCCGAGTAGCTGGGATTACAGGCGTGCGCCACCATGCCCAACTAATTTTGTATTTTTAGTAGAGATGGGGTTTCCCCATGTGGGTCAGGCTGGTCCTGATCTCCCGACCTCAGGTGATCCGCCCGCCTCGGCCTATCAAAGTGTTGGGATTACAGGCGTGAGCCGCTGCACCCAGCCTCCGTTCATTCATTCATTCACTTAATATATATTTATTGCATATCTACCATATGTCAGCTTGTCAGGTGCTGAGGATACAAAAGTAAATAAAGCACAGCTTTTGACCCTCAGGAGCTCATAGAAGAAACAAGGAAACAGGCAAACCATCTAATGTGATGGTTGTTATAGAAACCAAGTTATAAGTAGAGGAATAAAGAAGTATTGATAATGGTGTTCATTGGCACTGTGAGAAAGCTAAGCATTTGCAAGGTAGACTGGGAACCAAGTCACATTTTTGATGTTTCCAAATAACTGGCTTAAAAAATTAATTGTTGAAGAATAATCAATGTATGAGTTAGGAGTGATGTGAAGTATTCCATATTAAAAGGAAGGCATGGGTAGGAGCTTGGATTCGCTATCTTTTCAAAGCAGTTGGTGACTTTGTCATTTATTAATCTTATTAGAAACATTTCTTTTCTGGAGTTTAATTAGAAGAAAATACATGATCTTAAAACATACTCTACTAACTGCTGAGGGCCAGGTGCGGTGGCTCAAACCTATAATCCCAGCACTTTGTGAGGCTGAAGCAGGTGGATCACTTGAGGTCAGGAGTTTGAAGCCAGCCTGGCTAACACAGTGAAACCCCATCTCTACTAAAAAATACAAAACTAGCCGGGCGAGGTGGCGGGCACCTGTAGTCCCAGCTACTCGGGTGGCTGAGGCAGGCGAATGGCATAAACCTGGGAGGCGGAACTTGCAGTGAGCTGAGATCTGGCCACTGCACTCCAGCCTGGGCGACAGAGCGAGACTCTGTCTCAAAAAAAAAAAAAAAAGAAAAGAAAAAATTAGCTGGGTGTAGTGGCATGCATCTGTAATCCCAGCTGCTTGGAAGGCTGAGGCAGGAGAATCATTTGAACCTGGGAGGCAGAGGTTGCAAAGAGATGAGATCATGCCACTGCACTCCAGCCTGGGCAACAGAATGAGACTCTCTCTCAAAAAATAAATAAATAAAAATTAAAAAAAAAAAAAGTATACACACACACACACACACACACACACACACACACACACTAACTGCCGAATGTTTCATTTGAACCTTCATCAAGTTTCAAAATAAAATATTTCAGGATGAACACGTGAATGCTCTGGGTCTCTCTTACTTGAGATTGTTTTTACTTATTCAGAGAATTGTTTTAGGAGCCAGGAAGATGTTGCATGATTTGGAGGCTCTGAATTCCTGAGGAGCCTCCTGAATTCCCTGATGTCTTCCCTAGTTCCTCTCCAGACTCATCCAGCCTTGTCCTTTGTTCTTTGCAATTCTCTGAGCACGCCCTCTGCCTGGGAGAGGGGCATCTGCCTATGTGATGTTCCTATCACAAGCATGCAAATTATGCCCATGTTTACAATTCCATTCCATCTCTCTTAGAAGTGCTAATCTCACATTTTCAAATGACTGATGAATATCTCTATTAGGTGTGTTGCTGGGAACTCAAATATCCTCCCTCATCATACCCTTTCTGCCTTCCCAATTTTTCCCCTAATATTTATTAAAGGCCAACTCAAACACCATCTTCTCCAGAAAGCACTTTCCAATTTTCTTTCACCCAAAAGATAAATATTTATTGAGTGCCAGTTAAGGGACTTGACCTATTAGAGACCAGAGTATACAGTGGTGAGCACGCGTCCCTGTGGGGTGAAATATCAGAGAGTAAGTGACAACAGCTAGGAAGGACCTCATCTAGGTTGAAAGTGATCTCTTGCATCTCTGATCTCCTAAAATTTCACTGTCTATATAATAAAGACACAATAACATGGCTTAACTTGAAAAGGATTTGCTATGCACTGAGTGCTGTGCTAATACATAATAACTCAATCTCCACAACAATCCTGTGAGATAGCACTGTTCTCCCACCCCCACTACCTTTTTTACAGAAGGGGAAACCAAGGCACAGAGAGATTAAGAAACTCATCTAGGATTACAAAGCTAGTAAGTGATAAGTGTGCTTCCATTAAAGCCAAGAAGGTAAAATTAGTAACAAGTTCTGTTTGGGGTAAAAATATTTAAACTTAACATCATGAGTTTTAATATACCCACTTTTCAGTTTCAGTATTTTCTCAATAACATTAATGTCCTGGAGAAGTATTAATGATTAAAAAATATACTAAGACACATTTATAGGGGTGCACACCTTTCCTTTCGCCTCAGGCTCCAATATGGTTTGGCACAGCATTGTTGGAGCTTGTTTCTTTTTCTTTTTCTTTCTTTTTTTTTTTTTTTGAGACAGGATCTTTCTTTGTCACCCAGGCTGCTGGAGTGCAGTGGCATGATCTCAGTTTTCTGCAACCTCCGCCCACTGAGCTCAAGCGATCCTCCCTCCTCAGTAGGTCTCCCAAGTAGCTGAGACCACAGATATACACCACCATGCTTGGCTAAGTTTTTGTGGTTTTAGTAGAAATGGGATTTCGCCATGTTGGCCAGGTTGGTCTCAAACTCCTGGCCTCAAGTGCTCCACGCACCTTGGCCTCCCAAAGTGCTGGGATTGCAGGTGTGAGCCACTGCACCCAGGTGGAGCTTGTTTCATTTAAACTTTTGCTATTTTATATATCATAGATTTTATGCATGAACTTTTATTTTTTAAAAATAATGCAGGCCAGGGACGGTGGCCCACGTCTTTAAATCCTAGCACTTTGGGAGGCTGAGGCAGGAGGATCTCTTGAGGCCAGGAGTTTGAGAACAACCTGAACAACATAGTAAGACTCCGTCTCTACAAAAAATTTAAAATTAGTTGGGCATGCCAGTGCATGCCGGTAGTCCCAGCTGCTTGGGAGGCTGAGAATGGAGGAAGACTTGAGCCCGGGTGGTGGAGGCTGCAGTGAGCCTTGATTGTGCTACTACACTCCTGCCTGGGCAACAGAGTGAGACTCTATCTTAAATAATAAAGATAATAATAATAGTATATCTTATTTAATAATGTTAAAATATTATTTATCTTGATTGCTGAGTTTTTGGAACCCCCTTTAATTTTGGTCTTGTGTGGTGGAGGTAATTTGGTTCCAGGTCTGTACTTCCGTACTCGTATTGTTGATTTTTTTTTTTTTTGAGATGGAGTTTTGCTCTTGTTGCCCAGGGTGGAGTGCAATGGCATGATCTCAGCACACCGCAACCTCCGCCTCCCATCTCGGCTCACTGCAACCTCTGCTTCCCAGGTTCAAGCGATTCTCCTGCCTCAGCCTCCAAAGTAGCTGGGATTACAGGCATGCACCACCACGCCTGGCTAATTTTGTTATTTTTAGTAGAGACGGGGTTTCTCCATGTTGGTTAGGCTAGTCTCGAACTCCCAACCTCAGGTGATCCGCCCACCTCAGCCTCCCAAAGTGCTGGGATTACAGGCGTGAGCCACCAAGCCCGGCCTGTTGATTTTTATATCTACATCTATTTATTACTGTTCTTTCCAATTAAACTATAAATGCTTTGAGGGCAAACACCGTTCATCACACGGCCTTCTTAGATTCCCAAAGACATCTAGTATTGTGTTTGGCACATAAGGGTGCTTGGTAAAGATGGCTGAAAGGGAATCAGAATAGCTTCTTTTAATGTACTGAAATTTACCATCCTCACCAGCTACTTTTACCACAATTTGTAGTTCTGCTTCATTGATGGTAGTTTCCCTTTCATATGCATGCTTCATTTTAATTTTATAAAAATTATTGGCCAGGTACCATGGCTCATGCCTGTAATCCTGGCACTTTGAGAGGCTGAGGCAGGAGGACTGCTTGAGGTGAGACGTTTGAGACCAGCCTGGGTAATACAATGAGACTCCATATTTAGAATTTTTTTTTTTTTTAAAGGCCAGGTATGGTGGCTCACACCTGTAATCCCAGCAATTTGGGAGGCTGAGGCGGGCTGATCGCCTGAGGTCAGGAGTTTGCAACCAGCCTGACCAACATGGCGAAACCCCGTCTCTATTCAAATTACAAAAATCAGTTGGCAGTAGTGGCGCGCACCTGTAATCCCAGCAACTCCGGAGCTGAGGCAGGAGAATCACTTGCACCCAGGAGGCAGAGGTTGCAGTGAGCTGTGCCGCTGCACTCCAGCCCAGGTGACAGAGTGAGACTGTCTTGAAAAAACAAAAAATTAGCCGGGTGTGGTGGCATGTGCCCACAGTCCTAGCTACTCAGGAGGTTGAGGCAGGAGGTCACTCGAGCCCAGGAGTTCAAGACCAGTCTGGGCAACATAGCAAGACCCTGTCTCATGAATCTAAAACTTTTTAAAAAATTAAAAGTAAAAACATTGTGAAAATAAAATGCTTTCTTAAACCCAGTATTTTCTTTTCTTTTCTTTTCTTTAGACAGGGTCTTGCTCTGTCACCCAGGCTGGAATGCATTAGTGCGATTATAGCTCACTGCAGCCTCAACCTCTGGAGCACAAGTGATCCTCCTGCCTCAGCCCCTCAAGTAGTTGGGACTATAGACTCATGCTGCCATGCCCGCCTAATTTTGTATTTTTTGTAGAGATGGGGTTTTGCCATGTTGCCTAGGCTGGTCTTAAATTCCTGAGCTAAGCAATCCTCCCACCTTGGCCTCCCAAAGTACTGGAATTACAGGCATGAACAACTGCACCTGGCCCAGTGTTTTCTTTGTTTTTGTTTCATTTTGTTTTGTTTGAGACACAGTCTTGCTCTGCCACCCAGGCTGGAGTGCAATGGAATGATCTCGGCTCACTGCAACCTCCACCTCCTGGTTTCAAGCAGTTCTCCTGCCTCGGCCTCCCGACTAGCTGGGATCACAGGCGTGCACCACCACACCTGGCTAATTTTTGTATTTTGAGTAGAGATGGGGTTTCACCATGTTGGCTAGGCTGGTCTTGAACTCCTAACCTCAAGTGATCCGCCTGCCTCGGCCTCCTAAAATGCTGGGATTACAGGCATGAGCCACTGCGCCCGGCCGCCCAGTGTTTTCTTTTTAGTGAAACAGTTTTCAGAGATACATACCCTTTGGGAAGAAAACCTAGAAGTTTTAGTTCTGTAAGTGGACAGATCAGCGTAGTAAAGAGAAGGCAGAATGTTCATGGACATAATTATCAGGTCTTTGGTAACAACATGGGAGTTTTTGAAGCACAACGGTTCTGTGATTTATGCCTCCCTGCACCTGGAGCTCAGCTCCACTCCTGCCACACCCTGCTGCGAAATCCTCTTCACCTGTGGCTGTGCCGGCTCCGTGTAGTAACTTCACGCCTGGTTGGTTATATTTTCTCCAGCACTGCTTCCGGGAATGACAGGAGGCGATGAGTATTTTCTCTCTCCTGTCACTGAACTACTAGAAATGTGGCTTTTTAGGAGGGGAGGATTCATGATGAATGCAGCCATTTCTTCGGGGTGCATTGAGTAAAACACTTAGAGAGCCCTCCTCAGAGTGGGAGCCTTTTTTTTTTTTTTTTTTTACTGGAGAGACACAGCCTTCAGTGCAAAATGAAAACACATTCCCTGGGTGGGAGTCTTGGAGACAAAGTAAAAGAAATGCATAGCACCAGGAAACATCCATACCTGGTGACTTCTGGAGGGCTCCTCCTGCGACCATTGTCATTGGGTCAGGTCCTACACCCTTCCTGCCAATCCACTCTTGGGTTAGATTGAAAAATATAGAAATCACTTTGGGTTGTTTGGTTGTATGTTGAAATCCTCTGAGCAGGTTTAGTTTCTTTTGAGTTTTATTTCTTCTTCTTCCTTTTTTTTTTTGAGACAGAGTCTCGCTCTTTTGCCCAGTGATCTCAGCTCACTGCAACCTCTGCCTCCCCGGTTCAAGTGATTCTCCTGTCTCAGCCTCTTGAATAGCTGGGATTACAGGAGCATACCACCATGCCCGGTTAATTTTCGTAGAGATGGGGTTTCACCATGGACTACAGGCCAGACTCTTAAAAATGAGGTGGCAGAAAATTTAAAGTTTAACCAAGACTGAAGTCCATTTTAATTTCTATTTTAATAATCTGAGCAGAAAAAATAGATTAGTAGGTCATCTGAGATTAGAGTGAACTGGTGAGAGACTCAGTGTCCAAATATATGAAGGAGAGTAGCAAGAATTGGTAGAAAGTGAGAAAAGAAGTTGAGAGTGGTAGACAGGGGCCAGGCCCAGTGCCCAGGTCCTGGTGCTGTATGTTCCCTTTCTGTATTTTCAGGGAAGGCAGGGACGCGTTCAACAGCTAGGACTCCATTTGAGGTAAGCCGGACTCAGATGGGGGTAAAGCAGAAGTAAAAAATCATCTTTTCTATCCTTCTGTATCAAGACTAAGTATAACAGCAGGGAGCTTGAAATGTAGAGACATGAGAGTTAAAGTTGATACCTAGTCTTAGATTTAGATATCAAAAGGTTAAGACTGTAAAAACTGGGGTGACCTGGACGGATATGATTCAAAAGTCAAAGCTGAGGGCCCATTGTGGGGCCAGGTGCTGGCCCTGGGTCTGGACACATAGACATGACTAGACGTAGTGCTGCCCTCCGGGAACTGTGATCTGTCTGGTATCATATATCTCACACTCCAGCCCACTACAGGTTTCCAGGATTAAGTGGTGTTAGATAAATTGCAAGTACACTTTCAGAACTACATGATAATACACATGGAAATTTTAATTAGAAAGCTGAACAGTGACAGAACTCCCTCCCCCCAACTTTAGTGGGGTGGCCACACTTCAACATACCTTTGTATTACTCATCACCCATGCAGTGTTTCCCCAGTACCTGCCTTGACTTTTCTCTTGCTGAGCTCTGTTCTACCACACACTTGCCTCCCCAGATAGCTAATTATAAGCCTCTATTTTAGTACCTGCTTACAACAAAAGCTGTATCAAAAGCAGCGCATACCCATATAGAAATTTAAAAGGGTACAATTCCTGAATGGTGATGAAGCAGTGCTCTGAGATGTGCTTCATCATCCAAGCGATGGTTCAGGGAAGTGGAAACAGATCCGGTCAGGTCAGCGCAGGCCAAGCGGGTGCCTAATAAGTGTTTACCAACAGTGACCTAGAATACGTTTATTAGGAACATTTTCTATTTATATAAAGAAGCAGAGACAGCTCCAGTGTTCACCAGGATCAGAGCTTGAGCTACTGCAGCCTTGCACATAAGTTCACAGCTTTGCAGGCCCAGAAGCGTTTTCACTAGCCCTTCTCAATCTTGAGAAATAATGTTTCTGATGTCACAGTAGTGTAGGCTATTTGAGCACTAGGTTTATGTATAGTAGTTTTAAGTTTTGGATTTTTAGTCACAGGCTTTCTTGCTAATGCAATCATCTCTTTTAGGCCTTTGGTATCTGAGCCAGTTCTGTTTTGCTGGGGTGCTATTATTGCCTCTTCTTATCCATTTCAGGAGTAAAGGGTAGAAGGGAGGAAAAAAGTAGAAATAGGAACAGCATGAATGTTTATCTACATCTTGGGTTTTGAAGAGGAAACTCATCATCTCTTCCAAATGGTCATCTATTCAAGGCCTGGAGTGCTAAAGAAATGCCCATCCTCTTAATATAAAACAAACAAAAACTATGTGGTCGGAGCTTCCATGTGCATTTGTGTTTACAGACGAAAATACCTATGAGACTAAAAATCTTCAAGCCTTATTGCAGATCCCTGGTTTCTGTGGGATTATATAAAACCTGTATTTCTGAAACCCCGCCTCCTGTCTTCCTTCCATCTTAAAGCAGGATTGAACCTTGTATTAAATTGACAGCCAGGAAATGTTTTACCTGCTTGACTTGTTCTCACTATTTTATACAGGTTTCAGTCAAATGTTTCTACACCCTGCTGGGCGTGGGAGGCCGTGACTCACCAAGAGAGAAGATATTCGGTTTGCATATCCAGGGTGTTGCAGGATGATTGAGGACTTCGCAATTCAGGCTTGGTGCCATTTTGTCCCTTCCCTTGTTCTCTCTTGGATATTTACTTGGCTACTTGCTCCCAAGGAGAACCAGTCGGCTGAGTATTCAAATATTAAATTAATTCCTCTTTCTACACAAGTGGCCAAGCAAGTTTTACTAGAAACATAGACTGGTGCCTGAGGAAGACTGGGGGTAGGGAGAAGAGAGGCTGAGTTTATTTATTTATTTATTTTTAATTAAGTTTTTTTTTTTTTTTTTTTTTTAAATAGAGACAGGGTCTTGCTGTGTTGCTCAGGCTGCTCTTGAACTCCTGGCTTCGAGGAATCCTTCTGCCTCGGCCTCCCAAAGTGGTGAGATTACAGGCATGAGCCACCATGCCTAGCTAGAGACTAAGTTTAAAGGGCAAAGGAAACTGGGAAATAGTTTCTCTAAATATAAGTTTCGTGATACTTTTCCATTGTCCAAGATCTTTGTGCCTTTGTGTATGAATAGGCCAAGAAAATGTTTTAGAATAATTTTGAATTAATTAATTTGTGTCAAGAAACCTCTTCTTTCCTGCTGCAGCAGGGTCTGCTGGGCCTGTGAAAGCTCAAGGAGGGGTCTTTTATGACTCAGAGACATTTCCTTAATTTAAAAAAAAAGTGGGGAGGCCGAGGCGGGCGGATCATGAGGTCAAGAGATCGATACCATCTTGGCCAACATGGTGAAACCCCATCTCTACTAAAAATACAAAAATTAGCTGGGCATGGTGGGAGGTGCCTGTAGTCCCAGCTACTTGGGAGGCTGAGGCAGGAAAATTGCTTGAACCCGGGAGGTGGAGGTTGCAGTGAGCCAAGATTGCACCACTGCACTCCAGCCTGGTGACAGAGCGAGACTCTGTCTCAAAAAAAAAAAAAAAAAAAAAAGAGGGAAAGGGGCCTTTGACTCCTGGCCACTCTTGTGAATCACATTTTGCACACAACACCTTCTCCTGTCATCCTCTTTCAGACTGAGGACTTGCCCAGAACTCTGGTGGTTATAGACCAAGTACTACGGTTGGAGGAGCTAGCCCAACAGAGGCAGCTGCGATCAGGTGAAGTGTGGAAGCCACACACCAGGGCACCCGTGCTGCTACAAGGCTGTCAACGATCTTATTCTCAGAGACCCGCTAGCCCCTGTGTCCTTTAATTCCTTCCTGCAGGCACTTCTGGAGCGGGGTAGCTTGCTGATGTTTCTTACTCAAAATTTGCTACAAAGCTACAGTAGATCAAGTAGTGTGGTACTAACATAAGAACAGACATACAAATCAGTGGAATAAAATAGAGAGCCTGGAAACAAACCCTTGCCTTCAACAAACAGTGCTGGGAAAACTGGATATCCACTTACAAAAGAATGAAGTTGGACCCTTACCTTATACCGTGTGCAAAAATTAAGATAGATCAAGGACCTAAACTAAATCTTCATAATATTGGATTTGGCAAGATTTCTTGGATGCAACACTAAAAGCACAGGCAGTCAAAGAAAAAATAGACAAATTTGGCTTCATCAAAATAAAAAACTTCAGTGTATCAAAGGTCACTATGAAGGGAATGAAAAGATAGCCTATGGAATGGGAGAAAATACTTGCAAATCACACATCTGATAAGGGACTACTATCCAGAACATGTTAAAAGCCCCTACAACTCAACAACAACAAACCAAACAACCTAATATTAAAATAGGTAAAGGAATTCAATAGACATTTCTCCAAAGAAGATATACAGATGGCCAATAGGCACAGGAAAAGATGTTTAAAATCATTAATCATTAGGGAAATACAAATCAAAACCACAATGAGATACCACTTCATGTCTATGAGGATGGCTGGTATAAAGACAAAAACAGAAAACAATACATGTCGGTGTGTGGCGAACTTGGGACACTTGCACATTGCTGGAGGGAGTGTAAAATGGTGCGGCCACTGTGGAAAACAGCCTGGTTGTTCCTTGGTAGTAATACAGAATTTCCATATGATATCCAGCATATTCCACTCCCAGGTACATACTCAAAGTAATAGAAAACAGGAACTCAAACATACGTGTACAACAACCTCCATAGCAGCACCATTTATAATAGCCAAAAGGTAGAAACAACAGAACCGTCCACCAGCAGATGAATAGATAAACAAAATGTGGCAAATGCATAAAACGGAGAAGGATTCAGCCACGAAAAGGAGTGGGATTCTGATACCCGCTATGACATGGATGAGCACCAAAGACATTATGCTAAGTGAAATAACCCAGACGCAAAAGGAAAAATATTGTGTGATTCTACTTCTTTGAGGGACCTAGAATAGGCAAATTAACAGAGACAGAAAGTAGAATAGAGGTTTGGCAGGAGCTGGAGGAAGGGGAAATGCGGAGTGATTGCTCAACAGGTACAGAGTTTCTGTTTGGGATGATGAAAAGTTACATACAACATTGTAAATGTCCCTAATGCCACTGAATTGTATACTTAAAATGGCTAAAGTGGTAAATTTTATATTATTTATATTTCACCACAGTAAATTTTTTTAAAAAGTTCTAAATACACATTCCAGGGCCCCACCCTTAGAAAGCCTCAGAGGCGGCCGGGCGCGGTGGCTCATGCCTGTAATCACAGCACTTTGGGAGGCTGAGGCAGGCGGATCACCTGAGGTCAGGTTCAAGACCAGCCTGCCCAACATGGTAAAACCCCTTCTCTACAAAAATACAAAAATTAGCCTGGCATGATGGTGGGTGCCTGTAATCCCAGCTACTCTGGAGGCAGAAGAATTGCTTGAACCTGGGAGGCAGAGGTTGCAGTGAGCCGAGATTGTGCCACTGCACTCCAGCCTGGGCGACAGAGCAAAACTCCATCTCAAGAAATCCTCAGAAGGTGATACAGTAAATATGGATGGGGTGGGAATCCAGAATCTGTATACATGTATTTTTAAATACCTTCCTATCTTTCTCAGGCATAGCCAGGTTTAGAAACTTATGATTTAGTCTCTGCCAGTTCTTTCCAAGGGGCTGGTGCTTCTGTAAGGAAATGTTCATTAGTCTACATGAAATACGTGTGTATTTTTCATAAATCTGAGTGTGTTAAATTTGAAGTGCTGTTTTAACATCTGAGATTGTCATGATTACATTGTTTTGGGGTTAAGGGGTCCAATCATCACCCACCATAAAATGATGGTGATAATAGTTCAGGGTGTTTTTTAAGTGTCTGTACTTGGCAAAATAAAAGTGAGCAGTCCTATGTTGGTCTCTCAAAAGGTTTTAACAATTTTAATGGTTTGTTAAATTCCAAAGACTGGGAACCATTGCTCCAGACATCATCCATTTGAAAATATTGAAATAGAAACTGCTTCTGCTGTTTATTTTATTTGTGCCGGAAAGGAAAAAAAAAAAAAAAAAAGGAAAGGACCTATGCATTTTTCTGTGGTTCATAGGACCTGGAGCAACAAAGAGCAGTGTTGAAACTGACAGCATTGAGATGTAATTTGTCCTGCTGCCTGTTGGAACGTTCTTTTTCAGATGGGGGAGGAGCATGACAGAGGAGAGGTGGAGGTAGGCGAGAGTAATATAACTTCTCCAGGAGAACATCTGAGAGAGGAAGTTGCTTTCCTGCCCTGGCCCTTTCATCCTCCTGAGTTTGGGGGCTGTGGTGGGGCAGGGATTGACCAACAGCCATTCCTAGGGGATGCCTTTGCATTGCAGAGGGCAGCTGGCTGAAGGGAGTGCTGAGTCTGTGGGAGCCATAGCCCGCCCCACCCTTTAGGCGGATTAGTTAATTATTGAAAAGTGCCTCAGAAGCACAAAGGTCTGGAGAGACTCCATGTGCTATTGCTCAGGGCTGTGTGGGAGCTGGCATTTCTGAGGAGCCACTGAGACTCTTCTAGGAGGCTGTGGAACAAGAAACAGTTCCTTCCCATTGTGGTGCACTCCTTTCAGGTTTGGTGTAGAGATACAGCTCCAGAGAATTCTTGTATAGTGCATATAACTTCTCAAGAGATAAGTTACCTTAGGATTTGTAAAGTATTTAGATAAATGAACCACATCAGATATTTTCCCTTGTTTTAATTTTTTTTCGTGTGGTTTTAATGTTTTAAGGACATTCAGGTTTTGTTTTTTTTTTTTAATGGAGTCTTGCTCTGTCACCCAGGTTGGAGTGCAGTGGCGCAATCTCAGCTCACTGCAACCTCTGCCTCATGGGTTCAAGCAATTATCCTGCCTCAGCTGCCAGAGTAGCTGGGACTACAGGTGTGCACCACCACACTTAGTTAATTTTTGTGTTTTTAGTAGAGACGGGGTTTCACCATTTTGGCCAGGATGGACTTGATCTATTGACCTCGTGATCTGCTCGCCTCGGCCTCCCAAAGTGCTGGGATTACAGGTGTAAGCCACCATGCCCAGCCCACTCAGGTCATTTATACATAAACGATCACACGACATGTTCTGTTCTCTAACTTACTTTTTTCTTTTACTTAATAACATTTCCTGCAGCTCCTTCTGTGTTAGTGCATATAGGCATCCCCCATTTTAACTGCTGCATTCCTTCCAGATGCATCATAGTTTCTTTACCACTATTTTAGCAAAGGATCACATAGGTGGTTTTCCATTTTTCACCATTACATACAATGCCCCAACAAACGTTCTTGTATACAAATGGGTGTGTGTATGTATGAGTGTTTCTGAAGGATATCTTTCTAGAAGTGGAATTTCTGGATAAAAGGGCATGCACATTTAAAATTTTTGTAAATAATAGAGTTTCTCCTCCAAAATTCTGTTCTGGTTTTTATAGCCACCATTATACTCATCAGCCCTGTACATTATCATTTTTTTTAAAACTGCCAGCATCATGTCCAGAAAAAACAGTGTCGTTTTAAATTGCATTTCCTGGATTTGCCAGTTAGATTGTCCATTTTATCATATGCCTATAGACCATTTCAATTTGTGGAACTTTTAAAAATAAAAATACAGAAAAGGTGTATAGGCTGGGTGTGGTGGCTCACGCCTGTAATCCTAGTACTTTGGGAGACCAAGGCGGGTGGATCACCTGAGGTCAGGAGTTTGAGAGCAGTCTGGCCAACATGGTGAAACACTGTCTCTACTAAAAATACAAAAATTAGCCGGGCATGGTGACAGGTGCCTGTAATTCCAGCTGCTTGGGAGGCAGAGGCAGGAGAATCACTGGAACCTGGGAGGCAGAGGTTGCAGTGAGCTGAGATTGTGCCACTATACTCCAGCCTGGGCAAGAGAGCAAGACTCCATCTCAAAAAAAAAAAAAAAAAAAAAAAAAGAAAGAAAGAAAGAAAAAGAAAAGGTGTATAAATTAAAGGTGTACTGATCAATGCATTAACACAAAATGAACTCTTCCTTATAACCATGTCCCAAGTCAATAAATAGAATATTATAAGACCTTCTCCCGAAAAGAAGACTCTCCCCTGAAAAAGATCAATCTCCTCCAAAGTAATTCCTACCCTAACATCTAAGTCCTATAGATTAGTCGTGCCTGTTTCCTACTGTCATATAAACAGACTCATACAAGCATGCACTCTTCTGCGTCTGGCTTCCTTCATTCAACACTACATTTATGAGTCTTTCACGTGTAGACTCATGTGTAGCTGTAGTATGCTCATTTACGTTGCTTATTGTATTGCATTATGTGAATATATCACAATTTATTGATTGATGGACCTCTGGGTTATGTCTGTTGCCAACTTTTAGTTATTAATGAATAATGTTGCTGTGAGCATTCTTGTGCATGCTCTTTAGTATACCTGTACATCATTTCTGTTGGGTATATATCTAGGAATGAGATTTTGGGGTCATCAGCATTGTTCTGTTCAACTTGACCAATTGCATTTGTGAATTTCTTATGAATTTTTTTCACACTTATTATTGGGTGGTTTGTGTTTTATTATTGACTTGCATCTGTCCTATTTACTCTGGATGTTAATTCTGTTGTAAATATTGTCTCTTAGTCTGTATGTAGACTCTTTTATTTTACAAAGTTTAAAGTTTTTACACAGTCAAATCTGTAATTCTTTTTCTTTATGGTTTCTGGTTTTGTATCTTGCTTAGAAAGTCCTTCTCTATCTCAAGATTGTAAAATACTCTCTTATGTCTTGTCTCCTTTTTTTTTTTTTAGACAGGATCTCACTCTGTTTCCAGGCTGGAGTACAGAATGTGATCATGGCTAACTGTAGCCTCAACCTCCTAGGCCCAAACAATCCTCCCCACTCAGCCTCCTGAGTAGCTGGGACTACAGGCATGCACCGCCACACCTGGCTAATTTTTTTATTTTTTGTAGAGACAGGGTCTTGCTATGATGCCCTGTGCAAGATGGTCTCGAACTCCTGTGCTCAAGCGATCCTCCCACCTCAGCCACCCAAAGTGCTGGGATTACAGATGTGAGCCACTGCACGGGGCCATGTTTCCTTCTAACACTCATTTTGATTTTTTACTTTAGGCTTTTTAGTCAGTATGGAATTTATTTGTGAGGGTTAGAAATAGAGGCTAATTTATTATCTAAATTAGGGGATGAGTAAAATGATACCATTTGCTGCCTAGGTTTTAAAAATATTTATTTTATTTTATTTTTATTTTTGAGATTGAGTCTGGCTCTGTTACCCAGGCTAGAGTGCAGTGGCGCAATCTCGGCTCAATGCAACCTCCACCTCCCGGGCTCAAGGGATTTTCCTGCCTTAGCCTCCCGGATATCTGGGATTATAGGCGCGCACTACCACGCCTGGCTAATTTTCACATTTTTAGTAGAGACAGGGTTTCCCCATGTTGGCAAGGCTGGTCTGGAACTCCTGACCTCAGGTAATCCACCCGCCTCGGCCTCCCAAAGTGCTGGGATTACAGATGTGAGCCACCACCTCTGGCCTAAAATATTTATTTTTAAAATCTCAAAATAAGTTCTAACATCAAAGAGCTAAAAAACTGTCAGGAAAAAAAATTTTTACTTCAGAATAGTCTCCTCTAAGTTAAGCCTGAGTTAGCTTCTAAATAGGGCAAATGTTCTAAGTCAGCGGTTGCCACCCAAAAAGCTCTGCATATAAATGGTCAATGACTTATTTATTCACTTACTATGTATTTGTGGAATTTGAAGTGCAGTTCCCTTGGACTTGAGTGTCTAACGAGGAAGAAGGGCTTCATTCTGGGACCTTCAGCATAGCCTGACTTGCACACTGGATCTAGGTTCAGGCGTCATGAAAACTACAGTGACTTTCTTCCCTCCCAAGTCTCCAGCTCCTCCCAATCTGAGCAAATGGCCCCCAAATGGATTCCATGTCCTGTGTCCATCCCCAGGACAGAGCGAGGTCCAGTTTGAGCTCTATTACAAATCCTGTAGGTCAGCTTTTGGTTATAGACGTGGCTTCCTCAGCCAAGGCTGCCCACTTGAGGGAAACAATTTTGTTGGCTGGCTGGGTGGTTGGTGTAGGGCTCACATTTGGGAGCTCACTCCTTTCTCTCCCTTTGTCTGAAACGATCAGCACCTTGTTGTGCCTGTTCACTAGCAGTGCTCGGCACGCAATCGTTTGTTGTGCTGACTCTCCAGTTGCTGACAGTGTGAGGTGGTTTTGTTCTGCTTCTTCCTGGTGTATTGTTGGTGAAGGCTACTTAGAGAACTTGCTACTTAGTTAACCAACATGTTATGGGACTGGAGCCTGAGCTAGGGTCAGGAGAATAAACATCCCACTTAGCTTGACAAAGAGCTCGGTTTAAGGCTGGAGAGCTGACTGTGCAATTGTCTGAGCTGCTTTTCTTGGAAATGGCTCTCTTGGCTGAGCTCCAGAAATATAATAAAAAGTGGCCTGAAATCACAAGTTTTGCGGCTTGCATTCTTAGTTTCACAATTTAAGGATTTGGCTGGTGCCTGTCCTGAAAGCATGGAATTGTCTACTGTTTGTTACACATGACGTTGAGTGTGCGTGTGCATGTGTGTGCACAGACATGCATGTGCAGGACACAGGGATTGTCTGCGTGGGCATGTTTTATAGTCCAGCTGTTTGTACCTTCAGGGAGCCAGTGATTAAAGAGCAGTGTATGGCAGATTTTCTTTGATTTCAAGAATCACATATTTGGTTTTGTAGGTTAGTGTCTTTGGAGAAGAGTGACGGAGAATCTTGCACAGAAGTACAACTGATTGCTTAGGCGCAGTGGTTTTTGCCTTTCTTAAGGACTCTGCCTCAAAAATATGGAGATAATTTACTTAGAAGAAGGCAATGTGCCGCTTTTTTAGGAGCAGGTGTACTTGACCATGCCGTGGGGGAAGTGAAGACCTGAGTTTGAGGAAGTCAGCTTGAGGCTGTCAGAAGCAGTTATTTATATCTGAGTGATGTGTATGAAAGCCAAGGCCTTTCATTCCACCACCGTCACGGAACTAGTTTAGAGAAGAGGAAGGGCGTCCTTTTTGCCTTGTTAAATATCTACTGCATTAAGAACTTCTGGTGTGGTTCAGATTTCTGGTAATCTGTACCCAGGCTCTGTTATCTAAAAAAGAATGCTTACACACTCTTCTTCCAACCTACTTTGTGGATAAAACAGCTCACTTCCAGTTGTTTGATAGACTGTCAACTGATTGTTGTTTCCTTTCCCCAGATGCCCCTCGCGTGGGCAGCCTTGTGTGTGTGTGGTGGTGGGGGTTGTGGTAGGGACCTTGCGTTATCTCTAAGCTCAAAATAAGGACATTGGACTCTAACAACTACCAAAAACCATGCATCGGAAACTCTTGGGTTCATTATGATAATAAATGAAGTCTCACATAACTAGCTTTCATTTTCATACCTCTTGAGTTCTCAAGTTTCCCCGCCCCCCTCAGGCTCTTTTGGTTGTGGGAAATGAGTGTGTTTTGGGACAAACGTGTCAGGATTATGAGGGAGAAACTTGGCAGGGGAGCAAACTGTGCAATAGGCTTGACAAGACTTGAGAAACAATACATCTCCGATTTTTTCAGATAGTCCTCAATTTCTGGTTCAGAAATATGGCCCAGAAGCTACAGAAAGGGAAGCACCACTGCAGCTCCGCGAAGGAGGGTCACTGTCACTTAGACTTAACTAAGGAGCCAACAGAGGCCATTTCTGCCCAGAAAGCTGAGGTGTCTACAGGAGGGGAACTTAGTCCTGCTTCCACCAGGAGTACATGGAAATTGAAAAGAGAGGATTTATGGTTTTTTGCCTTAAGTGAGAAGAACAGGAGGTGGATCTCCCAAGGCAGAATATCCATAATGATAGAGCAGTAAGGAATACGAGGAGGGAAACATAAGCATGTTTGCATCAACATTTAGATTTTTCTGGGCTTGCCCAATCCCAGTCGTTTGGAATTTGTCTTTTTTTTTTTTTTTTTTTTTTTTTTTTTTTTTTTTTTGAGACGGAGTCTCGCTCTGTCGCCCGGGCTGGAGTGCAGTGGCCGGATCTCAGCTCACTGCAAGCTCCGCCTCCCGGGTTTACGCCATTCTCCTGCCTCAGCCTCCCGAATAGCTGGGACTACAGGCGCCCGCCACCTCGCCCGGCTAGCTTTTTGTATTTGTTTAGTAGAGACGGGGTTTCACCGTGTTAGCCAGGATGGTGGAATTTGTCTTTTACGAGGGCAACCGTGGTTTAAGAGTGAGCAAATATTAGTTAACGTAATTAAAACCTGTTGAATTGAACAGGAAACATTCACGGGAAATCTGCAGGTGTCTGCAAGCAAGAGTGACACTAGAAAGAGCTTGGTATGCCAGCTCCCTCTTCCTCAAGGGGAGTGTCCCTGGAATGAAGCCACCAGCAACAGGAGAGGAAACAGATGGGGTTGTAGAAAGCAGGAGCAGCAAAAGGTTCTGAACTTAGAAATAAGCTGCTCGCCCCGGGGGGAGTGTAAAAGGCATCTGGGGTATTTGCTTTTTTGTTGGTTGGAGGAAGGAGGGTGTCTCACAACACTTTCTCTCTCTTCTTTCTCTCTCTCCCCTTCCTCTCTCTCTCAAATTCATTTAGGACATGAAATTTCTAAGACTACTGCCATCTTAGGGTTTGAATCTCTTCTTAGCTTCATTCATGCATATTAAAGAAAGACAGCTCCAGTATGACTTCAGAAAGAAAAGCCAGGCTGATTTCCAAGATGCAGTGTTGTGTCATGGATGAGTTTTCTTCCTGGAGTGAGCTATTTGAGTTTCGTCTTCCTTACCATCTTGTATTCTCTTCATTCCAAGGCTTGGACACTTGAGGCAGAGAAGCCCTCATCCTGGGTGTCGGGGTCGGGGGTGTTCTCATCATGAATGGGAGGCGTGCCCAGCTCCAGCTCTGCCTTTTTTTTTTTTTTTTTTTTTTTAACCAAACCAGAGTGGAAACAAATGGGTGTGTGACTCATCGTGATCGACATAGCAAGATATGATACATGCCAGGAGAGTAAAAGAAAGTGCTGATGGAAAAATTAATCTCATTAGGGAGATTTGTTTGTGGTGACTATTTTTTTTTTTTTGAGATGGAGTATACCTCTGTCATCCAGGCTGGAGTGCAGTAGTGCGATCTCAGCTCACTGCAACCTCCGCCTCCAAGGTTCAAGTGATTCTCCAGCCTCTGCCTCCCAAGTAGCTGGGATTACAGGAGCCCACCAACACACCCGGCCAATTTTTGTATTATTAGTAGAGATGAGGGTCTCATCATGTTGGCCAGGCTGGTCTCAAACTCCTGACCTCAAGCGATCTGCCTGCCTTGACCTCCCAAAGTGCTGGGATTACAGGGGTGAGCCACCACACCTGGTCTGTGGTGACATTTGAAATGAATCTGAAAAATGTGTAGAACATTAACAGATGGAAAAGACCATCACTGTATTATTATGGTATTAATGCTCAGTAATATCTGTATCTAATAATATCATGCAGCTTTTGCAGGGTCTGCTCTTAGAATATGTTTTGCTGGCAGGAGCACCTCAGCTATACTTTGGAGAAGCACCTTACTCTTTGTTTTTTTTTTTTTTTTTTTTTTTAATTTATTTTTTTTTATTTTTTGTGTTTTTGTTTTGAGATGAAGCCTCACTCTTGTTGCCCAGGCTGGAGTGCAATGGCGTGGTCTTGGCTCACTGCAACCTCTGCATCCCGGGTTCAAACGATTCTCCTGCCTCAGCCTCCCAAGTAGTTGGGATTACAGGCGCCCACCACCATGCCTGGTTAATATTTTTTATTTTTAGTAGAGATGGGGTTTCACTATGTTGGCCAGGCTGGAACCTTACTCCTACTCTCCACCTAGCAAGTGTGAGTGAGGCTGGCTCCACCCCAGGCTCCTGGTAAGGCATGCGACCCAGACTGGCCAATAAAAGAACCACATGCCTTTGGCATAGTGAATTGACTCAGGGAGGGAGAGTGACCCAAGCTGGGCTAGTCTTGGAGCTTTTGCTGGAAAAATTAGGGAAAAGGATTCCTCTGTCTGCTGGGATTCCTAAGCTGGTGGGTTCCTGTTTGGGAGCTTTAAGGGGCCAGTTTTGTTACCAAGGAGGGAGAACCTGAGAGATGAAAGGGAGATTCCTGAATCCTTCATTTGAGCACCTGGAGACAGTTATATCTGAAACTCTATGCCTGGATATTTTAGTCACTCAAACCAATAGTTTACTTTATTATTATTATTTTTTAAGAGACAGTATCTCACTCTGTTGCCCAGGCTGGAATGCAGTGGTACAATCATAGCCCACTGTTACCTCGAACTTCTGGGTTCAAGCAATCCTCTCGTCTGGCTAATTTTTTTTTTTTTTTTTTTTGAGATAGTGTCTCCCTCTGTCACCAGGCTGGAGTGCAGTGGCACAATCTCGGCTCACTGCAATCTCCACCTCCCGGGTTCAAGTGATTCTTCTGCCTCCGCCTCCTGAGTAGCTGGGATTACAGGTGTGCACTACCACACCCAGCTAATTTTTGTATTTTTAGTAGAGACTAGGTTTCACCATGTTGGCCAGGCTGGTCTTGAACTCCTGACCTCAGGTGATCCACCTGCCTCGGCCTCCCAAAGTGCTGGGATTACAGGTGTGAGCCATAGCACCCAGCCTTACCTGGCTAATTTTTTTTTTTTTTTTTTTTTTTTTTTTTTTTTTTTTTTTTTTTTTTTTGAGGCGGAGTCTCACTCTGTGGCCCAGGCTGGAGTGCAGTGGCCAGATCTCAGCTCACTGCAAGCTCCGCCTCCCAGATTTACGCCATTCTCCTGCCTCAGCCTCCCGAGTAGCTGGGACTACAGGCGCCCGCCACCTCGCCCGGCTAGTTTTTTGTATTTTTTAGTAGAGACGGGGTTTCACTGTGTTAGCCAGGATGGTCTCGATCTCCTGACCTCGTGATCCGCCCGTCTCGGCCTCCCAAAGTGCTGGGATTACAGGCTTGAGCCACCGCGCCCGGCCTCACCTGGCTAATTTTTAAAGTTTTTGGTAGAGATTGGTTCTCACTATGTTGCCCAGGCTAGTCTTGAACTCCTGGCCTCAAGAACTCCTGCTGCCTTGGCCTGCCAAGGCATTGGGATTATATAAATTTACTTTTTAAATATGTCGTCTTGTGCTGTGTTTGTGCTTTTCCCCTTGCAAACAAATAAACAAAAATGTTGTAGTCAATACAGAAATCTTTAGTGATCTGCCTAAACAAAGCTGTGGGAGCAAGAGGGTAGCAGATTCACAGAGCAGGTTCCTAGCAAAAAAGAAGTCTTTCTGCTGCTAACATCTTCCAGGTCAGCTTCCTAGGCCCCAGTGACTAAGACTTTGGGACTTTATTCTTAACCTCCCTGGTCCAAGGCCTTTCACGGATCTAGCTGACTTCTGTGTGCTGGATATTTTTCCATGAATCAGAAATGAAATATGCAACATTGTAGCCACAAAGCAATGAAAACAGCTCATTTGTCTTTTGTGTCCCTCCAAGCTTTGTTTTTTCTGGGTCACACGTTTTAAGTGAAGAGTCATAATGCTAATCCAGTTTGGATTTATTAACAGTTGAATAGACTATTGAGAAAAAACTTGTTAATCATCAGAAACAAATTCACTGCAGAAGAATTACAGACAGAGTGGGACAAATGCCTTGAGCCAACTAATTTTCTGCCCCTTCAGGGAAAACTCTTGGATATTGGAATTAAGTGTCACATCTGGAAATGCAAGAACGTAATTGCTTTTATTGAGTGCTTACTATGTCCTTGATACTAAGGACAGTATTTGCCTACATTCTCTCTTAATTTCATCAACTCTGTGAAGTAGGTCCTCAACCCCGTTTTATAGGGGGTGAATGACGCAAACATTACCAGTTGCTACCCAACGTCCATTCTCTCCTTGTTCCTTACAGAGAGACAACCCCAATTAGTGACTGCTTCTAGCTCAAAGTTCAGGCTCTCTGGTGATTTCCGTGGCTGCTACTGCAGCTGTGGACAGCCATGTGATCTGGTTCTGGCCCGTGAGACCTGAGTGGAAGTCTTCTGCAGATTTCTGGAAAAATGTTGTTTCTGGGATATGGGTGTTGCCCCCTCTTCCTTGTTCCTTCCTTCTCCCTTTCTGGAATGTGGGTGTGAGGCTGGTGGCAGAGTAGCCATGCTGTGGCCTTGAGGCAACTATGAGGAGGAAATCCACATTCTGAGGGTGGAGGAGAAGGAAGGTGGAAAGAACCTGGGATATTGCTGACATTGTAAAGTCACTATTCCTTCCTGGAAGGCCTACCTTCAGACTTGTTATGTGAGAGAAATAAACCATTGTTTGGTTAACCTGGTGAGGATGGGTTTCTGTTACAGACAACTGAATGCAATCCCTGACTGATACAGGGAAACTGAGCTGAAGGACTTCAGGTGAAGGGATGTGCTTGCATTTCCATATAAAGCGATGTCTCAAAGCTGGGTAAGACATGATTCCCATGCTTAAGGAGTTTACAGCCTAGTTTGGGATTCCACTGCATAAAGAAACAATTATAACATATTTAGTATAATGGTAGTGATTTGCATAGGGTATCATGGGTGCCTAGTAGAAAAAAAAGGAAACAAGACAAGAGCAAAATGAAAGTTAGCGAGGCAAAGAAGAGAGGTCAAAAAAGAGATCATAGCTTGAACAAAAGGATGGAAGTGAGAAACAGCATGGCATACACAGAGGGCCACAAGCTGGTCTGAGTTGTTGGAGCATAAAGTAGAAAGCAGGCATTGGTGAGAAATGCAGCTGGAGAGGTGTTTCATTTAACTATTGCTGAATAGTAAGCCACTTCCAAACATAGTGACTTAGAACTATATTTTATCATTTCTCATAGTTCTGTAATCTGAGTTGAGCTCAGCTTAGTGGTTCTTGTGTTCATGGAGTATCTGTTGGGGTTGGAATACCCAAGAAACCTTCTTAATTCCCACATTTGATGCCTCCAGCGGGGATAACTGAAATAGCTGGCTGGCTGGCATCTTTCTCTCTCTGTCTCTTTTCATATCGCCTCTACATATGCATAGCTTGGGCTTCTTCACAGCATGGTGATCTCAGGGTAGCTGGACTTCTTACATGGTAGATGGCTTCCAATTGAAAAGAAGAGGAAGTTACCAGTGCATTTAAGGTCTGGGCTGAGAACTATCAGAACATCACTCCCACTGCACTCTGTTGATCAAAGCAAGTCACAAAGCCTGCCCTGAGTCAAGGGAGAGGAAATAGCTTCTATTTCTCAATAGGAGGACCAATATGCACACATAGGGAGAGATGAATCAACAGTGGACATCTTTGGAGACTATCTACCACCGATTTTATAAGGGCGCAGATGAAGGACACTCTTTTCTGCTTCAGGTAGGCCGATATGAACACCAGACCTAGGGCATCTACCTTGCTTCACATTTCGAATCTGAAAGGAGAATGCCCCTCAGGCTGCCGTGACTCATCAGAGTGAAACAGAGTAGTGTGATTAGGCAGAGGTAGGGCTGCGGTGTGGCTTCTCTGCTGAACCCCCTCCAGTTTTCATGTGGCACGAACTGGACTCAGAGGCTCCCATATGTCACGAGAGATGGTTGAGATAAGAGTTAGAGAGGCTACCTGGGGCCCTCAGTGGTGAAGGGAAGGCAAGCTCATAGTAAAGACTCGGGGGACCTCTCAGGCCAGATGCTGGATGGTATATTGGCAGAAACCCTTCAGAGCCAGGGCCAAGGGAAGCTGAGCTATGGCTGAGTCTACCTGGGGAAATCTCTGAACCCTGGCAAAGCTGAGAGATCAGACAAGAAGTTACCAGCCACCCTGCAGCAGAGATTAGTGAGGATCTAGAGAACATAACATGAACTCCAGTGCCTCATGGCGGACTCCAGTGCACTGGCGGACTCTGGTGCTCCCTTTTGTCACCCATAAGGCAACAAAAGACAATACCCCTCCTACTCAAGGAATTACCCTGCCACCATCTTGGAGCACAGCAAGAGGAAGATGCAACGCTCTGAGAGGCTGGGAATGCACCTGAAGTGATGGCTGCTTTTACTGTCTTCATAGCCTTTCCTGGACTGCAGGAAAATTTACCCAGCAAGAGAGGCTCATAAGGAAGAATAGATACATTATAACAAAATAAAGAAGCCATGTTACATAAAATTACAAAGAAAGAATAGGAGTAATGACAAATTCAGGACTGCGGTTATTCTATGGGAAAGGAAAGGGATGGGGGAGTCCGCAGGGAGCTTCAACTGTTTTGCTAAGGCTTTGTTTATAAAGTTAGGAAATGGATACATGTATGTTGTTACATTCTGTATGCCTTTTTGTGAGTTTTAAATAGTTCATAATGTAACTTTTTAAAGGGCTACACTTCTGAACAGATCTGTGAGCCCCAATGCCAAGTTGAGGTCTTGAACAGATTGTATGGGAGTGGGGACATAGAAAGAAGCTTGAAACAGGACTCAGACCTTCTTGTTAGAAAAATCAACCTGGCTGGACTTGAGGAGGACAAAATAGAGTCAAGGGAGGCAGTGAGGGGGTTGTCACACCAATGCAGTGAGAGGGGACGGTAACCCGATCTCCCCAGAGGTGGTTGGGGTGGCTTAGAAAGTCAAATTGGTGGACTTAGTGATTAACAAAATGTGGGGTGGTGTGGGCAAGGTTTGTGGTTGACTGAATGGATGAGTCCCCTACCCCAGATTAACTAAGGTAAGAGAATGCACCCAAGTGGAGGGTGTATTTTGGTGCAGACATGAAGAGTTCAGTTAGGACAGATTGGTTTGGAGGTATCTGTGGGACATGCTGGTAGAGATGCCTGGACAGAGGGTGGATGCATGGGTCTGAACTCCAGGGAAGAGATCTTGGAGATCCCAGCACTGATGTAAATTGAAGTTGTAGAAGTGGGTGAGATGCTCCAAGGGAGAGCAAGTAGGGGGCCAGAAATGAAGATTCAGGGAAGTCTGGGGCACAGCACACCCTTGACCTGAGCAAGGGGAGCCTACAGCCATTCTGGCTCTGCAGACACCCCCTTGCCATCCCCTCTGGAGCCCCAACCTTGGTAAGCAGAAGAACTACCACCCACCATCATTCCCTCTGGCCTGCCTCTGTGGGGAGCAAAGCATTCGCGGGACTCCTCCCTCCCTGCCCTTGTGCATTTTGCTCTCTATTTGCTGTCCAGGTTTGCCTGTCTGTGGGCTTGCTTTCCTTTCCCTCCAGAAACACTAAAAGGGGCAGAGAGATCGCCTACCATCCCCCACCACCCACCATAGGAGCATGAAACGATGGGAGCTGCTGAGGTGCAGCCTGGAGACCCCTTGGGTGCCTTGGCGTCTGTCTGCTCCCTCAGCCGCTGGGTGCTCAGCCCCCTGCTAGACCCAGGCCTTTCAGAGCTGATGGCCTTGTTCCGCTTGTTCTCCAGACACGGTTTAGGTAATGCACATTCTTGTGACCCTGCCACAGTGCCTTAGACTTGAACTTCTGAACACTGGGCTCTGTGGAAACCTCTCAGCCCTGAATAGCTGGCACTTTATTGGTGTTTCTCTCCCCTCTTTTGAAGAAGGAATTTAATGCTTTTCTTTTTTCAGGATGGGTTTGTTGCCAATAACAGCAACATGCAGAAGCTGCTCAGAGCAGTTTTGGTTGGTAGTGAGGTTTGAGGATGTGGAGGTGAGGGGGGCTGCAGCCTGGCCAGCCCGTTTGCATGGGTCCTCACCTTCTTTTTGTTGTTATTGTTGTTGTAATAAATGCAAGACAACCTTAGCCTTTGTTTGTCCCTGTTGACAACTTGGGTATCCTCTCTTCCACCCAGACTCTGTCTCCTTGAACTGGAAATCTCTCTTTTTCTTAAAATTTGGATTCTCACGTGAAGTTTAGAATCTGAAGTAGACAGAGGCTGCTCTGAGCTCTAGGACAAGAAAAGGGGGGAGGTTTCCTACCCTAATTTGTAATTAAGGGAATTTGGGAAAAGCCAAAGCAACAATGTCGTTTCAGAAATATCAATCTCTCAAGACATTTCTCCAAAATTGAAATAGATTTCAATTATGGAGTGAAAATGTATCCATGGGAATGACAGAGAGTTTGGTTTGCCTAAAAATAACTCTGTAGTCAAGGGTAATATAGCTATGTAATAAGTTAATCAAGAAAGGAAAGTTTTCATATAGAAAGCACTTTAAGGAATCACTCCAAATTGTCACAGCATCTACTCTGAGATCTTCCAGTTGCTTTCAGGGTGATTTACTTACCAGCACTTTGGAACTTACTAGTATAAACTGTAGCCTTCTGGTATAAAATTTATACAAAAAAGAATAGGTGTGTACAAAGAGGCAATCTGCATTCTCATGATGTATCATTCCACCTGATAACTGGGCTTTCATAAAACTGTGCAGGAGATACAAACAGGTCCATTGGTTCATTCCTCTGCCTCCAGTCCTTGAACACGAGCCAACTCAGACAGCAGGGCAGCCATTCCCTTCCCAGGACTCCTCTGGAAACCTGCTCACTGCTTCAGTTTTGGTTGCCTTATCTTGAGCATCTGATATTTATTGATGTACCTTCTAGCTCTGATAACCACTCCTGTGGTCCCCCCATGACCATCATGTTTACTCTGAGATTGCCCTTCTGGGATGGTAACCCTGCCCAAGGCCCTCCTTCTGTCCTTATTCTGGGCCAGATGTTAACAGCTAGCCAATGGGATCAATACACTGGGGAAGGAGGGTGTTTTGGGAGTCTGGGAGTTGCATTTTCTAGTTAACATATTTGCATTTTAGTAGGGGTCTCCTGGGGCAGGGAATGTTAATTTAAAGAAAATTCTAGGCATTGAAACAAGCTGGTGTGTGTGTGTGTGTGTGTGTGTGTGTGTGTGTGGTGTGATGGAAGAAGAACAGAATAAGAAGGAGGCCAACAAAGAGGAAGAGAAGGAAAAGGAAAAAGAGAAGGAGGATGGAGAAGGGGAAAGGGAAGAGGAAGAACACAGTGGCCACCATCTATCAATTCAGAAAAAGAGCATAGAGAACACCCATTGTTCCTTCCATTCAGAGATGACCACTGCTAATACCTTGTATATATCTTCCCAAGCACCTAGTGTCATAGATATAAATGAACTTCCTTATCTCTAGCAGTCAAATTGAGACAATTTTATAAACTTAAAAGAAAATTGCACACAATTTCTGTATGTACCATTTAGTAACACTTACATTCCTTGTTCCAGTAGCTCCACTTCTAGGAATCTATCCTAAGGAGAAATCTAGATTAATAAAAACAACCTTAGCCATCATGTACTGAAGGTTGATTATGTACCAAGGGTCTTACACACATTGGCTTATTTAATTCTTACACCAACTCTACCAAGCAGATAACATCATCTCTCACCTGAGACTGGAGAAGTTAAGGACCTTGTCCAGGGACCTTAGCAGGCACCTCTGCTAGCAGGTTAGTCTGGAACTGGAACTCAGTGTGCAGCAGGTACCCCAGGATAAGGCATCATCCATCTGGACCCTCTTAGAAGTCAGTGAACCCCCTTGTCCCAAGTTTCCTGTCCTCTACATATGCTCCAAAGGCCCTGGGGTAGGGGAGGAATGTGACCCAAAGTCTTGCCCTCACATCCAGTGCTGAGCAGCAGCAGGTAGCAGTGCCTGCTGGGCCTCCCACCTGCTTAATTTCCCCTTCCATGAAGCCTTCCAACATCTGTTAGACCAAACTTGTCTTTATTTGTATTTATTTATTTAGAGACAGAGTCTCACTCTATCATCCAGGCTGAAGGGCAGTGGTCCGATCTCGGCTCACTGCAACCTCTACCTCCCGGGTTCAAGCGATTCGTCTGCCTCAGCCTCCAGAGTAGCCAGGATTACCATGTCCGGCTAATTTTTGTATTTTTAGTAGAGACAAGGTTTCACCATGTTGGCCAAGCAGGTCTCGAACTCCTGTCCTCAAGTGATCTGTGGCCTCCCGAAGATTCCAGGCATGAGCCACCGTGCCTGGCCCAATCTCGTCTCTCTTTTCCATGTGCTCGTGCAGTGCTTCAGGGCTGCCTCAGTCTAGCACAGAAAATACTCTACTGCCTCCCCACTAGTCACAGGCTTGACGGTCTTAATCAGAATTATCTGGGGAAGTGGGGAAAGTGCAAACCTATTGAATCAGATTCTCAGGTTCAGATTTTCTTGTAGCACACTCACACGGGAGAGAAACTTCACTGGCACACATCTCCTCAGAGCAGGGACCTGGTCTCACTGCTCTTCCTGTTTCCCATAGCTCTTAGCACTGTGACGCCCAGCAGCCAGTGTCTGGTGAGTGTCCAGAGCTATTTGCTAGGAAGAAAATGAGAGTAAGGAGAGTGTAAAGGTGGGGTTAAGAGTGCGGAACAACTGAAGAGGATGTAATTTGAGAGAAGAGCGGTGAGATGGGAAACCTCAGGGCTGATCCACGGTGCCCAACTTTGGGGTTCCTTTGAGTGCTAGGATAGATACTCAGTCAATATCTCTTCTCCTTTTCTTTATAGACACATACTTTAGTCCCAGAATTTTTTTTTGAAATCTAAACTTTTGGTGCCAAAATGAGTAATTGTGCATAAAGTGGGTCACAAGGAAGTGATAACGAATGCACAGACTATTTTAACTGCTGAATCAGAAATCGCTCTGCTACATTATGAAATATGCAGGAAGGAAAATAAGCAGATGATAGAAGTGGAAGGAATCCTAAAATAATATTTTCACAAACAAATTCTGACCCAACACAGGCTTTGGCGGGGGTGGAGGGGTGGCGGGAGCTTCCATGCTACACATTCCTGAGAGTTGAAGAATCGGAATAAAATTGCCAAAGTAGAAATCTTTCCAAATGACGTAGGATCTCCTGAGGCACAAAGCCACCCAAACCCGCAGCCCGAAAGGCTTCTGCCATTTCATGGGGGGGTCTCAGTCACCCCGCTACACAGCATGGGCAGGTCGGGATTAAAGAAAGCAAAGACAAAACAAAACCCACAAACAAAACTTAAAAACCGTTCTATTTTTTCTTCCTAACACAAACAAACAAAACCCACTTTTTCGGTTTCTTTTATTTCATGGATTTTTAAAAATTGTGCTAAAACATATGTAATATAAGTTACCATTTTAGCTTTTTTTTTTTTTTTTTTTTTTTTTTTGAGGCAGAGTCTCACTCTGTCGCTCAGGCTGGAGTGTAGTGGTGCGATCTCGGCTCACTGCAACCTCTGTCTCCCGGGTTCAAGAGATTCTTGTGCCTCAGCCTTCCAAGTAGCTGGGGTTGCAGGCACCCGCCACCACACCCAGCTAATTTTTGTATTTTCAGTAGAGATGGGGTTTCGCCATGTTGGCCAGGCTGGTCTTGAACTCCCAACCTCAGGTGATCTGCCCGCCTCACTGCCACTGTGTCCGGCCCATTTTAGCTTTTTTTTTTTTTTTGGAGACAAAGTCTTGCTCTGTAGCCCAGGCTGGAGTGCAGTGGCACAACCTCACCTCACTGCAACCCCTGCTTCCTGGGTTCAAGAGATTCTCCTGCCTCAGCCTCCTTAGCAGCTGGGACTACAGGCACCTGCCACCACAGCCAGCTAATTTTTGTATTTTTAGTAGAGACAGAGTTTCACCATATTGGCCAGGCTGGTCTCGAATTCCTGTCCTCGTGATCTGCCCGCCTTGGCCTCCCAAAGTACTGGGATTACAGGCATGAGCCACCATGCCCAGCCAGCCATTTTTAAGTGTACAATTCAGTGGCCTTAAGTACATTCACAACTCACTTAATATTGTGCAACTGTCACCATTATCTATTTCCAGGACTTCTTGCATCATCTCAAACAGAAACTCTGTACCCAATAAGCAATAATTCCATATTCTCTCATGCCCCAGCTCCTGGTAACCACCATTCTACTTTCTGCCTCTATGAATTTGTCTGCTCTAGATACCTCATATAAATTGAATTACACAATATTTGTCCTTTTGTACCAGCTCGCTCCTTCCCTCCCTCGCTCCCGCCCTTCCTTCCTTCCCTTTTCCTCTCTTTCTCTTTCTCTTTCCTTCTTTTGATGGAGTCTCACTCTGTCGCCCAGGCTGGAGTGCAATGGCGTGATCTTGGCTCACTGCAATCTCTGCCTTCCAGGTTCAAGCAATTCTCTTGCCTCAGCCTCCTGCATAGCTGGGATTACAGGCACACGCCACCACACCAGGCTAATTTTATGTATTTTTAGTAGATACGGGGTTTCACTGTGTTAGCCAGGATGGTCTTGATCCCTGGACCTTGTGATCCGCCTGCCTTGACCTCCCGAAGTGTTGGGATTACAGGCGTGAGCCACCGCACCTGGGCTTTTTTTTTTTTTCCAGACCTATTTAGTATCAAAGTACCACACTTATTTCACTCAGCATGACGTTTTCAAGGTTCATTTATGTTGCAGCATGTATCAGAATTGATTCCTCTTTATGGTTGAATCATATCCCATTGTATGTACATGCTACGTTTTGTGTATCCACTCATCTGTTGGTGGGTAAATCGTTTCCATTTTTGGCTATTGGGAATAATTCTGCTATGAACACCCATGTACCAGTATCTGCTTGAGTCCCTGTTTTCAATTCTTTTGAGTGTACATTTAGGAGTGGAATTGCTGAATCATACGGTAACTTTATGTTTATGTTCTGAGAAGCCACAGGCTGTTTTCCATAGTGTCTGCACCATTTCACATTCCCATCATCAGTGCACAAGTATTCCAATACTTCTACATCCTCACTCACACTTACTATTTTTCTTTAAAAAAATAAAATAAAATAACAGACATCCTATTGGATGTGAAATGATATCTCATTGTGGTTTTGATAGACTTGTAAGCAGAAATCATACCAAGGACACATATTACAGGTAATTCCCATAGCTTAGGTTTTTCAACAAAAACTAGGAATCAACATGTACTGAAGATATACTAAGGATGTTTATAATTTATCTTATTTTGCACACTATCTTCTTGTTTATCTTATTTTTGATGTGAAGATCTAAACTGACCTCTTATATTCTCATTTTATGTATTAATTTTTCTTCTAGATATATGTTTCAGTTTATCCAATGTTCTAAAAATGGTGTATAAGACATTCAAGGCCGGGCGCGGTGGCTCAAGCCTGTAATCCCAGCACTTTGGGAGGCCGAGGTGGGTGGATCACGAGGTCAGGAGATCGAGACCATCCTGGCTAACATGGTGAAACCCCGTCTCTACTAAAAATACAAAAAACTAGCCGGGCGTGGTGGCAGGCGCCTGTAGTCCCAGCTACTTGGAGGCTGAGGCAGGAGAATGGCGTAAACCCGGGAGGCGGAGCTTGCAGTGAGCCGAGATCGCGCCACTGCACTCCAGCCTGGGTGACACAGCGAGACTCCGTCTCAAAAAAAAAAAAAAAAAAAAAAAAAAAGACATTCAAAAAATTTTAATCTGTGATGACAGTTGTCATTACTTCTGTTATCCTATTGAAACAGCCTCTGGAGATGAGTCAGTTCTTTTAATTTCTTTTCTTTTCTTTTTTTTTTTTTTTGAGACAGAGTCTCACTCTGTCACCCAGACTGGAGTACAGTGGCATGATCTTGGCTCACTACAATCTCTGCCTCCTGGGTTCAAGTGATTCTCCTGCCTTAGTCTCCCATGTTGCTGGGATTACAGGCGTGTGCCACTATGCCCGGCTAATTTTTTGTATATTTAGTAGAGATAGGGTTTCACCATGTTGGCCAGGCTTGTCTCGAATTCCTGACCTCAAGTGATCCACCTGCTTCGGTCTCCCAAAGTGCTGGGGTTACAGGCGTGAGCCACCGCGCCTGGTCCCTTTTAATTTCATTATTAAGTTATGTAGTGTTTTCCAGTTAACAGAACAAAAATGAGAAGAGAAGTTATTTCCTTGAGGTTGAGCTGTGGTCTTTTCTTAAGACAATTATTATAGTCAAGTGACAGGCCTGATGTATTGAAATATTTTCTGTTAAATGTTACCTTTCTTTGAATGCAACCAACACATTTGAAAAGAGAGACCTTTTGTGAACACTTGGTCAACAAATACTTGAGGGCCAACTATGAGCCAGTCATTGTTCTGGGTACTGGACACACACTGGTGACTAAACAAGCCTCATGGCATGTGGTAGAAGTTTCCAGAAATGGGATAGTCCTATTCTTATTGCCTTTTTTATGAACATCCTAAGGGTTAACTTTGAAGAATTCTCAGATAAATTTTGCTCAAGATTAAATTATACTTATTGAACTGATTTTTACCCCCCCCCCCCGACATTTTTCCCAAAAGGATGTGAATTAGCTTACAAGGGATACATATAGCAATGTTAATACACAGGTAAAATCAGGATCAAAAAGAAAGGAAAGTAGCAATATATTAGACCTAAGTTGTATACGTTTAACACAATTACTATTATGTAGTTACTATGATACCATCTGATACACACTCTAGGGATGCATTTGATTGGGAAAAAAAATTAACATTGATTTAAACAAGTAGGGGCTCATTTATATCCTATGACAAGAATCCTGAAATTGTGCAATTCAGGGCTGGTACAGTAACTCTCTACCAGGAACCCAGGTACTGTTTCCTTTTGCTCTGCCATTCTTAGCAGGCAGGCCTTTGTCCTCATGCTGTCGCCTCATGGTTCCACAATGGTTGCTGCACTTTGAGGCAGGCAGGAAGGAGAAGGGCAAAGCAGCGAAGGCTTTCTCCTGCCTTACCTTTTTTTTTTTTCAGACAGAGTCTCTGTCATTCATGCTGGAGTGCAGTGGTGGTATCATGTCTCATTGCAGCCTCAACCTCCCAGGCTCAAGTGAGCCTCCCACTTCAGCCTCCTGAGTAGCTGGAACTACAGGAGCATGCCACCATGCCTGACTAATTTTTAAATATGCTGTGGAGATAGGGTCTCACTATGCTGCCCACACAGGTCTTGAACTTCTAGGCTCAAGCCATCCTCCCACCTCAGTCTCCTCAAGTACTGGGATTACAGGAGTGAGTCACCACACCTGGCCTTTACATTTTTTTAATCTGGAAGAAATATCCTGTCAAGAACTATGAAGGGTCTGAGACTTTTTTATTTTAATTCCACTGTTTGCATTGCTATAAAAAGCCCCTCCTCCCTTTTTTGTTATTTTTTTTGTAGAGATGGGGTTTCCTCATGTTGCCCAGGCTGGTCTCAAACTCCTGAGCTCAAGTGATCCCTGCCTTGGCCTCCCCAAGTGTTAGGATTACAGGCGTGAGCCACTGCGCCTGGCCTGGGTCTGAGTTGTTTTTTTTGTTTGTTTGTTTGTTTGATATGGCGTCTCGCTCTGTCGCCAGGCTGGAGTGCAGTGGCACGATCTTGGCTCACTGCAACCTCTGCCCCCTGGGTTCAAGCGATTTTCATGACTCAGCCTCCCAAATAGCTGGGATTACAGGCATGCGCCACCACACCCAGCTAATTTTTGTATTTTTAGTAGAGATGGGGTTTCACCATGTTGGCCAGGATGATCTTGATCTCCTGACCTCGTGATTCGCCTGCCTCAGCCTCCCAAAGAGCTGGGATTACAGGCTTGAGCCACTGCGCCTGGCCTAGGGTCTGAAATTTTATCCTACTTATAACTAAGTTAGCCTGTTATGATTTCACGGATGCGGGCAAAAGACATGAGACTCTGGGGTCAGACACAATGAACTTTATTATGCACAACACAGCAGGCAGTATAAGCATCAGTATAGTAGCAGTGTCCTCAAGTCCCCCAGGGGCAATACAGAAAGTCCCACGCGAATGCCAGCACATGCAGTGAGTTCTTTATATAGGAGTGGAACCCTGAGCTTAGGGACCCCAAATTTTATATAATGGGCAGTAGGCAGGCCTGCCCTTTGCTCTGGAGGGAAACATTATCTATGTTTTCTAAGGTTCTAAGCAAGCTCCCCTTTTCTCTGGGGAAACAGCTTCTCTATTTTCCAAGCACACATACTATACCAACATCCTTGGAAAATATGATCAAATAAAAGGCAGCCAGTGTGTCTGCTTGCAAGATATACAGAAATGTGGCCGGGCACGGAGGCTCAGGCCTGTAATTCCAGCACTTTGGGAGGCCGAGGTGGGTGGATCACGAGGTCAGAAGATTGACACCATCCTGGCTAACACGGTGAAACCCCGTCTCTACTAAAAATACAAAAAATTAGCCCGGTGTGGTGGCGGGCGCCTGTAGTCCCAGCTACTCCGGAGGCTGAGGCAGGAGAATGGCATGAACCCAGGAGGTGGAGCTTGCAGTGAGCTGAGATCGTGTTACTGCACTCCAACCTGGGTGACAAAGTGAGACTCCGTCTCAAAAACAAAACAAAACAAAACAAATACAGAAATGCGTGAGAACATGGAGAAATGTCTCCCAACAATATCTTTCTCAGGGATTTCTGTCTATGTATTACTGGCTGGGACTATAGCATATGGCCACCTCTCACTGCAAGGGAGGTTATGAAATGGAGTATTTTTGCTTGGGCACATTGCTGCTCTAAATAAAACTGTGGTTCTCTTAGTAAGGAGGGACAAGCAAAGGATGGAGTTTCGCGAGAGCAAGGCAAAAACCTTTCCCAAGGGTTTTTGTCTAATGTGTGGCCAACATCTTTTTCTCATGGTACAATGAATATTATGGCACCTTATTTACTGAACCTTATAGAAACAACCTGTACAACTTAGACAGAAGAAAATGTGAGCTTTTAGTCCCAATCAAGTATTGTTTTACCAATTTCAAATAAGCGATTGGCAGTTTAGTGCAGAATTTTAATGTCATGGCTGCATAATATCTGAGTGTACGAGCCCATAATTCCTTAGAACTATTTTCATTTTTTAAAAATTCGTATCAGTTATTTTTACAGACCATATTTTGGGGGTGAAAAATTGTTAACAATTCTCTTAATTCAAGAAAAATTCTGTGTCATGAATTTCCCCCAGTCTTTGAGTATGTATAGCTTAAAGAACATGTTCTACTTTGTGAACAGATAGGTGTTTGGTAAGAGGTTTATAAATATACTTTTTCTGGTTTCATTTATTTTAAGAGAATTTTTTTTCACCTCATGACAGTCATTTGGGGCTGACAATGTTACCATGGTAACCATGTTCCAACATCCTGGTTGCTAGTGAATATTGATCCTTAGCACTTCAACACCCTTCACTACAATGTTCACCTCTCCACATGAAGGAGGCTCTGCTCAGAGAGCACACTGAGGTCAAGGAGTCCTGGCTAGGTACCACAGAATAAATCTGCAGAATTTTCCTCCCAGGAACCCCACCATCTAAAGATCCCATTGAGAATCTGACTCAACCCACAACATTCTGGCTTACATTTTCACTGAAACAGATAGGAGCAAAACTTCTTTGTTTCCTTTTCAGCTGCATCGCGAGAGCTCAGCAGCTCAGTCAATGCAACACAGAAGGCACTGAGGGAAAATTTCAGATGAGAATGGATGTGTCCTCTCCAGAGGCAAAGAAGTTTGCAAATTACTTTTTGAAGGCCTCACTATATAATTTTGAGGTTAAAAATGCTTTCCTCCTGGGAAGGAGAGATTTTAATCTGGGTTGTATGCTGGAACTTAATGATTGATCCAAATCAGAGTCCAGAGGCCTCCTGGGAATGATGATCGTCAGGGCTACAGTGGGGCAACTGCAGATGGAGCTTGCCCCTCTTCTCCATAAATGGAGAAGAGCCTCTCGCCTTCAGTGAGGTTTTGTGCATAAGAAAGGGGAGGCTTGTTAGAGACAGCAGCTTTGAAAACTTAATTCTCCTTGCCAAGAACTAATGGACTGTCTTCAATGTGCATGAAAATGCATCTGCACAGTGACCAGAGAAGCCAAAATGAGGCCTCTACAGACCTAATTTGGCATCAATTTATCTCCATATGAGAAAGTCTGGATGTACTTATTTTACTCTCTGCTGTAACCAAGAAAAAAACAAACAAAAACCCGGCAAAGGTTCATTGAGACAACAGTCGGTCACAAAAAAGGAATTTGAACCAAGATAACGTAGTTACATTTTATCCACATGTTCCTGAAGCCAGTGTGCTAATAGTTAACGAATGCTATTTAGCCCTTCACCATTAGATTAACATTTAACCAAATCAGCATAGACTTTGTGTGACTAAAAGAATCTACACACACACACACACACACACACACACACACACACCTTTTTTTTTTTTTTTGAGACGGAATCTCGCTCTGTTGCTCAGGCTGCAGTGCAGTGGCACAATCTCGGCTCACTGCAACCTCCATCTCCCAGGTTCAAGTAATTCTACTGCCACAGCCTTCTGAGTAACTGGGATTACAGGTGTGTGCCACCATGCCCGGTTAATTTTTCTATTTTTAGTAGAGACAGGGTTTCACCAAGTTGGCCAGGCTGGTCTCAGAATTCCTGACCTCAAGTGATCTGCCCACCTAGGCCTCCCAAAGTTCTGGGATTACAGGCATAAGCCACCACACCAGGCACAGATTTTGATATCTCAAGAACTATGGACAAAATTAAAGAATTCCAAGACCAATTAAAGAATTCCAAGTGAGACAATTCATTTTCTTAGGATCTTGGTCCTGTGTTTGGAGAGGCAATGTGTGTTTTAGTGAAATGTAAATCCAGGGAGAAAGTACAGTAGAAGAAACTGCTCACCTGTCCTTGTAGTCATAGCTAACTTTTATGCAGCTCTATCAGCTAGGCAGTATTTACTCATCAATTCCGGGAGGTGAGTGCTGTTATAATCTCCATTTTCCAATTGTGACAACAGAGACACAGAGAAGTTAAGTGACTTGCCCAACATCACCCAGCTAGTTTTACAGGACCATGCTCTTTGTATAAGTTGTTACACATGGTCCCCCTAGCTTTGTGGCTCACGATCCTCTGTGCAGAATGCTATTGTGGAAAGCAGGGAGAAAATCAAACTGTGGTATACTGGGAGGGAAAAAACAAAGGAAAGCTCTTAAGGCGACAACAAGGACAATGTCTCCAAGGACAGTGCAATTTCTCATCAGTGAGGTACTAGTCAGGCTCCCCAGCCTCAGAGGCCCATCAAGGGTTTCTTCGCTGCCAGAGTCATGCTGTTCAACTGCTCGTAGGGGTGCTTCAGTGCTGGAAAGGAGCCCAGGCAGTAGGGCTGCCAGAGACCTGGCTGGTCTACCCAAAGACAAAGGAGGATGCCATTCCTCTGTAAGTTCTCTTTCAAATGACCTTTCTGAGATAGATCTTGTCTGCTTTAGGGTCTGCCCTCCTCAGTACATCCTCTCCAGCTCCAAAAAGACACATCCCTTGATATCCATCCAGTTCTCCCAATGGCCTTGGATGCTTGTGACTGTGCTTTCCAGGGCAATGGAGTCATTCCTAGTTTCTTGAAGGATCTTATCAGAGTGAATGTGGTGTGACGTTTGGGTACAGATTGGCTTATCAGCAAAATGCACCTTTTAAAATTCATGCTGCCTGTTTTCCCTGGAAAATGAGGCTCTGTTTAATCCAAATAATATATGGAGAATGTTCAGAACTATGATGTTATTGTCTGTTGTTGGAGATTGAAAAGCAGAGAGGAAATATGCTAATAGCTCCCTTTGGAATTTCTTCACCTGCCTTCTCAATACAGTAAAGGTCTCTTAGGTCTCAAACCTTTGCACCATTTATCATTAGGCCATTAAGATAATGAGTGCCTGTGACCCTAAAATGTGCATTATCACAATCATTTGGTTTAAAAATATATGAATATCTCTAATAAAAGGGATGATTATATCAATTTTTAAAAACTTTAAAAATCCAATGGCAAGTCCTCTTGGTTAAGCCCATAATATCAGGTCTCATAATTTTATATTTTATTTATTTATTTATTTGAGATGGAGTCTTGCTCTGTCACCCAGGCTGAAGTGCAGTGGTGTGATTTCGGCTCACTGCTACCTCCACCTCCTGGGTTCAAGTGATTCTCCTGCCTCAGCCTCCTGATTAGCTGGGATTACAGGTGTGTGCCACCACACTGGGCTAATTTTTTGTATTTTTAGTAGAGACAGTATTTCACCATGTTGGCCAGGCTGGCCTTGAACTCCTGACCTCAAGTGATCTGCCTGCCTTGGCATCCCAAAATGCTGTGATTACAGGCATGAGCCCCTGTGCCTGGCGAGGTTTAGTTTTAAACTGGTGATTTAAAGTATAATTTAGTTGTTCCTCTGAAGATTATAACTTAAAAAAAAAATAACATTTGGAGATAATTGTTCACATTTGCCTAAGGATGTTTCCCTTTGAAAATGCATAATAGAATGTAAAATTATGATTTATAATAGCTCTCAGTTTATAATTAAAATAAAAATGAGAACATTCAAGTAAATGAAACAACTAGATATTTCTAAAAGGTATTCTTTATATGAAGAGTCGAGGTAACATGTTTCGTTAGCATTCTTCGACATTGATTTAATTTTTTTTTCTGCTTTTGTGCAAGTGAGGTGGGGAGGAGCAGATGTTTTGCCTCTAGTGAGACAATAATTTGCTTCATTACTATTGTTTGATTTTGCCTTGTTTGTGCCTGTGAATTACTAACAGAGGCTTGCAGCACTCTCTATGGGGCCTGAAATGTACAATAAGGGGCCAGAAGGCCTTGAGAGAGCGGAAAAAGAAATCATCACCCTAGCCTCACCCAGTCACCTGTCTCCAGGCAAAATAATTCCCTGTCCTTCATGATTCAGAGAAGACCAGCCCCACTCAGCTGCTGTTGCCAACCAACCACAGTTCTTGTTACCCTGGGCCACAAGTGCCTTATCCACCAGATTGAGAAAGTTAATGCCAGAGGGAAGTGAGAAACTAACTATGGAAGAGTGGACCCATGTTGCACAAAACATAGTTTTAGGGAAAGACTTGTGCACAAAGATGGGTGAGTATGAATGGGGTCTGGCTGGAATATGGCAGAGAAGAAATTCAACTATGCAATAAGATAAATCAAAGCAAAGATGCTAATGAAAGACTGATGTGGTCATTAAAAAAAAACATAAAAACAAAAACAAACAAACAAAACAACAGGCTCTTAGTGAATACTTCTAACTGAAAAAAATCTGAAGATGCTGGTCAAAGGATCCTCAGGAGGGAAAAAATCTGGCTTTCCTTGTTAAGGGCCTGTGGAGAGAATAATTGCAGCTTGAATCATGGGGTCTTCTTGGAGACACAGGCACCAAGCATCAGATCTGAACACAGAAGCTGGACCAGTTTGTTAAGTAGGGTGGGGTAGAGGCTGCTAGTTGCCTACCCAGTATCCAGTCTCCTCTTTTTCCTTAGTCACATAACCCAGATTTTAATCTGGGTGGCAGTATGCTCAGCTGAAAAACTACACTTGGAAGCCACATTTGCAGCCTGAAGGCCAGTGAGACATAAGCAGAAGTTGTTGGGTAGTCTTCTGTGGACTCCTAAAGAGGTGTAGACTACTGACACACTCCTTTTTCTCCTTCTCCTTTCCTCCCATGCCTTTCTGGAACAAGGAGATTAACGTGATGATTGGAGCTCTAGCTGCCACATTGGACCATGAAGTTATCTGTTTTTTGTTCTTTTTTTTTAATTAATTTTTAGTTTTATTTCAATAGTTTTTGGGGTATAGGTGGTTTTTGATTACATGGATAGGTTCTTTAGTGGTGATTTCTGAGATTTTAGTGCACCTGTCAACCGAGCAGTGTACACTGTACCCGATATGTAGTCTCTTATCCCTCACCTCCTCTCACCTTCCCCCACACCGAGTCCTCAAAGTTCATATGTTATTCTTATACCTTTGCATCCTCATAGCTTATGACATGATCTTGAAGATGAAAACTGTATACTAAGGATGGCAGGACGAAAAGATAGAACTTTGATGATGCTGTAGCTCCCATACCAGCCAGACTCCAGCCTTCTTTTATATGAGAGAGAAATAAGCTTCTATTTTGTTGTAAACTCTCTTACTTCTTCATTCACCCAGGACATCACAAGCTTAGGGATCTTGGAAAGGCTTTGACAGAGGAGTGAAAAACTGGCGTGTTTTGGTTTGTTTATTTGTTTCAGTTAAATAAACTGTAAGATAAAGGTGATTTAAAAGGACAAAATACAGTCTCTGAGCTCAGTCATAAAAAGGAATCAAGGGATTATGTAATTGCATTATGTGTTTATTTGGTCTAAACAAAAAAGAGCTTTATTCTCTCATGTAAGTGAGAAGTGCAGAGGTCACGTGGGCTTCAGGTAAGGCCTCATGTGCAGCTGGTCGAGTCAATGAAGACCCAGTGTCTTTCTGTGTCTTCTTAGTCTACCATGGTGGCGGCTTTATTCTTGGGCTGTCTTGCCAGATGATCACAAGATGGCTGCCAGACACCACCTGAGTTATGGATGTCCTCATTCACGTTTCCTCAGAGAAAGGAAACTTCTTTCCCAGAAGCCCCTGGCAAAGTCACCTTGCATTGGCCTGCTTTGGGTCACTATCCCTAAGCCAATCTCTGGGGCTAGGATGATGGGGGTCATTGGTTGGCTTAAACCTCCCAAGGTCTACCCAGAGAATTGTGACTATGTGAATCCCTGCCAACAGCATGGCTGGGAAGTATGGGACCCTGCTAGGAAAGAGAAAAGAAGAAAAATGCCTGTGGGGAGGCCGCCTTATGCCCTATGTTTTTCCTGGTCATCCTCACCAGGTAATGTTATTTAAAGGACTTTAATTTTTTAAAAGGCAAATTGCTCCCAAAAGGTCTATTGCTCTCAAATGTCATTTTCAGTAGCCTGAAACCCAGAATTAGGCTTACTGGTTTGCGGTAAGGCGCGGGATTTCCTGAAAAACCTTTGCTTCACTCATTCAACTTACCTCATTCATTAATTCCTCGGTAGACATTTCCTGGGTGCTGGTATGTGTCGCACACTCTGCAGGTCTTGCCTGAGAGGATAAACACATCATAAGCCATTAGGATCGGTGGCACTAGCACATGCGGCACTCGTACTCTTCATGAAGGTCAGGAAGCAAGTAGGAGGGCACGGGAAATAGGACAGGTAAGTTTTGATCATGAGGAGGGAAAAGGCCTAGGAGTTGGGCATAGGGTGACGCCCAGAGAGACTGCACCTGCATGAGTCCCTCAGCGAGGACCTGGGGTGGGCTCTTGGTTCTGTGAACCTCAGAAAGGGAGACTGCTGTGAGGGCTGCATTTGGGGACTTGAAGCGGTGCCTGTTTTGCCGTCTTACCAGGGCAGGCTTTGTAATTGGGGTTTCCGGTCCCCCAGTTAGGAAGTCTCTGGGGGAAAGATGACTAGAGTCTGTGGTTCTTGATTTGGGCTTTGAGAGGATTTGGGGGTCAGATGCTAGGAAATGAGAGTGACATCTCCGAAACTTCCAGGAAGAATCTTCCCCAGCCCAGCTTGTCTGCTGCTCTCCTGACGCTGGAACAGCTTCTCGGGAGTTTTCCATTTTTCATGGCACAATTCTTTCTCCTGCAAGCATAAGAGAATAAGAGCTTCATAACCCAAATAGTTCACAGCGTGGTATTCGCCTCTATTTAAAATCATCTCCCACTGGGTTCAATTAACAATGTACATGTCAAATTATGTCACACCCATTACTTGCTCTAATTTGGTCAGGCTGGGTCAGGCAGTCCCTGAACTGATGGAGCTGTTAACCTCCCAGCAGAGAGTCATGGCTGCTGTGCCTACACTGCCCTTGGCCTTGGCTGTGTCAGGGCAGAACACTGTACTGGGAAAGTACCAGGCAGTGCTGCAGGAAAGGTCAAGTTCATGACGACGGTGACCAGTCATCAATCCCTTTACTGGAACTTTGCTTCTAGAGATGACTATGTGGGTTGAATCGTGGCTCTGTCATTTAGCAGCTGTGTGATCTTGGGCACGTTAACTTTTCTGAGCCTCATTTTCCACATCTGTAAAATGAGACTATTATAACACTTCACTTATGTTTATACTTTTAATTATATTGATATTTATTTCACTAGGGTTGTGGTGAGGATTAAATGCCATAATGCATGTAAAGTGTTTCACATAATGCCTGGCACTTAGCAATAACTCAATACCAGTTATTTAGTAGTAGTATTTAATTTTTAAAAAATCTTGGCCAGGCACGGTGGCTCACGCCTGTAATCCCAGCACTTTGGGAGGCCAAAGTGGGTGAATCACAAGGTCAGGAGATCGAGACCGTCCTGGCTAACACGGTGAAAACCCATCTCTACTAAAAATAGAAAAATTAGCCAGGCGTGATGGCGGGCGTCTGTAGTCCCAGGTACTGGGGAGGCTGAGGCAGGAGAATGGCATGAACCCATGAGGCGGAGCTTGCAGTGAGCCGAGATCGCGCCACTGCATTCCAGCCTGGGGGACAGAGCCAGACTCCATCTCAAAAAAAAAAAAAAGGGAAAAAAGAAAAGAAAAATCTTGTTTGGTCCCTCAAAACTGGGATTTCATCTGAGATCACATTCAGGAAATATTTCATCAGCCCTCAAGAAACTAGGAGAAGACAGGCAGTCTTTCCTGGAATGGGTAGAGGGGAGTCAAAGGATCTGCAACGGTACCTAGACATCAGGATTATTGATATGTGTGCCAAGAGCAACCCTGACTTTAAGAATACCTCTGTGGCCGGGCACGGTGGCTCACGCCTGTAATCCCAGCACTTTGGGAGGCCAAGGCAGGTGGATCACGAGGTCAGGAGATCGAGACCATCCTGGTTAACACAGTGAAACCCCGTCTCTACTAAAAATACAAAAAATTAGCTGGGCGTGTTGGCGGGCGCCTGTAGTCCCAGCTACTCAAGAGGCTGAGGCAGGAGAATGGCGTCAACCCGGGAGGCAGAGCTTGCAGTGAGCCGAGACAGCGCCACTGCACTCCAGCCTGGGCAAAAGAGCGAGACTCCGTCTCAAAAAAAAAAAAAAAAAAAAAAGAACACCTGTGTGGGCACAGAAAGTTTCTTTTCCTGCCTTGGGGTTTCACAGGTCAATCAATCTGTGTGGTCAATCTCTTTGTGGTCAATCTGCAGAGCCCCAAGGAAGAAGGTAGAAGGGTGCTGGCCACTCTCTCCATTTTAGAGGTAAACTGAGGCACAGAGAAGTCTCCACACACATGTACAGTACTTTTCATCTCCTCTCAAAAAACAAGGGAAACTGCAGTAATTGTAGAGCTAGAGGCAGAATCTCTTGCCCAGAGAGACTTGAGACTGAGGCCAATATTGGGGAAAATTACCTTGGTTTACAAGCACAAAGACTATGCTTCTTACCCTCTCTCCACATCCAGAAATCCCTGGGGTACATCAGCAGCCTCCTTTATGATACATCCAGGAGACAGATAGCGTGTTGTAGAAAAAGCCCTGGGTTGTAGTCAAGAAACTTGTACTGTAATCCCAGTCCCACAAAACCAGCGATGTGGCCTTGGAAATGTCACTGAACCTAGTACTGTACTTGAGAAACTGAATGGAAAGGTTTGGACTATATCAGTGATTCCCAAACCTGGATGCTCATGAGAATCCATGTGTGTGCATATGTGCATATGTGTGTGTGTGTTGGGGCAGGGGTAGCTGGAGCCTAGGAATCTGTATTTTGTTTTTTGTTTGTTTTTTGAGACAGAGTCTCACTCTGTCACCCAGGCTGGAGTGCAGTGGCACAATCTCGGCTCACTGCAACCTCCGCCTCTCAGGTTCAAGCGATTCTCCCACCTCAGCCTCCCAAGTAGCTGGGATTACAGGCGTGAGCCACCATGCCTGGCCGGAATCTGTACTTTGGAAGTGTTTAGAAGATTCTCAAGAGCAGTCACTGTTGGGGACCCTGGAACAGATGCTTTCTAGAGTGCCTTGCTGGGCTCGAACATTTTCTGACTCCAAAGCCTCTTTTAGCACATCCCACACAATTCAGTCCAAAGGCAATGTCAGCCCTCACAGTCAGCTCCCATGAGCGAATCAGTGTGTGATCCCACGTGCGTGGGGCTGTCTGTGTGCTCGGGCCCTGGGTCCTGTCTTTCTCGGCTAATTTGACACTGAAGCCTGCATCTTGGGCTCACCTGGGGCCAGTGGTGCCTGGACCCTGACTTGCTCCAGAGGGTTGGGGGCCTTCTTGCCATTGTGCTGTAGTCTAGAACACCAGCTGCACCTGCCCTGAGTCCAAGACCACATTAGGAATCCTGACCAGCCTCCCCCGCACCCTTGAGGCCAGTGTCCTTCACAGGAGTTTTGAATTCACAAAAACGTGTCTTTAGCTGTCTCAGAGTTATGAAAAGTCTCTGTGTTAATAAGGAGCTGTGGAACGCCAGCGCTAAAGCTGTCTTTAACTCTTCTTTCAAAACATTCAATCCTGACATTCTTTGGCTTAGTAAATGGGGAGGAGGCTTTTGCATTTGTGTGGGGGCGAAGAAAGGAATAAACTGTGACTCCCAGGGCTGACTTCTGTCCAGGAAACACGGATCTAGACGTCCTCTGAGTGGCAGAGAGAACAGGAGAGTGGGGCTCTGTGGTGGGAGTGACACAGTGGCCCCTCGCCTGCAGGACACTCCAAACAAGTGGGGTGGGGCTGCATGGGTGAATGCTGGGGTGCAGTGAGCAGAGGAGGGGGTGCTGTGTGCTCACCCACCGTGTGCTCTTACCCGCTGCTGTTGTGTAGGAACACAGTCTAGCGTTACCAAACACGGTGAAACTTGGGATTCTTGGAAGAAATCAGGAATCTCAATTTTACCTGAATTTTCCCAATTTTAAAATGATGGCACATTTAATTTTTACAATTCCTTAGGCCGGGCATGGTGGCTCATGCCTATAATCCCAATACTGGGAGGCTGAGATGAGAGGATCATTTGAGACCAGGAGTTCAAGACCAGACTGGGCAACATAGCAAAACCCCAACTCTATTTTTAAAAAACAAAAACATAAAAAAAAAAATTCCTTAAACCAAGCAAATTGCACCTTCAGGCTATAGTCTGGGTAGAGTCCTGGCCGCAGGACTGGTCTGGGTGTGCTCTAATATTCTGCCCCTAAATAGGCAGAACCCAAAGGAGGTCCTTATTCTTAAGAGCCTCAATCCACTTGGTGGATTTAGGATAAATTATACTTGGTGATGTCCGTTGTTGGAGGGAGAAGGAAGGCTCTGGCTCTCTAAAGCCTTAGGAATCCACTTTCCCTGCCGCTGTATAACAGCCTACTACAACGCCATGGATCAGCAGTCCTCACCTTCCTTCTCCCTCTGTCTGTCCACTGCTCCCAATAAGCCCTGATGACAGCGGGCTCAGATGGTGCCAGCAGGGCACTCTCCCTGGCTCTCCTCAGGAGTGTAGCCAGGCTACAAGCTCTCACACTGTCTCCTTTCCCATTCTAGAAACAAATTTAAACCCAAGTAACAGAGAGGTACCCTGTAACACCAATCACTTTGAGCTATAATTTAGTTTTTAAAGGTAAATAATTTTTTTGAGACATGGTCTTGCTGTGTTGCCCAGGCTGGAGCACAGTGGTGCGATCATGGCTCACCACAGTCTCTACCTCCCGGGCTCAAGGGATCTTCTCACCTCAGCCTCCAGAGCAGGTGGGACTATTGGCATGAGCCACCATGTCCAGTTAATTTTTGTATTTTTTGTAGAGAAAGGGTTTTACTATGTTGCCCATGCTGCTCTTGAACTCCTGGGTTCAAACGATCCACCCTCCTTAGCCTCCCAAAATGTTGAGATTACAGGCATGAGCCACTGTGCCTGCTAGGCCAAAGGTAAATAATGTATGTACTCTGATACTATATCAGAAACTATTTGTGACACATGTCACAGCAGATGAGTGGTGACAACAGAATTTCTATATAGGAAACTCTTGTGAGTGGCATTTTGTTTGGGAGCAAGGAATGGCTAAAGGACTTTATGTAAAGCTACATCGTATATTTGTTGTATATCTTTTGATTTAAATTGTACTTTTTTTTTTTTTTTTTTTTTGAGACAGAGTCTCACTCTATCACCCAGGCTGGAGTTCAGTGGCGCGATCTCAGTTCACTGCAACCTCTGTCTCCTGGGTTCAATCAATTATCCTGCCTCAGCCTCCTGACTAGCTGGGACTATAGGCCTGCACCTCCACACCTGGCTAATTTTTGTATTTTTAGTAGAGACAGGTTTTCACCACGTTGGCCAAGCTGATCTCGAACTCCTGAGCTCAGGTGATCCGCCTGCTTCAGCCTCCCAAAGTGCTGGGATTATAGGTGTGAACACTAAGCCCAGCCTAAATTGCACTTCTATTTTAAAAACAAAGTTGTGATGGTTAATGGTATGTGTCAACCTGACTGGCCTGAGGTGCCCAGGTAACACCTTGTTTGTGGGTGTGTCTTGGAGGATGTTTCCAGATGGAATCAGCGTTTGTATGGGTGGACACAGTAAGGCTGCTTGCCTTCCCCAATGTGAGTGGGCATCACCCAATCCTTTGAGGGCCTAAATAAAACAAAGGGTAGAGGAAGGAGGAATTTACTCCTTTTTTCTGGCCTCACTGCTTGACCTGGGACATTTTATGTGGTGAGCCATGATTGCAGCACTGAACTCCAGTCCTCCACTGAGATCTCATCCATCCGCTCTCCTGGTTCCCAGGCTTTCCAACTTGGGTTGTATAATATCACTAGTTTTCCTGGGTCTCCAGCTGGCAGATGGCAGATCACAGGACTTCTCGACCTCTATGACCCCAGAAGCCAATTCCTCATAATAAATTTCCTTTTATTTACATACACACCACACACACACACACACACACACACACACCTCCTACTAGTTCTATTTCTCCAAAGAACCCCAATAAACAAAGAAAACCTCCAGGAGCCACGCCTTGACACTGCCCCTGTGACTGGTCAGGACACATGGAAGGATATGAAGGTATGTAGAGACGCGCTTTGTTCCAGATGGGGAGGAAAACGGTCAGAATGAAGTCCCAGAACAACCCAGGGAAAGTGTAGACCCTACTGCTAAGGCAAAAATTCAATGTTGAGGGTGAGAATTTTCAGTCTGGTTCCTGAAAGTGTCCTGGACCAGGAAGATGCATTCTCACCACCACGCTGGGCCATTCTGGATAAAACCAAACCTGCTTCTTGGCAAAGGTCGGTGGTAATGTCAGTAGCGTCTCAGACACCTGCCCGTGGATGCCTTCTGCCAGGCAGCCAGATGGCTCATTACGACCCACATGTAGCCCTCTAGGCCGGGTGCCCTGGCTTGGTGACAGCAGATGGCCTGGGGGGCAGGGCCTTGGTCTCATTGCTCAGAGTGTTCCCAGAGACCGTCTTGGGATTAGCAAACTAAGACACTAAGGAAGATTGCCTTAGACCTGGGTGGACCGAACTTAGAGTTTACTTCTAAGTAACTTCTAAACTTGAGAAAATTAGAATAAAATGAAGTATACTTATTACTTGCCAGGAAGTGGTTGAATTCTTGCTGTTACCATAATGCTACTATTTGGTATTATTTCAAGTAAGTAATCAGAGGGTTTCAATATTCAAAAATAAATAAATAATGGCTAGGTGTGGTGGTTCATGCCTGTAATCCCAGCATTTTGGGAGGCCGAGGCGGGCGGATCACGAGATCAGGAGATCGAGACTATCCTGGCTAACACAGTGAAACCCCGTCTCTACTAAAACTGCAAAAAACTAGCTGGGCGCGGTAGCACGTGCCTGTTATCGCAGCTACTTAGGAGGCTGAGGCAGAAGAATCACTTGAACCCGGGAAGCAGAGGTTGCAGTGAGCTGAGATCACGCCACTGCACTCTAGCCTGGGCGACAGAGCAAGACTCTGTCTCAAAAATAAAATGAAATGAAATAAAATAAAATGAAATAAAAATAAATAAATATACAAGAAAACCACTGACCCTTCACTAAATTGGTAGTTGTCATCACACTTAATCACTGCCTTGCCGGCATATCATTCCCTTCTGGAAAACCCATCAGCAGCAGCTGGCAGGAACTCACACCGTTCTTAAATTTATCTGTTAATAGATGGTTTGACTGCAACTTTTCTTAACTTTTAAGCAGTAGCAATTCAACACTGAGAAGGAATGTGATGTTTATTGCTGTTTTCCCCCAGGAACAAAGAAATCTGGTAGGACACACACAGGTACAGCATAGAGCTGCTTTCGGAGTTATGCATAATGATTTTTTAAGTTGGAGTGTGTTTGGATGAGGAGGGACAAGAAAGCTCCTTCTGCAGGGGAGGTGGTCGCCACTGCAGCTTCATCTGTCCCTAGGCCACCTCCCTGCAGCCACCCCAGGCGGTTGTGCTGGGCGTCATGTCCTGGCTGCTTTCCTCTGAGTCATAGGACTCACCACAGCACTTCTTCCTCCACCTCCTTCAGGTCTGGCCAGCCAGGAAGTCACAACCACAGATAAGAGGTTCTGTGCTGAGCATCTTCATTGGCCCCCAAGTGAGGCCAGAGGCAGATGGTGATGAGTCTGAGGCTTGGGGCCACTTCACAGGACAATCATCTTTATACTTTTCATTTTGGTTTTAGAACTCTGTGGGATTTCTTTATCTCAAATGCCCTTCTCAGCCTACAGACCTCCTGAAGGCTCATCTGGTTTGCTAGGTATTAGTCTGCTCAATACAGATGACAAGATAGTGGGCGAAACAAGAGGTCTGGTAACGTAAGTTCCTGATGACATGAGATGTACACGGTGTATGTGCAATTTCACAACACGTTTGACCTAAACACTTGCAAATACGCCATTCTGAGCTGAGAGAGTGACTTTGTTTTTGTTTTTGCTATTTTTTTAAGCAATGACATTAATCCAACAATCATTGGAGAATGCCTACTATTTTCCAGGTATTTTCACAAGACCACAAGATTCAATGTGAGAGATCCCCTGCCCTCTAGAGTTTTACAGGTTAATGGAAAGGGGTTTTTACCAAGAAGCGCAAATCCAAATTACTCTTGCTTCTTATGTTAGCAACCTCACACTCAGGAATAAGCAGCAGCAGCCAAGGGGGCACACAGAGCCACAGGCTAAACACGGTCCACAGCTTCCTGTAATCAAAGGGCTTCAAAGATTTGGAAGACACATTTCTTTTTATTTTTAAAGCAACCACACACCTATTCTGGAATAGTGTACAAAAATCACATAGACCATCCTGACTCCTAACTGAATCCCCTCATCCACCATGAGAGGACGAGGGCACTTTTTGGCATGATGGAGAGAAGGGAGGGGGCAGGGGTGGCCAGAGAGGCGGCTGGAGTGGAGGCGGAGGCACCATGGGAACGTAAACTGCAGGATGCATCCTGAGGCAGTCAGGGTTCAGGGCATTCTTGTGGGTGGTCACTTGGGCCCTAGATTAAAGGCAGAAACACAGAAATGCCTTGGGGGATGTTGTAAACTTCAGCAGCTCTATCTGTTGTTTCAGAAATGAGGGAGAAACATTCACCAGAAGCTTCAGACTGGGAAGAGACAGTCTTTGAAGCAACCCAGGGGCTTCTTAGCTGCAGCGGTGTCTGCTTTGAAGTTCAGTCCACTCTCCCCAGGAAGCCGGGAGGCTCTCAAGTGCTTGCAGCAAAGAAGTTTCATAAAACAGATTGAGCAGAGAGAGGCACACCGCGCCCTCCAGCATGGCTGCCTGGCAGGAAGCTTTGCTGAGTAACTTTGGTTTTAGTTGGAAACCTTCTGTCATGTTCCTGTCGGGGCAGGGTGGGGAGTGTGGGCTGCACTGTGGCCGGTGGGTTAGATTTCCTCCTTCCATGCAGTGGACAGGGATGCAGGCTGGGGGCATGAAGCCATGGACAAGTGGAGAACTGACCTTGAGAAGACGGAGAGGTCACCACAGAGGGTTTCCAACTCACAAAAGCGTTTGTGCTATGGGGAGGACAAGAGACGCTGGCCTATAGAACAGGCCACTGGAGATTCCAGAGCAGAGCCCTGCCCAGGCCTCCAGACTTGTGGCTTTAATTATCCAGTTAGTCATAGGTTTACTGTCATCCAAGTTTAAGAAGCTTGACTGTGACCCATGTGCAAAAAAAAGTTGTTCAGCTTTTTTTTTTCTTAAAACCACTCTCAGGCTAAGGCAGGATCCTCAGAGCCCGCCAGCCCTGGAGAAGTGGGGACTGCCTACTTGCACTTTTTTTTCCTTTCTTAGGCACTTTTATCTTGAACGCAGAGCCTCAGGCATTGGCCAGTCTGGTTAATCTGGAAAAACTTAAGAGCCAACAGTTTATTTCTGCTCAGAGGGCAGTTTCACTAGCACAGAGCACGTGGTGAGCAGAGCCCAAATTACAAGGCTGGGGGGTGCAGGTGAGGTGCTTCGACCCTGATGGGCACTGGGCTGCTCACTCAGTTTTACACAGGAAGTGGTAGGGCCCTGTCTCCCCTGGCCCCTGCCCATGCCCCAGGAGAAATGGGTATGTTTGGGTGGTACCCTCCTGCATGGGCAGAGGCAGGTGATTGTATCGCCAGCCCTGGAGCTCAGTGTGCACAGCCTGGGCTTCCATTTGGAGGAACCTGATCCTTGGACTTGAACACTCTGCTCTTTGTGTTTTGCACAACAGGAGAGTCCTTCTCCTCGCTTAGCTCAGCACAGTGAGTCCCCTGGTTTCAGCTTCCCTCCTGAGCACCTGATGGTTGTTGGTTTACTGTGACTCACTGCCATTATATCTGCCTGGGCTTATGTTTCCAGCATCTCACCAGAGCTGCTGTGACCCATCTCCTGGGCAAAGCCTTCCACACAGAGGCTGCCAGGCCAGCAAGAGAGGAGACCCAATCCATCCATCAGCATTTGAGTAATTCCATCCACACATACTTCTCTTCCAAACACCCGGGCTATTTTCCTTTCCCTGAGCCATGCAAGCCCAAGGCGCCAGCAGGGCTGCGTGCTCTCAGGAGCAGGACACGTCACATCACCTTGAGTGCGCCAGGGGCCCTGCCACAATGATTTCTTTGTGAGGTCATCTTTGCAGCGGTTTCCTGAAGCTCTGGCCTCCTTCCTGGTATCTTCACACATTCTAGGTGTTTCAATTCAGTAAAAACATAAGAGCCTTTTGACTGCTCACTCCTGCACTTCACACTGGGGAGGATACAGAAGTCCCCAGAGTGCCCTGGATGACAGAATGTAGTTCAGAGGTATCTAAGGTAGGCTGCACCTAAAAGGGTCCTAAAAAGAAAGAATTCCAGGGCCAATTAAATTTGGGGATCTGCATAGTCCATCTCTCTTGGTGATTCAAAACATATATTTATACATATTAAAGGTTCTGAGAAGTCCTGTAAGTAAATCCTGCTCCACTTTTTAACCCACCATTTCCCAAACTCAGCGTGATACTGATATTAGCATGCTACTCTTTTCATATAACACCTACTTATATCTTAAGGAACTAATTGATGTCTTTTGAGATATATTTTAGGAAATGATCTAACAGTGGTTTTCAACCTAAGGAAACACCTCATTAGAGAGTGCTTGGGCATAGGAGGTGGCATTTTGGGTTGTCACAAAGACGGGGAGGTGCTACTTGCATTTCATACACAGGGGTTGTGAGGGCGGGGGCAGCTAGTGGTTACAGTGATGATGCAATGCAGCCCGGTCCCAAGCCTGGGGCGGGGCACTGTCCTGCCCTAAATGCCCACAACTCTCCCCACGCCACTCTCCCGCCCCACTGAGAAGCAGTGGTTGGGCCCACGCTCAGCATTGTGTTCCAGGCCCTCTCTGCGGGTTCAAACGCCTCTTGATGTCCTCTTGGTCTCTGCCTCCTTGCTTCCTCTAGTTGGGATGCCTGCACGCTGGAGAGAGTTAGGTCTTTTGTGGCTCTGGTCCCAGCAGGAGATGACAGACACAACCAGAGGGCAGGGTTCCATGGTTCCACGGTTCCATCTACTCTGGAGGTGAAAAAGGAGTGTGTGAAGTGGTCCCTGGGAATAAAGAGAAAGCGCTCACCTTTCTGAAAAACTTTTCACCTCTCAGGGAAAGGGGACCTGAGATAAGCCAAAGAGAAAACTCCGGGTGCTCAGCCAACTCTTTGAGAAGGAAAGTGAGGATGGAGGCTAAAGCCCCTTCCATCCTTCCTGGTAACGCAGCGGAGACGCCAACACCCACGATCTGCAACTCAAAGTCAGGGGATTCCGAGTCCCTGCTTGTGTCAACACAGAAAACGCCCATGGCAACGGGCAAGTGCGGCCTGAAACGGCAGAGTGTGTGTTTCACAAAACAGGGTGGCTTACGGCTGCAGCCGCCCGGGGAGGTGCTGGCCCTGCCTTCGAGGGGCTGGTCCTCAGGGGTGGGTGCAGCTTCGCGGGGCTGGCTCGGCGTCGCGCCGGGCGGTTTGGGCGGGGGAGCAGCTCTGCAGGGAGGCGCCGCGGGGTGGGCTGCGGAGATAGCGGCAGGGCGGGGCCCCCGGGGGCGCGGGGACGCCCAGCGGCCGGATATCAGCCGCCACGCCCGCGTGGGCGGAGAAAAGAGCAATTTGACTTTGGTCGCAGAGAAGGGATGCGGGGAGGGAATCCACCACCGGCCCTCCGGCGACTCCCGTCCTGCGCGCGCAGAGGCAGCGCCGCCCGTGAACACCCCGGAACCCGGTGCGCGCCGAGCCCCGCAGCAGTTCTCCGCACCTCCGGTAAAGGTCTCTGCAGCAGTCAGAAGGCTCCTCTCCCAACCCAGAAACGTCTGCAATAAATTGCTTCCATGTGCTGGCTTCCCGCTTCCTCTTTGTCTCTCAGGGTTAATGTGGGAAAAGGGAAGTGGCATATATATATATATATTATTTTGAAAATGACCTTTAGGGCAAAGTCCTGCCAAGTGTGTAGTTCAATAGCTCATTTTATAGATGAGGACACCGAGCTCCAGTGAAATCAGATTCCAGGTCACCCGCTGGTGTGCCGCCAAACCAGGTGGAGAACCCTGGTGCCTCTGCTCCTTGAGCATTTTGACTCTAGCATTCATGTCTGTTTTCCCTTCTTTAATACCCACTACAGCAAAAATTTTGTTGCTATTTCCCTCTGTTAAGAATTATTAAAACTAGGAGGAGGGGAAGCAAAAAGTTCTTTCAATGTTAAATTAAAGCAATGTCTAACAAGCCCATTTGAGAGTCATTTGGCTATCTAGGGGAAGGTAACTTTGACTTACTTTTTACTATAAAATAGAGTCCAAACATTCTTAACTGTTAGTTAGGCCAGGAGCCCCGGCTCAGGCCTGTAACCCTAGTACTTTGGGAGGCCAAGACGGAAGGATTGCTTAAGGCCAGGAGTTCAAGACTGGTGTCAGCAACATAGCAAGATTCCCATATCGATTTTAAAAAATAAACAAAATAAAATAACATGAGATAGTACTGTGTAGAAACTGTTAAAATGTAAGTGTTGTCTGGGTATGGTAGCTCACGCCTGTAATCCCAGCACTTTGGGAAGCTGAGGTGGGCTTGAGCTCAAGAGTTTGAGACCTGCCTGGGCAACATGGTGGTGTGTGGCTGTAGTCCCAGCTACTCTGGAGGCTGAGGTGGGAGGATGGCTTGAGCCTAGGCGGTGGAGGTTGCAGTAAACCAAGATCATGCTACTGCACTCCAGCCTGGGGGACAGAGCCAGATATTGTCTCAAAAAAATAAAAGGTAAATGTTTTTCTGTTCTGCAGAGATGCAAATGATTCCTATCTGGTCAGATAAATTATCCCAAAAGTTACAGTTTTGCTGCCCTGTAGCACGCACGTTAACCAGTTTTGTATCTAACTTTGTGATCTTACGTCAGCATTCCTTTTCGTTCTCTAAGTTCACAGAATCTTTATTCTCGTAATCTCTTTGAACCAGTGTTGCCACCTTGCAAAGTCCCTTATTAATGAGTTACTTACCTCACTGATACATACTCACCACATCTTGTCAAGGTTTCATATTCCTCTCCCTGTATAGTCCCCACAAATATACACTATCAGCTTTCAGTGCACACCAAGCGCTCATTGCTGATTCTCTGTCCCAAGTGGCTCCTCTGGAGCATATGCATGACATCAGGGGGACATAGGGCTTTTAATTGTCAAAAGTGTACAAACTCAGCACATTATTCCAAATAATCTCTGCCCCTGACCCCTCATATTTTGATCATGCTGTATCTGTGATCTGGGGCTGGGGACTCTGGCCCTCAAGATGCCTACAGTGCTCTCGGCCCCTGCTAAGAGCCTCTGCCCACACACGGGGTCATGCGCATAACCCTAGAACTCTGCACACGGCTGGATGAACTGTGGCGTGCACCTGATTCAGGCAGCAGCCCACTTCCCAGTCGGTCAGCCAGTGAAGGAAGGCTCAGCCCCACAAGGCCAGTGAGATTCTCTGTCTTGGCAAATTGCTTAGAGTGAAGACTTGGTAGTAAAGGAGAAGGAGATAAAGCAGGCACTTGAGGCCCCAAAGCAGCAGACACTTAAATAAGCAGCAGGAAGAAGATCCCGGCAGAGACAGATACCTGAGTTTTCCACATGGCCACGGAGCTTGGAGGCACAGAGGGGTGGGCCCCGCTGCTAAGTGGCAAGAAGACGAAATGTCTGTGTTGTAGAACTGTGCGTGATCTTGGAAGGCCTCTCGGTTCCTGAACGGCATCTTGGGTTCTGTCAGGCTCCACGTAGGTTCTACTGCTCCTCTTCCTCCAACAGGCCAAGGTGTGTGGCTTTTCCAGGGTTGCCATCCAACCTGTCACTTGGTCTGTGGCCCGTAGTTTCTTCTCCACATGTGGCTGTAAAAGAAACTCCACAATCTCGGAGGGAACTCAGTGGGCCCCTTCTTCCAATCCAAAAACCTCAATTCACTCTTTTACTTTTTCTACCAACTTAATACGTTAAATAATAATAATAAAAAAATTGTTACCTTTGTTCAGCCAACTCTCTCCAGGCTCATCAATGATTTTCTAGGAAAGAATAAGTTTCCTTGGTTAGGCCTGCCCTTCCTCTCTGTCTGTCTCCATTCATATTTGAGCGTTCATTCATTCTCTCCACAAGCACATCATGGATTCTAAAATGAAGAAGGCAATATTCACACTTTGAAGATTCTCACAGTCTTGCATATGCAGTGTTACAAGAGTGGGATTGGTGCAGGAGTGAAATGGGAGGACGTGTCCCGAGATTTGGGCACCAGAACCTTGAGTGACAAGGTGGGGGTGGGGAGAGGAGCTTTTCCTCCTGGCTTTTCCACAAACACTGACTTTCATGCCTCTGGCCTGGAACCACAGGTAACCAAAGCCATATGTTCAACTTGCATTAACTAAATGGTGGCCTCAGCAACATTTCTGGTGCTGCTTCTGTTGCTTTGGCATTACAATGTCTTCAATATTTGTTACTGTGTGTCATTTATCATGTTTAACCCAGTGGCTCAGGTTCTATTCGTCTGTAAAACTTAAATGTTGAGAGACTTCTGTTCTTGATTTTTTAAAAAATAAAAATTATTTTTGGTTTATTCCATGAGAACATATCTTCTATAGGTTGAACCTCCAACGGTCTTCCTTCTTGATTTTTCTGGGAGATGACTGTAATTTTTTTTTTTTTTTTTTTTGAGACAGTGTTTCATTCTTGTTGCCCAGACTGCTGGAGTGCAATGGTGAGATCTCAGCTCACCGCAACCTCCGCCTCCCGGGTTCGATTCTCCTGCTTTAGCCTACCCAGTAGCTGGGATTACAGATATGTGCCACCACGCCTGGCTAATTTTGTATTTTTAGTAGAGACGGGGTTTCTCCATGTTGGCCAAGCTGGTCTTGAACTCCCAGCCTCAGGTGATCCACCCGCCTCAGCCTCCCAAAGTGCTGAGATTACAGGCATGGGCCACCGTGCCGGTGTAGTCTTAACTGCTTTTAGGAAGTGGTGTAAGAAAAGGCTGTGCTATAAACTCAAAATCCTACTAATACGCAGTTCTCAGCCCCAAACAGAAGAAAGATTACATTTCCAGTCTAGTTTTAATCCCAAGTATCCAGGCACCCAGGATGGCGGGAGAAGGGAAAAGGTGGTGCCTTAAATGAGGGGAAGGACATCTCAGGCTTGGCCAGTTCTTACTCTTCCCAGGGGCCACCCTCCAGCCCCACCCTGAGCAGGTAAGTGAGGCAGGCAGGCAGTCTGGGAACATGTGTGGGAGGGAATCCAGTGGTGTTCTCCGGGCTGGGAAGACACAATGGTGCTGCAGCCCTGGCCTGTGTTTTTCTCTCCCACAAAGACCAATGCCGGTGCTGCTGACATCATGACAGGTTTGATCATATTTATTTTGGGGCGAGGGAGGTGTTATGGTGATGAAGAGTCCTGTGAGCTTGCGCAGGTCCCCTCAACTGCAGGCCATCCAGGCTTCCTTCTCTACAGTAAAGACGAGGAGAATGGCTGCTTCCTAAGGTGATGGCGAAGTAGGATGAGGAGTGCAGATGGCACACCCTGCTCCTGGTGGTAACTATGTATATGGTTTCCTTTGGGGAGAAGACAGAGATTGCCCTTCTGATCCTCCCAGCTGTAAATGTGGGCTGGGGCAACTTTTAGACACAAACAGGGCACTCCTGGCTATGGGTCCTCAATGTTTTCCTTGAGGTGGAGCATCTAGGCATTTCCCTGAGGTTTCTGAGGCCTGAGCGGGGTGGGGTGGGATGTGGCTCGTGCTGACAGGTGTTCCCCACCCAACTTTGTGCCCTGGGGAGGGAGATCTACCTGCACCTCCCGCTGCACTGGATCTGCAGGGAACTGGAGCCGCCCTTGGACACCTCAGGCACAGGCCCTTATCCCCTGCCCAGCTGCTCTTTACACCCATCCCTGTGTCCAGGGAGATTTTGCCATGATTTCAAAAAAGAAATGATTATTCAGAAGGCATTCTATATATTTCCTTTTTTTTTTTTTTCAGACGAAGTCTCGCTCTGTCACCAGGCTAGACTGCAGTGGTGCGATCGGCTCATTGCAACCTCCGCCTCCGAGTTCAAGCGATTCTCCTGCTTCAGCCTCCCGAGTAGCTGGGATTACAGGCACGTGCCACCACGCCCGGCTAATTTTTGTATTTTTAGTAGAGATGGGGTTTCACCATGTGGACCAGGATGGTCTTCATTTCTTGACCTCATGATCTGCCCACCTCGGCTTCCCAAAGTGCTGGGATTACAGGCGTGAGCCATTGCACCCGGCCAGCATTCTTCTATGTAGTTCTAAGGTCCCTGCTCCACTGTACAGCAAGTGGCCACACCCTTAGCATCTTCCTTGCCTATCCCAGACCCTTACAGCACTCAGCTTGGAAAAGACCCTTACAGCACTCAGCTGGGAGCCACGATTATGTTTGTAATCCCAGTACTTAGGGAGGCCAAGGCAGGTGGATCGCTTGAGCCCAGGAGTTTGAGACCAGACTGCACACCATGGCAAAACGCTGTCTCTTAAAAAAAAAAAAAAAAAAAAAAAAATACAGAAATTAGCCAGGCATGGGGATGTACCTGCAGTCCCAGCTACTGGGGAGGCTGCTGTGGTGGCAGGATTGCCTGAACCCAGGGAGGCTGAGGCTGCAGTGGGCTGTGATTGTGTCACTGCACTCTATCTTGGGCGACAGAGTGAGACCCTGTCTCAAATGAAAACAAAATTTCAAAAAAAAAAAAAAAAAAAAATGCATTCTTGCCCTTAGAGGCTCCATCCTCCCCTCCCTCTTCTGATTTCCCTTCCTGTGTCTCTGCTATGTGTGTCTCTCTAATAAAGAACACTGAAATTAGTAAGCCAGGTTTGCCTCCTGGGCAGGAACTATGAAATCCAGGTGGCCTTGGTTGTAATAGGGGGAAAAAAAAAACCTTTATTTTGTCTGCTTAGCGTTGTCCTGGTTTTTCTTTGCATATTCCGTCCCCCTACCCCCAAACTCACTGTGCTGTTCTGATGAGGATGACCCCACCCAGATTCAGGACTGACCCAGCCTGGCCAGTCAACAAGGCCTTCAGGGACTGGTACATGGCAGTTAAATGAGTCAGTCCCAGGACTCTTTGTATATATATGTATGTAATATTTGCAACTATTGGGAAAGTGTCTAGCTTTCCACAGGGACATCTAATCTATTCCAGCATGACCCTAAGGATGCCGGTAGCCATCTTGCCACACTTGGGAGAGAGAGAGCCACAGAGACAAGGCAACTCTGAGAGCTGAGTCCTGATGACCGGTTGAAGCACCCAAATCCAGCAGTGTGTGAAGCCCCGAACTTCCAGTTACATGTGCTGATGAATTATCTTTTTTTGCTGAAGTCCATTTGAATTGGAGTTTATATCATTTGCAATTTAAAGAGAACTGATCACAAGTCTGATGTATAAACTGGTTTCTAGCAATCAAAAGCAATGTGTGGTAGGTACAGGGCTCCAGCTTGTAATCCCAGCACTTTGAGAGGCTGAGGCAGGAGGATCACTTGAGGCCAGGAATTTGAGACCAACCTGGGCAACATAACTGGACCCCTCTAAAAATACATAAATTAAAACAAAATTTTTTTTTTTTTTTTTGAGATGGAGTTTCACCCTTGTCGCCCAAACTGGAGTGCAATAGCACGTTCTCGGCTCACTGCAACCTCCGCCTCTCAGGTTCAAGCGATTCTCCTGCTTCAGCCTCCCGAGTAGCTGGGATTACAGGCATGTGCCACCATGCCTGGCTAATTTTTTTGTATTTTCAGTAAAGGCCGGGTTTCACCATGTTGGCCAGGCTAGTCTCGAACTCCTGACCTCAGGTGATCCACCTGCCTCGGCCTTCCAAAGTGCTGGGATTACAAGCATGAGCCACCACCCCTGGCCTAAAAATGAAATTTTTAAAAAACAAGGTATTTCTTCAGGTAAAAGAAAAAAGTGAGGCAGGAAGAAAGAACAGAAAAACCTACGAGGGGAGGCTTAGTCTGTAAAACACTGCCTTCCGGCTGGGCACGGTGGCTCACGCCTGTAATGCCAGCACTTTGGGAGGCCAAGGCGGATGAATCACAAGGTCAGGAGATTGAGACCATCCAGGCTAACACAGTGAAACCCCGTCTCTACTAAAAATACAAAAAAATTAGCCGAGCGTGGTGGCAGGTGCCTGTAGTCCCAGCTACTCGGGAGGCTGAGGCAGGAGAATGGCGTGAACCCGGGAGGTGGAGCTTGCAGTGAGTGGAGATTGCGCCGCTGCACTCCAGCCTGGGCGACAAAGTGAGACACCGTCTCAAAAAAAAAAAAAAAAAAAAAGTAAGGAAAAAAAAGAAAAAACACTGCCTTCCACTTTTCCCCTCTTTATTAAAACCATTCCCCTCCCTTCATCATAGCCAGGTGATCTGTCTCCACTGTGCTTTTAGCAACATAACCTTGAAAAAGAGACTCTGAGAGATTCACTCAAGTCATGCAGAATTTTGGGACAATGTGAGGTTTTCTCCCCAGGGATCCCTTCCGTGTTTGAATCCCCACACTGGAAGAGTCGTTCAGCAGTGGCCATGGGGACTGGCGTCTGGATCCCGACCCATACTTGGAGTAAGTTTTCCACTTTCAGAAGTCTCTCAGTCTTCAGGCTGAAGTTGACTTCAGTGGGGCAGGCAACCTCATGCCCTACCTAGGTGCCAGTGAGAATTGGATTCAGCTTTTAAAGGCCCCACTCTCTGCTTCCAAACGGTTTAAACGAAGACAGAAGTGTATTTCCTTCTCAGGTGAATGAAGTCTGGACTTAGTCTTCCTGAGATTGTCATGAACCAGGATCTCTTTATCCTGCTTTCTCCCCATCCTTGGCATTTGGCATAAACTTTCCACAACTCCCTTGCCTCCCCTCTTCTCGCCCCGTGCTGCACATGCCACTCTCACTTACTTCATTGGCTGGAACATGGAGACTCCGCCAGCGAGGGAGGCTGGAAAAGGCATTCTTCATTCTGAGTGCCGTTTCATGTTGGGGGCCCATCACTAAGGAAGAAGAGCAGAATGGTTATTTGGGGGATACTAGGAGTCTCTGACCTTTCATGCCACTCCAGGATGTGCCACAGCAAAAAATCCTCACTGGAATAACTCCACTGCTGGCGATGCCAATGAAGGCCACTGCGGGAAAGAATAATTAATTCCAGACACATCAGTAAAGACACCCTCCTGTTATAAGTGCTGAGAGAATGGCTTGGGACCCCCTGGGGAAAGCTTCCCTATCATTCTCCATCCTGACCATTTAGAGATCACTACCCTCAGGGAGTAAGGTCTCAAATCCCATGTCAATGCCTCATGGACAGCTGGACTTAAGGATTCAGGCCCGCAGAAACAGTTTAGGAAACTTCCAGGGAGCCAGAGATCAGACAAGGGAGCTGTGTCCCTACGTGACCCCATCTCAGCTGAGATGAGACAAGAGCAGCTTTCTTTGTGAAAAACTAAAGTGGGAAATGTTTCTTGATGTTTCACTACAAGTCTATATAGAGGGTCTGTTTATGAATAAGAGAATTGTGGAGTTCCACACAAGGTTGTTGGATCTCAGAGAGCTCCTTCTGCAGCTCGGGAGCACTGTAACTGGATTCTCCAAACACCACTTTGGCAGGTCATTAACAACCATGTGACAAACTATCTTTAGAGAAGGAATCCAACCTCAACACCTCAACATTCACTGGTTAACACTTGCAGAGTGCTTAAAGTGCTGGTTGGAGCATGGTAGGGGCTCAGCAAATATTAGTGAAACATGTGCCTGGACATTCTGGATAAGAGAAGCCATTATTATTATTAGATATTTATGATGCATTTACTATGTATAAGGGATATAAGCACTCTGAAGGATCACAGAGATAAAGAAGACATTGTTCCTGCCCTCAAGGGGTTTACAATCTAATAAAGAAAATAAGAGGCTGGGCGCGGTGGCTCACGCCTGTAATCCTAGCACTTTGGGAAGCCGAGGTGGGCGAATCACAGGGTCAGGAGATCAAGACCATCCCAGCTAACACGGTGAAACCCCGTCTCTGCTAAAAATGCAAAAAATTAGCCGGGTGTAGTGGCAGGCACCTGTAGTCCCAGCTACTCAGGAGGCTGAGGCAGGAGAATGGTGTGAACCTAGGAGGCAGAGCTTGCAGTGAGCCGAGGTCGTGCCACTGCACTCTAGCCTGGGCGACAGAGGGAGACTTCGTCTCAAAAAAAGAAAGAAAGAAAGAAAGAAGATAAGAATTATTTCAAAAGGTTGGTTATTTCATGTCAGTTTCTAAAAACCAAAGCAAAAAATAATCAAGGTAAGAATCTGGGTTCCTGTCTCCCACATTTATAATTGTAAATGTCTTTTTTTTTTAAAGCAAGTTTAAGAAAGTAAAGGCATAAAAAATGGCTACTTCATAGGCAGAGCGCCTATAATTGTGTCTTTGAAGAGACTGGTTTTAATTTTTTTCTTTTATTTGTTTATTTTTAGAGATGGGGGTCTTGCTATGTTGCCCAGGCTGGTCTCAAACTCCTAGCCTCAATCAATCCTCCTGCCCTGGCCTTCTAAAGTGCTGGGATTACAGGCATGAGCCACTGTGCTCAGTTAAGGCTGGTTTTAAAATCCTCTCATTTCTCCTAGAAGATGGAGAGGATGTGATGTGGGTCACTTGGGCCAGGCTAGGGGGGTCATGGGCTGCACACTGTCTTTGGAAACAACAGCAGTGGTGCCTCCTGTTTGTTCCTGTCACCTCTTGCTTCCTAGCTGAGCCTCTGCCTCAGTGTGCACCTCTCCAAGATGAGACAACTGCATGTACATCCTCCAGCTCCCTCCCTTCCTTGCACTCCTAGCTGCTGGAAGCCGTCATATCTGTGAATCACATAGAGCTTCCTGACAACTGGGCTTACATCAAATCTTTCTTGGCAATATAAGGATGAAACATCTGGTTTTTCAAACCGGCTGTTTTGTTTTGAATTCATCTTCAGATGAGCTTTTCTCAGGAGAAATGAGGAGGGGAGGACAGAGAGCAGAATAAAATGCCCACAAGAGAGTAAAACAAGATGCCAGAAGACCAGGAGGAAGACCACAGATTTCCAGAGCCTGATCCTCTGCCACCACACCCTGAGGGCAGCGCTTTGATTTCTGGGCACTCGTGTCCTCCATCCCATGCCTTCGGCAGCCACCACCCCAACTCTGGGATCGTGCTCCTCCACACTGCACAGCAAGTTTACTGCCTAGCAAAGTATGGCCCAGATCAATGGGGGCTTCAAAACCATCCACACTTACATTTCATTCATTCGTTTGCATTTATTCATTCAACACTCATTGAGCACCAGTAGGTGTCATCTAGAAGTCTTGTCTCCATTTGCTATCAGCAAGGTATCACCTTTTCTATACAATGAGTCTCATTTCCCAAGAGTGGTTTTGGATTTGAAAGCAGATGTTACTCAGAACCTTTTCTGAGGGCAGTGTCTCAGCTCCTCAGGGAGGCCCCCAGTTCTCCAAAGGATCCTTGTACATCCTTGGCCCAGGTTAGCATCCATCTCCCTGCACATCCTCACAGATACTAAAAAGGATCAAAGCATCTTTGGACAGTCCTGGGTTGTCCCCAAGGAAATCAGAGGCACCTGGATGTAGCTAACAAAGACTCTTTGTGTCAGTGGGGCTGAGTCACCTGACAGGTCTGAAATGTAACTTCTTCCTCTGGGGCCAGGAGGATGGAATCCGAAAGGCTAGAAGGATAGATCAAAATGAAGATAAAATTTTAAAGGAATGAAAGTAGAGTTTTGTACTTAGTGATTAAAAGAGGAAAAGAAATGATGAAGGAAAAAGGAATCTCATTTGACGGTGTTGTATGTGAAACTGACTTACAGATTTTGGTTGACTGCAAGCTCAAGGTGGACTAAGGCCTGATGTGGCAGCTGGAAACCTGAATGGACTTCGATTGTGTTCACAGAGTCAGGAGTGTCTAGTGAGGAGACAGTAGCCCCCTGGGTTTGTCACAGGTCAGGCTATTTGTAAAATATTAGGCTTAGTTATGGGTCCATGTTTTAAGATACATTTTAACACACTGCAAGGACTCCCAGAGAGAGGTGGTATAAGTGTGGGAACCACACCGCACAAGAAGCCACTGATGTTCATCTGTAAAAATGATTTATAGACATGACAACTTTCTTAAAATATCTTATTGTTGAGATGTAAAAGGGAGCCTGGAGAACTGAAGGCTGAGAAGGACTTCATTCTCAGATTGTGGGAGAGACCTTCCGATGTGGACTTCCACAACCTCTGGCCACTTTACCTCACAATTTGATCTGCATCTTCCTCTTTCGCTTCATGTCCTCCTGTCTTAGAGGAAGAATCATTCCTCTGCCTTCCAGAGTCTGACTTCATCCTCCCCCATCTCCTGCAGAACATGCCCTGCTAATTACTATCCCCTCTAGAATCCTTTATTTTTCTTTCTTCCCATAAGCCCACAAATACAAGGGAGATGATGAGTTGGGTACTTATTACATGGCAAGTGCATAGTAGTTAATCTGCCTTATCTTGATTAATCCTCAGACCAACCCAATGAAGTAGGTGATATCCTCTCCCTTTACAGATGAAGAAACAGAGGTTAGCTGGGTGTGATGGCTCATGCCTATAATCCCAGCACTTTGAGAGGCCAAGGTGGACAGATCACTTGAGGCCAGGAGTTTAAGACCAGCCTGGCCAACATGGTGAAACCCCCTCTCTACAAAAAAATACAAAAATTAGCCAGGTGTGGTTGTGCACACCTGTAATTCCAGCTACTCAGTAGGCTGAGGCATGAGAAATGCTTGAATCTGGGAAGTGGAGGCTGCAGTGAATCGAGACCCACCACTGTATTCCAGCCTAGGCAACACAGAGAGACTCTGAAAAAGAGAAAGAAAGAGAGAAAGAGAGAAAGAGAGAAAGAGAGAAAGAGAGAAAGAAAGAAAGAAAGAAAGAAAGAAAGAAAGAAAGAAAGAAAGAAAGAAAGAAAGAGAGAAAGAGAGAGAAAGAAGAAGAAAGGAAAGGAAGACAAAAAGGGAGGAAGGAAGGAAGGAGAAAGAAAGAGAAGGAAGGAAGGAAAGAAAGAAAGAGAAGGAAGGAAGGAAAGAAAGAAAAGGAAAGAAAGAAAGAAGGAAGAAAGAGGAAGGAAGGGAAAGAAAGGAAAGGAAGACAGAAAGGGAGGAAGGGAGAGAGGAAGGAAAGAGAAACAAAGAGAGAAGAAGGAAGAAAGAGGAAGGAAGGGAAAGAAAGGAAAGGAAAGGAGACAGAAAGGGAGGAAGGGAGGGAGGAAGGAAAGAGAAACAAAGAGAAAGAGAAGAAGGAAAGAAGAAAGAAAAGAACGAAAAAGAAAAGAAATAGAAAAAAGAGAGAGAAAGAGAGAAAGAAAGAGAGAGAAAGAAAGAAAGAAGAAAGAGAAAGAAAGAAAGAAAGAAAGAAAGAAAGAAAGAAAGAAAGAAAGAAAGAAAGAAAGAAAGAAAGAAAGAAAGAAAGAAGAAGAAAGAAAAAGAGAAAGAAGACTCAAGGAATTCCGTGACATTTCCAAGCTCACCCAAGTGAGCTTGGCCAAGTATGGAACTTGCAGAGTGCTTAAAGTGCTGGATGGACTCGATTCCAGGTCCATCTACCATTAAAATCCCCAAGCTCACTTGCTTCCAGGCTTTAAGTGTGCTACTCCATTCCCAGCCAAGTGCCTTTAAAGAAGGCTTTCTCTGTGGATCTACTTTCTTACCTCTCATCCACTCAGCCTGCTGCAGCCTGCTTTCTGCCCTCACTCTCTGAAGAAACGGCCTGCAGAAGGTGACCTAGGTTAATCCCACCAGCCTCTCCACAGTTCTCACCCCACATGGCCCTTTGTGGCATTGACATTGCTAGCCATACTCACCTTCCCCTACCCTCCACCCTCTGCCACATCTGGCTGAGCCCCTTTCTCTCACCACTTCACCTCCCATCCTATAATCCCCACCTCAGGTCCCTTCTTCCAGGTGTCATTGGCCCTTTTAAAGGGCCTGAGGACTCAGCTAAAGTTGGAAATCAGGAATCTGTGTGTGGGACTTCCCTGATAGGTGTAGGGGTGCTATGGGTCTAAATGTGTCCCCCTGAAATTCTCATGTTAAAGCTTAAATGCCAATGGGATAGTATTAAGAGGGGCACCTTTTGAAGGTGATTAAATCATGATTCCTTATGAATGGGACTGATGACCTCATAAGAGGTCCAGTGGAGCCTCTTTTGCCCTTCCCTCTCTACTACCATGTGAGGACACAGCAATCATCTCTGTCTTCCTCCTCTGCTATGTGATGACACAGCAAGAAGGTGCCATATGAGGGACAGGCCCTCACAGACACTGAATCAGCTAGTGCATTGATCTTGGACTTCCCAGCCTCTAGAGCTATGAAAAAATAACCATCTGTTCTTTATAAATTACCTAGTCTATAGTATTTTGTTGTAACAGCCCAACAGACTAAGACAAGGGGTAAGATATGGGGTGCAGTTCCAATGACCCAACTGTCCTCACACCTATATTGGGTGGAGTTATAAAGGGTGGGGAAGAGTTATAGGTCAGAAACAAAGGGGCCAGAGATGGGGATTGGTATTGTCTCAAAAAGCAGAGACAGCTAGCTGGGCAGAAGGCAGAGATGGTGAAGTTCAAGGAGAAAGCAGGCTGAGGCCCTGGGAGAGGGTGCCCATGATACAGAAAAGGAATTACAGATGTCACTGGAATTACAGATGTCAAGGAATTAAGACTCTAGATTGTTGGCCAGTTCATTGACTTAGACTCTGAAATCCCCTAAAATCATGACAGCAGGTGGATTTCACTTCCCTGACTTGTGTCCACAACTCATGTGAAGCTATGTCCTCAGTAGCGATAAGATTTTGCATTCCCTAGGGCTTATCTTCCATCTTCTACTCCAGTTAAGCAGAGCCACAGATGCAATGCTGTACTGAGTAGGGTAACTCCAGGGGTGCCCTTCCCACAGAATACCCATTGGGGATCCCGAGGCCACTCAGATAAGCACTTATTTAAAGAAGAGATGAATTCATTTCCTGTGCGTGTGTGTGTGTGTGTGTGTGTTTGATGGAGTGTCGCTGTGTCGCCCAGGCTGCAGTGCAGTGGCACGATCTCAGCTCACTGCAAGCTCCGCCTCCCGGGTTCATGCCATTCTCTTGCCTCAGCCTCCCGAGTAGCAGAGACTATAGGCACCCACCACCACACCCGGCTAATTTTTTTTTGTATTTTTAGTAGAGACGGGGTTTCACTGTGTTAGCCAGAATGGTCTCAATCTCCTGACCTCGTGATCTGCCCACCTTGGCCTCCCAAAGTGCTGGGATTACAGGCGTGAGCCACCACGCCCAGCCTCCTGTGTGTCTTATTCTAATTCAATTCAGCAGCATTCTTTGAACCCCTACTGATAGCAGGCTCTGTGTGATGGATTAAGACAACTCACAATGAGAAAAGGGGCAAAGGGATAGCCTGCTGCCCAGGTGCTGATGTCCTCATTGATTCTCAGGACAAAACCTCAGAGGGTTCCATACGTAGCCCTGGGCTGTCTCTTCTGGTCTCAGCATTTGCAAACCCCAGCAACTCTTTAGCTTAATAAATGAGAGGAGGATTTTCTTGGTGAGACCGCTCAGGAATATTTGGCATCTCTCAGGTCCTGGCCCACACGCCCCTGAGTCACCAGGTGAATGAAGCAGAAACGTGTCTATATTGGGCAGAGCTGTGGCTGTTTTCCCTCTTCATGGTCTCCAAATTGAGGGGGAGGGGCATTTACTGCTTTTCCCCTTGGCTTCACTCCTACCTCATTTCCTTCTGCAAGGAGTCTCAGGATCTTTTTTCATTTTCACATAGAAACAACACCTGCCTCCAAACCCTTGGAGTATTTCTCAGAGAATTCCATCTTGGCTGTTTCTTTCAGCATCGACAAAAGCTGGACCATCACAAGGGGCTTCTCCTCCTTATTTTTGAAAGAAGAGCACAAGAAAAGAGCCTTCCAAAGCGAGCCCCAAATGCTGACTTTCTACTCCCCCATTAAAGTCGGTGTTTGCCCTCACTCCGTCTTATTTTAAGCAGCGGTGCTTCCGTAGAGCAGAGCTAAAAATTCAGCAAGACAGGATAGGTCTTGAATGGCTGCCGCCAGGTCTGCCCTCAGAGACTTCCAGAAAAGCCTTCCTCTCTGTCACTTTGCCTGATTCGCCATTAACATTCCTGCAGCAGATCCTGGGTACCCAAGTTCTAGCTACATGAGCTATAAAATCCCAAGCAGAACTGGAGCATCAAATTGCTCTGGGTTCACTTTTGGCTGGCAGGCCTCTTCTATTAGCACCATAACCACCAACACCATCCGCCCAACACACACAGAGAAATACAGCCTGAGGATAAGAAGCCACATTGAGGAGCTGAGGGTGCTGGTGAGGAGGGGACTGGTCCACCAGTCCATGGGGAGCAGTCCCTTTAAAAAGGGGCAAGCTTTGATGTGAGAGTGGAGCAGGGAAATCTGGAAACCCTCCATCAGACCTGCAGTCCCAGGACTCTGGTTCTGTTTAGACTCTTAGGTTAGTCCCCCTCATGGGAAATCCAGGAACTGGACCAGCTACTGTGATAACCTGCAACCCTGGAGACACATTCGGTTTGCAGATGTATTGCACAATATTGAGCAAATGTTGATTCAACATTTATAAGCTGGGAGTCACAGATTCACGTCTTCTTTTGGAGAAACAGTAGGTATTAGTACCCCAGGCCCTCGTGGCCAAATAGACTGGGCCTTTTTAGATAAAGTGAGTGAGTGACAAGTTCGCACTTTCCACTGCTCCCTGTGACAGCCCTCATAAGAGTCCAGGTGCTTCTGGCCTTGCACGTGCACTGCTGTTTATTCTTATAGTGGAAAAACATTTCTGTATATACTCTTTGCCATCAAACATGATTTCCCATACAGGACCTCCATGACTTCTGAAAGTATTTGATTTTGCAACCCCTGATCTAAAGCACCTTGATTGGCCTGGATTGTTTCAATCACAAGGGATGGAAGATAAACCCACCCAATTTAAACAAAAATAAAAAGAGAGGCTGACAGGCTCCCGGAGCTGGGAAGGATTCCTGGGCAGTGACAGAATGGAAGGAGGGACTGCAGGAATCACAGAAAATGGCCACTGAACTCTGCCAGGACTCTCTCTCCAGCTCTCTTTCCTGCCTGTCTCTGTCTTTGGATGTTGGCCTCATTCTCTTTCAGCAGAGACGCCTTTGCCACGTGGTGAGGATCATGGCCACCAGAAGTCCCAATTTAGAAATCCCAGTAGAAAAAAGAGCTTCCTGTCTGCAGTTCTGAAAATCAATCCCAGGAAAGGATGCTGGCCTCACTTGGGTCATATGCCGTAGAGCTGCAGACTATTTTCTTTTCAAATCAAACACTTATGTAGCTAGTCACTGTTCTAAGCAGGTCACGAATATTAACTTATTTAAACCATATTTTAAAGAGCCTATGAGTTAGGTGTCATTACTGTCTCCATTGCAAATGAATAAAATGAGCCCCAGAGATGTTAAGTGGCTATCCCAATGCCACACAGCTATTAATTAATGAAGTTGACATTTGAAGCCAGGCAGCCTGGCTCCAGAGCCTATACTTGCACCCCATTGTATGGTTGTGCAGGTTTGCACCACACAACTCCAGGAAAGCAACCACTGAACTTACACAGAGCATGACCTGCACAGGTGTTGTGAAGAGCCTGCATGTGCCTGAAATTTCATGACCAGTTCTAGAGGTTGACCTGTTTTGGATATTCTGGCTCAATTTCTACATCTGTAAAGTGAGAGGATAAGGGTTATCTTCTGGGATTGTTAGGATTTGGGGAGATAAGTAACCATCTAGAATGGCTCTTGGCACAAAGAATGCTCTAGAAAAGGTCAGCCATTAAAGACTTAACTTTCTTCCTGGCTCTCATGGGCAGGCGTCATTCCCAGCCCTCTGCTCTCACTTATGACAACATCTAGTCTGTACCTCTGAGAATTACACAGGCCCCGCCACCTCTCCTAGTTTAGCCTTGGCTTTTTAGGATGAAACATAAGCCCTGCTTCCTGTTAAGGAGGGTTGCAAAGGGCAGGGAAAAGGTTGGGTGCTGAGTATGTAGGTGGATAGGTGGGTGGCAGCTGAGGGGAATCAGGGCAAGTAATTGAAGAACACCAGGTGCTTTTATGATGAACTGTGATGTGGGTGAATGAGATGAAATACAAAGGAAAAGGAGCAGAAAGAGAGGTAGGGAGAATGCAACTACCAAAACAAGTAAAATTCTATGACTGGTCATTGTGTTTTAGAGTAAAGGAAACTTAGAGATGATCCGATTGAGAGGCTATTCAACGTTTTTTTTTAAAAAATAAGATCTTATGCAGGACCCAATTCTGCAAAATGGATAGAGGCAAGGTGCCCTGATGGGTGAGGGCAGGGGACTTGGGGAGTGGTTAGTTTGCCTTTCCTGTTGCCTTCCATGCAAGGCTCCTGTGAACAAACTTTGAAAACCTGGCCTGGGTCAATCTAAGATCCAACAACACCACAAATATTACCTACTTTGTTTGTACTGTACAAATAAATTAACTCATTATTCATGCCACAACTTAATATCTAAAGCAATGGTCATTTTATTTGCTCATGATTCTGTGGGGCAACCATTTGGGCTGGGCTCAGCAGGGTGGTTTTCTAAAGTTACTTCTGCAGCCACTGTCATCTAGAGGCTCGAATGGAGCTGGATCTTTTAAGATGACCTCATTCACATGTCTGGGAGTTGGTACTGGCTGTTGGCTGGGCTTCTTTCTATGTGTGGTCTCTCATCCTCAAGGAGGCTATTCTGGGATTCTTTATATGTAGTACCAAGTTGTAAGAGGGCAAGAATGGAAGCTGAAAGGCCTCTTGAGCTAGAAAGTCACATAGAATCACTTTTGTTACATTCTACTGGTTAATGCGAGTAACAAGTTGCTTTACCCAGAATCAAAGAGTGGAAAAATAGACTCCTGATGAGAAGAATGTCAAAGTCACATGGAAAAGAGTTGTTTATACAGGAATGAGAGAACTTGTGACTAATTTTTTTTTTTTTTTGCAACCTCCAGCATTGCCTTATTTTCCATAACCTTTTTTCAATAAATTTGGCACGTATCTGGGTACAGAAACTTATAGTATGTGTGGGAGAATGTGGCAAACTCTGCTAGTTCTCTACTCATAATTAATTCTCCATTTCTTTTCTTTTTTTTTATCCTTCTCCATTTTTTTTCTTATTAACACAACCTCAGTTATTTTTTCTCAGAGTGGCAATATGCCCAGTTACAAATATTCATATCCCCAGATTCTCTCACAGCTGGGGTCACTACATGACCCAGTTTTGGACAATGAATGTAACTAGAAGTTTCCTGGGCAGGGGCTCCAGGAAGGCTGTTAATTTCTGGATAAAAGGGAACAGACTCAGTGGCAATTGCCTTTTTTCTTTTTCCCTTTTTCCTTTCTGTCTTGTTCTTGTCACATACGCCACATTTAAGGGTAGAGCAGCCATCCTGAAATCATGAGAATAATGGAAAAAATGGCAGAATGGAAGAACTGAAGAAACCTGATCTCTAATGGCATCACGGGACCCCTATTCTGGTCCTGGACTCCCTACCTCTGGGCTTCTTTTTGTCTAAGAAAAATAAACCCTAACTGGTTAAGTCACTAGAGTTGTGGTTTCTTCTACCGAAACTGGAAGTGATGAGGAGATGAGGCTGAGAAAGAAGTCAGGAGGCTGACCACAAAGATCCATGACTATTAAGAAGATACCATAGCTGCTATGAAAACTGAAATGAGTTTCTGCCTTTTATGTGCATAGGGGTTTGTGTGTATTTGGATGTGCACGAGTCTAGACAGATGTGAGTTTGGGTGTGGGGGTGAATGTGTGTATGTAAGGAAATGCTATAGCTGTTGTGAAATTTAAAATCAAATCAGAGTCCAGATTTTCAAAAACTGAAATAAAAAGTTAAAAATGAAAAGGTGGCCAGGTGTGGTGGCTCATGCCTGTAATCCCAGCACTTTGGGAGGCCGAGGTGGGCGGATCACGAGGTCAGGAGATCAAGACCATCCTAGTTAACATGGTGAAACCCTGTCTCTACTACAAATGCAAAAAAAATTAGCCGGGCATGGTGGCCGGCAACTGTAGTCGTAGTTACTCAGGAGGCTGAGGCAGGAGAATGGCGTGAACCTGGGAGGCAGAGCTTACAGTGAGCCGAGATCACGCCATTGCACTCCAGCCTGGGCAACAGAGAAAGACTCCATCTCAAAAATAAATAAATAAATAAATAAATAAATAAATAAATAAATAAATAAGAAAAGGTAAGTTTAGTGGTGATGACTATAAACCTTGTACTTGGAATTTAAAAGTATATCAGGATGGGAGGGCCTAGTTTCACAGCCTGGGGGTTTGAGTTGTCTGCAGAGGCTCAGAATGAGCTCAGAGTGAGCTGTGTGTGCCAAAAGCTCTGGTTCGCCTTCCAACTGAAGTGTTCATCTAGGATCCAGAGCCCGGGGCAGAATTCCCTCAAGCTCTGCATGGTCAGAGCTCTGGGGGCAAGCATCGTGTTTATCCCAGGACTGGTGAATGGAGCCCATCCAGAGGAAGACTGAGATGCCATCCAGGGATCTGGGAAAGTTTAAGCTGGACAAGAAAAGACTTGGAGGGGCCTGATAATAACTGTAGTGTGTGTTGATCATTATGTACAAACCACGACTAAAACCTGGTTTCTTAAACCAACAATAACCATTCATTTGTTCACAGTTCTGCAGTCTGGGCCAGGGAGTTTTCCTCTGCCCCATGTGGTGTCATGGTGTTGGCTGGGCTCCTTGATAGATTTGGGGCCAGATGGTAGGTCGACTGGGGCTGGAGGAGCCCTGATCACTTCACTCACATGTCGACGACCTCAGCTGGAATGGGCACCTCCCTCCTCATGTTTTTTCACCATCCTTCTCCACAGAGCCTCTCATACTCAGGGAGGCTATCCTAGACTTCATGGCTTCTCAAGGCAGCAAGACAGTGAAAGTGGCTGCTACAGGGCTCTAAATGCCCGGGCCCAGAATTTCTGTTGCTTTCTACTGGACTAGGAAAGTCACAAGAGCAGCCAAAGTAAGAATGTAAAAAATGACTACACAAAAGTACAAATTCAGGAGTGTGACTGATTGAGGACCACTTTGTGACAGTCTATCAAAATAACTAGTATTTATACTTTCTATGGTCTTTATAGTTCATAAAGGACATTTATTTGCACTTTTATCCTTACCACTAAACTGATATATGGTTAGTGGTGTGCTAGTAAAACAACAAACAAGCAAAAGGCCCTCATTGGTAGTATTTGCCAATTTCCATGGTGTAAATATTCCTACAGTACCAAGTTCAAGAGACCAATATGAGATCACTCAATGCAGAGGTATAGATACACTGCCTGCAATGGGGGGTAGTATCTCTACTTGCAAATGAGGTTATGGGACTTTTTCAAATTCACACACAATCAATAGGGGCGAATCTGAGACTCACCCAAGATCCAAATTGTATGCTTTGGTCACATCACCTTGCCTCATAGCAATTTTCTTCAAACATCTGAAAGACTGCTATAGAGAAGGAGTAGCCATATGCTGGGTTAGCCCAGAAGGTAAAGTAAGAGTTGTTTTGTTTTGTTTTGTTTGAGATGGAGTCTGGCTCTGTCGCCCAGGCTGGAGTGCAGTGACACAATCTTGGCTCACTGCAACCTCTGCCTCCTGGGTTCAAGCGATTCTCCTGCCTCAGCCTCCTGAATAGCTGGGACTACAGGCATGCACCACCACACCTGGCATATATATATATATTTTATATATATATATATTTTTCATATATATTTCATATATATTTTTCATATATATTTCATATATATTTCATATATATTTCATATATATTATATATATATTTCATATATATATTTCATATATATTATATATATATTTCATATATATATTTCATATATATATATATATTTTTTTTTAGTAGAGTCAGGGTTTGACCATGTTGGCCAGACTGGTCTTGAACTCCTGATCTTGTGATCTGCCCACCTTGGCCTCCCAAAGTGCTGGGATTACAGGCATGAGCCACCGTGCCCGACCTGTAAAGTAAGAGTTGATACAAGTGAGTTTCAGAGAGGCCAACTTCAGTATAAGAAAGTCAATATGAAAATCATTTCTACAATAATAGAGTCATCCAAAGAGAATGAACTGCTTTGTGTCATCATGGTCTTCCTATCATGAAGGTGTCTGTCAGAGGCCAGACCCTTGAAGATTTCAGAATTAACACAGAGGTTAAATTAGATGGCCTCTAAAGTTCCATTTATCTCTTGGATTCTGGTTGTTTAAGAGTGTTTTGAAATCCAGATCTGGAATCACTTAATGTCTTTTTGAGACTGAAGAAGGCAAGTGAAGGAAAGAGACAGGAAGCGAAGAAAGAGGGAAGGTGAGTGTTAAATTTTGGGAGGAGCTTGGCCAGATGAGAAGTCCCAGTCCTGGAGAGCTAGCTGTCCTGAGTAATTCAGGGATGGAACATGGGTCTTCACGAGGATAACTACCTCTGCTCCAGCTCACAGAGCCATATGACTCATAATATGAAAGCACAACTTTTATTTTATCCCAAGCCAGTTCAAATGACAGCAGACAGCCCCGATCTTGTGTCTGAAATGTTAGGATGTTCTCAGTGTAGCAGGATGCAACCGCAGATCTTAGCTGGCTGTTTAGAAATCCACTTTCTTTCCAATTAGGCTTCTTTATTTTTTCTCAGAAGGAAACCTTGCTGAGGATTTTGGCAGTTAACTCTCTTTGACTCAAACAGAATCCAACTCCTCCTACCCCGCACTGCCCCAGCTCAGTTCTGCAGGGGTCTTAGGGATCTGCCTGGAGTCTGGCAATCTCAGACACTCCCCGCTTAGCGCTGGGGGCTTCCTGGGCAGTTACAGGTTATGGTTTTATGATGAGAACTGCAAAACTGGAAACCTTCCTGAAGGAGCAGCTCAAAACTTGAGGATGAAATCTCAGCATTTGAGAATAAACACCCAGGATGTTTCCTGGGATGACTCAGGCGTCACCAAACGTGCCAAGAAATTACACGGGTAATTGTAAGACTTTGGCACTTCCACGGAATGCTCACGATGGTTACTGAAGTAGATAACTCATCTCTGAGAACAAGCCATTCTCCTTGAAAACTGCAAAAGTCCATGCATCTCCAGTTCTGAGGAGCTGGTATTTCCCTGTGCCGAACTCAAAGAAAGGAAGGCAAGTTGGCTGAGTGAAGCCTGGCCCTTCTCTTTCAGCAGGCAGCTCCCAGAGCAGAAGCAGCCCCATCAAAGATTTTTTCCAGCCTTGTATGGTGGCTCCTGCCTGTAATCTCAGCACTTTGGGAGGCCAAGGTAGGAGGGTCACTTGAGCCCAGCAGTACAAGGCCAGCCTAGGCCTTGTACGAGACCCTGTCTCAAAAATAATTTTTTTTAAATTGGCCAAGCATAGTAGTGTACACAGCTGTAGTCCCAGCTATTTGGGGGTGGAGGCTGAAGTGGGAGGATGGCTTGAGCCCAGGAGTTTGAGGCTGCAGTGAGCTATGATTGTACCGCTGCACTCCAGCCTGGGCAACACAGCAAAACCCTGTCTCAAAGAAAAAAAAAATTATAAGAGCACTTTAACATCGAGGTTCCCTGGTGCCCATTGAATAATATGCTCCATGAGGTCCAGCAGATCCCAGTTACCAGTAGGTAGAAGGGTCTGCAAGGGTTGGGCAGGATGTGAAATAAGAAGAAATGATGGTCTCAAGAACTGCTCAGGTGCTAGCAGTTGCTAGGATGACTATACTCCACTCTGAAAAACATTTAGGCAATTAGGAAGCCCCATCATTTTACACACAAACTGGTGCCAGCTCTGTATACCAGGAGTGCCCTCTCCCCAGGCTCGGTGTGCCCTCACTTATTTCTGTTGGCTTGTGCACAGAAATAGATCTGGAAACCTCAGGGAACAAGGCAGGAGCTATTAAATTAGAGCTCACTGTTCCCATTTCCTCATTCAGCAAATGGCAGGACTTGGGCATCCAGCCTGGTCCTGGAGCTGTGGAATCCACTAGGACTGGGGCTTGGAGCCTGGAGCAGGCTCAGGGTTCAGGGCTCAGGCTGCTTCATGGGGCTCAAGTTTCTCTCTCCCTATTCTCTTCCCCTTCTTTACCCCTCTCCTCAATAATCTCTAATTGCAAATACCCCAGACTTTAGAAAAGTTAGAGATCATACTCGTCCAAATACCTGACTTTACAGGGAAGGCCCACAGATGTTGACTTTTGAAAGACACTAATCCCATTAATAGAAGAGCTGTTCATTCATTAGCCAGGTCATATCACTAAACTTTTCATTGCGTGATGCTCTCCCTCGTCTTCTCTCCTTTCTGAAACAAGCCTCCATGATGGCCCCCAAGGTCCCTGCCTCCTGGAATTCACACCCTTGCATAGCCTATGCCCACATCAGGGTTTCCTCTGTCACCAAAAGAATGTAGCAGAAATGATGGAATGTCACTCCTGAAATTAGGTTATAAAGGACTATGGCTTCTGTCATGGGCTCTCTCTCCTTCTCTTCCTCTCTCTCTTGGTTCACTCTGGGAGAAACCAGCGGTCATGTCATGAGACACTCAGGCATGCTGTGAGAGGCTCAGGTTGTGAGGAACAGATGTCTCTGGCTAATAGCCAGCAGGGAGATAATGCCTTCCAACAATCACATGACTGAGCTTGCAAGCAAATCCTTCCCCGATTGAGCCTTCAGATGATGCCAGCACCAGCCAGCAGCTTAACTGCAACTGCATGAGAGACCATGAGGCAGAACTGCCAACTAAGCCCCAGATTCCTAACCCACAGAAACTGTGAGATCATAACTGTTTGTTGTTTTAAGTTGCTTAGTTTAAGAATAATTTGTGGCTGGGCATGGCGGCTCATGCCTGTAATTCCAGCACTTTGGGAGGCCTAGGTGGGTGGATCACAAGGTCAGGAGTTCAAGACCAGCCTGGCCAAGATGGTGAAACCCCGTCTCTACTAAAAATACAAAAATTAGCCAGGTGTGGTGGCAGGTGCCTGTAATCTCAGCTACTCGAGAGGCTGAAGCAGGAGAATTGCTTGAACCCAGGGAGCAGAGGTTGCAATGAGCTGAGATCACACCACTGCACTTCAGCCTGGAGGACAGAGTGAGACTTCGTCCAAAAAAAAAAAAAAAAAGAATAATTTGTTACATAGCAACAGAGAAAAACACTGGGTATTTTTTCTTGGCTTTTTTTTTTTTTTTTTTTCCTAGGCAAAAAAGAAATCCCTGCATCTACCATAGCCAGCCAACAAGGTCTTGTCCTATACCACTTTCAGGGGTGAAACTGGTGAATCAGAATAAAGAAAGCTTCCCAGGAGGCCTGGGGCAAGTGCCTCCTTGGCATAAGACTAAGTGAGAGAATTCCACTTGGTGGGTTAAGTGAGAGAACTCCAGGCCTAAGGGAGAGGATTCTAGTTGGTGGACTGCTAAAACACAGCAGCTTCCTTTATAGAAGTTGTGGCCAGTGCAAATGTTAACTAAATAAGATGCGTAATGTATGAGCCTTTAACACTTTACAAATGGAGTTCATCGGCCGGGTGCAGTGGCTCATGCCTATAATCCCAGCGCTTTGGGAGGCCGAGGCGGCCAGATCACGAGGTCAGGAGATCGAGACCATTCTGGCTAACAGTGAAACCCCATCTCTACTAAAAATACAAAAAATTAGCCAGGTGTGGTGGCATGTGCCTGTAGTCCCAGCTATTCGAGAGGTTGAGGCAGGAGAATCGCTTGAACCTGGGAGATGGAGGTCGCAGTAAGCTGATATCTCGCCACTACACTCCAGCCTGGGCGACAGAGTGAGACTCCGTCTCAAAAACAAAAGCGAAAAAAAGAAATGGAGTTCCTCGTTGATGGCTGTTCTGTAACTTAAGGGGTGTAAGTTGACTTCCCATGACTCTGGTTTTCCAGTTGCAATGGAATTTCCATATGATGTTTTCAGAGGCTACAGTAACGGTAGAACCTGCACTCACTATGTCCTCCCCATCCCTGCACCCCCCCATATTGGTCCAACCCTGTCTGCCCCACACACACCTCCAAAGAGAAAGCTCTTTGAAAAGTGCCTGTGCAGAAAGCATCCTACAAATGCATACATTCCACAGAACATGGTCACACGTGCTCTTTCTGACACACTTAGTCATTGGAGGGTCCAGAGCTGCAGGGTCCTTAAGCAACATCCTCTATCCTGCTCATCTATGTGCCCTAAGTTGAGCTCTGTCTTGTTTTCTCTGCAGAAAACCTGTAGCTAGAAGCAAAATTTGGCCTTTCAGGTGCCCAGCATCTGCTTCCTAAAATACAGCTAAACTAGGTTAATGCTTTTTTTTTCTTGACCTTGAAGTGTAGATTCAGAGCCTTTGGGAAACTTCACAGCTTCTTGTTTTAAATATCCAACAAAAAATACAGCTTTACCATCCTTTCAGCAGGGGTATTTCAGTTGAATATCCTGGAACCAGACACACCAGAGCAGTAGCACCTGCTGGACCTCTCAGGCCAGGTGGAGACAGTGAGAGCTGCTTAGGCGTTCACTCAGCGATGCCAGTATGTCTTACTATACAAAGCAATGCTGAGTTAATTTCACACAGCTTGGGGAGGACTGGAGGCGCTTTTGGGGCCTATTGTGTGTGAGCCAGCAACCTCATGTCTCCAGCTGTTCCTTGGTAGAAGCAGAAGTAGAAGTAGAAAAAATGAAGAAGTTGGAGCCAGAAGTCAGTTTCTGCCAACGGGAACAATGGGTGCAATTGTGCGTCTCACATAGCAGCAAGTAGTATTAAACAGAATTATGTACACGCTGTTACTACCATGAGAACCTTGCCATGGGAACTTCCGGATGCACTCTTTTGGAATCCAGAGGATCTGGGAAGACCATTCCAGAAAAAGAGATTCCATAGAAATGTCAGGGAGTGGCCAGTTCTTGGATGACATCTCCAAGCAAGAGAAAACACAAATGTGTACTTTAGGAGTTTCAAAAGCAATGCAGATCTTTCTTAGTGCAAAAGCCCTGTTTTCCCCTTAATATTAAAGATAGTCTTGGTCTTGTTTCTGGGAAGCTTCCAAGGACAGAGGCTAAACTGTGACCAAACTCACAGGAAAGAGACCCTCAGAGCTGGGAAATGATCACTTCAAGTGGTTTCTTGCTCCTTGCCTTGAACTCTGTTCGAGCTAAAACCTGCAAAATCTCCACATGGGGGACTTCTCCAAGGGAAGATGCAGGTGGAATCCCAAAGGCAATGTGGTGGTTGTCAGGCCTCTGAGCCCAAGTTAAGCCATCATAACCCCTGTGACCTGCACGTATACATCCAGATGGCCTGGAGCAACTGAAGAACCACAAAAGATGACATTCCACCATTGTGATTTGTTTCTGCCCCACCCCAACTAATCAATCGACCTTGTGACACTTCTCCTGCTGGCTGGACAATGAATCTCGTGATCTCCCCACCCTGGACTTTGTGACCCCCACCCCTGCCCGCAAGAGATAACCACCTTTAACTGTAATTTTCCACTACCTACCCAAATCCCATCAAACTGCCCCACCCCTATCTCCCTTTGCTGACTCCTTTTTCCGACTCAGTTTGCCTGCACCCAGGTGAAATAAACAGCCTTGTTGCTCACACAAAGCCTGTTGGTGGACTCTCTTCACACAGACGCTCGTGACAGTGGTAGGAGACCTGCCTCAGTCACTTGAGCTGTTCACCCCAGGAGAGTTCCCTTGCTTCTCCGATCTTCTGTTCTCTACAATGGAGATGACACCTACCTCATGGATTTTTTTGTGTGAATATTTTCTTCTTTTTTTTTTTGAGACAGAGTCTCACTCTGTCACCAGGCTGGAGTGCAGTGGCGCGATCTTGGCTCACTGCAACCTCTGCTTCCCGGGTTCAAGCAATTCTCCTGCCTCAGCCTCCCAACTAACTGGGATTACAGGCACGTGCCACCACACCCAGCTAATTTCTGTATTTTTAGTAGAAACGGGGTTTCACCATGTTGATCAGGCTGCTCTCGATCTTGTGACCTCGTGATCCGCCCGCCTCAGCCTCCCAAAGTGCTGGGATTACAGGTGTGAGCCACTGTACCCGGCCAAACTTTTTCTTCTTTTTTACTTAATTTTATTTTTCAGAACTAGAGATGGGGTCTATGTTACCCAGGCTGGTCTCAATCTCCTGGGCTTAAGTGATCTGCCCATTTCAGCCTCTCAAAGTGCTGGGATTACAGGCATGAGCCACACCATGCACTGCCTTTTTGAGTGAAATTTTAACAAGAGTATGAATAAGGTTTGAACACTGAAAAAATAAATAATCTCTGAGTTGCATTTAGTTGTGCCGGATCCACCACATTAACAACCTAAGGGAGCCTTGCCCTGTGCCCCATGCCACGCGAGCCCTTGTCTCGGGCCTGCCTGTCTGGCTGCTCTCCCGGATGATGGGGGCTCTGTCTAGCGATCTCAGGTGGCAGAGCAACTCATTCTGGGGTCTGCCCCAGGCAGTGGAATGACGCCATTGGAAGATCTTTGTTTTCATTCCCTCCTCTTCCTTCTGTCCATCTAGGATTGAGGGTCCTCTTCGTGGCCTCTCTCCTGAAGTGTGGTGCTTGTGCTCCATTTCTCACAACCTGTTTGGATATATTTACAAACCAAAACACAGTTTCCATAGTCTGCCTCACCCACATCTCTTTCTCTAACCCTGAGCCCAATCCCTAGTGCCTGCGGGAAATCACAAGCTACACGACCACCCCACCACTGATTCCTTTGGTCTAAAAGCAAACCTTCGTCTCAGAGTGCTTCCAACTCCCAACTATGGCAAAGTAGTAAATTAGGAGCTTTTTTCATCCTTTACTCTCCTTCGTTCCCTATTTCAACCTTTTCTGGTCTGAATTGCCCCCACAAAATGCGTATATTGAAGCCCTTACCCTCAGTGTGACTATATTTAGAGACAGGGCCTTTAAGGGAGGAAGTAAGGCTAAATGAGGTCATAAGGACAGTGTCCTAATCTGATAAGACTGGTGTCCCTTTTTTAAAAAAGGCTGATTTATTTATTTTGAGATAGGGTCTTTCTTTGTCATGCAGGCTAGAGTGCAGTGTCACTATCTTGGCTCACTGCAACCTTCACCTCCTGGGTTCAAGCAATTCTCCTGCCTCAGCCTCCCCAGTAGCTGAGACTACAGACATGTGCCACCATGCCTGGCTAATTTTTATTTTTTGTAGAGACAGGGTCTCACTATGTTGCACAGGCCGATCTCGAACTCCTGGCCTCCCACCTCAGCCTCCTAAGGTGCTAAGATTACAGGTGTGAACCATGGCGCCTGGCCAGGACTGGTTTCCTTACAAGATCAGGAAGAGATACCAAAAATCTGTCTCTCTCTTTCTTTATACACACAGAGGAAAGGCCATGTGAGGACACAGCAAGATGGTAGCTGTATTCAAGACGGGAAGAGAGAACTCACCAGAAACCCATTCTGCCAGCAGCATCTTGATCTCAGATATCCAGTTCTCAGGACTGTGAGAATATAAGTGTCGGTTGTCTAAGCCACCCAATCTAGAGCATTTTGTGATGGCAGCTTGTATTAGTCCATTTTCATACTGCTGGTAAAGACATACCTGAGCCTGGGCAATTTACAAAAGAAAGAGGTTTATTGGACTCACAGTTCCATGTGGAAGGCCTCACAATCATGGCAGAAGGTGAAAAGCACGTCTCACATGGTGGCAGAGAAGGAAAGAGGGTTTTTTCAGGGAAATTCCCCTTTTTAAAACGTGAGATTTATTCACTATCACAAGAACAGCACAGGAAAGACCTGTCCCCATGATTCAATCACCCCCAACCAGGTCCCTCCCACATGTGGGAATTCAAGATGAGATTTGGGTGGGGACACAGCCAAACCATAATCACAGCTCAAGGAGAATAACACACAACCTGTTACCAAAACCGGCTACATCTTCCTTTACAATGGCTCTCAGAGTCTCCTCCTTCTTTCTAGATCTTCTCATTGCCTGCTTCATGTCTTCCTTCCCTGACACCTGGATTCCTGGTCCCACTTCTCATTACCGCTTCACTGCCATCCTTCTCTCCCATTTATCTGATACTCTAAAAACACAACATATTCCTTGTCTCAGTCAGGATAGGCTAGGTTATGCTATGGTAACGAATGAGCCCAAAATCTCAGTGGCTTCACACAACAAAGATTGGCTTATTCGCATCACGTATCCATCATGGACTGTCATGATTGAGCTCTGATTCTGCCCCAGGTTGTTTCCATTCTGGGACCCGAGCAGATGGAGCAGTCCCTATGTGGGACTGTGTTGTTCTTGTGGCAGAGGGAAAGGAGAACATGGTGAACCATGCAATGGTTATCAAAGCTTTTGCCTAAAATGACATACATCCCTTCTACTCACATTTCATTGGTAAAAGTTTCACACTACCAAGTGTGATATTATCTAGGTAGGAATGTAGAATCCTTCCATGGGGAAGGGAAGCAAATAATTTTGAAAACTGCAACAGTCTACCACCACAGCCATTCCTGCCTGTCAGCTTCCTCTTCTCTCCTATGATGTAAATGCTGTGTGTTGAAGTCCTGGCCATCTCGGTGCCCTGTGAAGTCTACTCTCTCTGGCTCAGAGCGATTCTCTTTCCTATGACCTTTAGTTGAGATTGTCATCAGGGACCCCCATCCTGGAATTGTTTTAGGTGTCTAGCTGCCCAGAGCCCTTTAGGTGATCTTGTGATTATTCCTGGCCACATCTGACTGGACTGTCAGGAGAGACAAGTGACCAAGGATTGCTAAAACACAGGCTTACAGAGGCCTAGGAGCTGAGCCAATCAGAGCCTCTCCTGGGAATTAGAACTACCAAATACTGAAAGAATGAACTACTTAGGGTAGTAGTTGAAGATGAAAGGATGTCTAGAGGTGGAGACAGAATCCCGGCTAGTGAAGTCACATGTAAGTTGAGATTAGGAGAGAACAGGAGCTGAATGAGCAGAGGAAGCATCATTAGAGACAGGAGCAGGGGACAGATGCACAGAGAGAGCAGGGATCCTGAGGGAGGGGTGAGTTGGAGAGGCCTCCCCAGGCCTCGGAGCTGTCTCCACGACAGCACCAACCACGTGTACTCCTACGTTAAATCCCTCCTTCCTTGAGACAAGTGGAGGGATCTCTGTCCTTAAGATCATCACATCCTCAGTAAAGCCACTTTCAGTTTAGAGAAAGCTCAGTTGTCCACTTGCTTCACATAGAGCTTGACCTTCCCATTCAGACTTTAGGCTCCTAAAAAGCAAGGCTCATGTTTGTATTGTCCATGAGTCTACCACAGCATAGGCCCCAGTAAATGATTTACCACCAATTTCACATCCTTTTTTTTTTTTTTTTTGAGACAGGGTCTCACTCTGTTGCCAGGCTGGAGTGTAGTGGTATGATCTCTGCTCACTGCAACCTCTGCCTCCCGGGTTCAAGTGATTCTCCTGCCTCAGCCTCCTGAGTATCTGGGATTACAGGTGCCCGCCACCACCACACCCGGCTAATTTTTGTATTTTTTCAGTAGAGGCAGGGTTTCACCATGTTGATCACGCTGGTCTTGAACTCCTGACCTCAAGTGATCCTCCCACCTTGGCCACCCAAAGTGTTGGGACTACAGGCAAGAACTACCATGCCCAGCCCAATTTCACGTACTTTTGCATCATTATTGTCATCATCCTCTTTGTTACCAAGTCTAGAAAATCAACTCAAAGCATTTTCATTGTTGAAAAAACAAAAGAGAAAATGCAAATGTCCTTACCCAGAAAACAGTCTCCATGCTGACTTAGCACACATTTCTGGGGCCTCCGTAACTGACATGGCGGATCGTGGGCATGGAGTGGAGTTTTCAGAATTGCTGTAGCCCAGGCTCCAAGCCTCTCATTCAAGTTCCCCAGAGTAAATTGCTAGGCCTCAAATGTAGCCTCTTAAAAATGAGGTTAACATCCGGTTATGGTAAGGAATAAAACAGTAAAAATGAACAGCTGTCACAGAACAAGTGGCACAGATGCTTAGTAGCAACTGAGTCTTCATTTCTGTTTAACAAAATGCCCCATGTAGGCTGGGCATGGTGGCTCACATCTGTAATCCCAGCACTTTGGAGGCCAAGGTGGGATGACTGCTTGAACCCAGGAGTTCCAAACCAACCTGGGCTACATAGTGAAACCCCGTCTCCACGAAAAGTTTTTAAAGTTAGCCAGGTGCAGTGGTGCATACCTGTGGTCCTCGCTACTCAGGAGGCTTGGGTGAGAGGATCACTTGAGCCTGGGGTGAGGCTGCCATGAGCTGTGATTGTGCCACTGCACTCCAGCCAGGGAGACAGAGTGAGACATGGTCTCAAAAAACAAACAAAAAAGCCCCACCCATGCCCAAAGCAACCTTAGCTTAGCCCCTTGTGAGGTGAGATGGGTAAAGTAGGCAGTGGGAGGAGCCGGATGGTGGCAGCTTGGCCCAGTGGCTGGCTTTTGCAGAGCCTGTGGACGTCCTTTGACCTTCTTCCCCTATCCCTGCGGACTTCCAATTCCACAAGCAGAAACCAAGCAGTGGGTGAGGTGGACGGAACCCGGGCAGGAGAGATCACATACAAAGTTTTTTCACGTGTGCATTTGTGCACATGCAAGAATCATTCAACAAAGACAGGGTTTAGTTGGGGTTTGCAAAGACTGTTCATAACTTCAAGGATGCCTACCCATTTAGACATTTAGATTTTCTGCCGGGAAAAGGGAAAAAAAAAAGATTAGATGGATGGATAGACAGATAGATAGATAGATAGATAGATAGATAGATAGATAGATAGATAGATAGATAGATAGATGATAGATAGATAGGTGATAGATATATGACAGATGATAGATAGATAGATAGACAGACAGACAGACAGACAGATAGATAGATAGATAGATGACAGATGATAGATAGATAGATAGATAGATAGATAGATAGATAGATAGATAGATACTTAGACAGACCTTGCCAGTCAGCGTCAGTCGTGCTTTCTGGGAAGTAATCTTGTGTACCATGACCCCCAGGAACTGAGCAGAAAAGGCCTTTCTGAAGGATGTGGTCTCTGTCAGGATACCCTGGTTGCCTGCAGGTAGAGAGAGGACTCGTTGAGCTCCTCTACTGAGGGGAATATCCAGGGGATAGTTCTGGCCCAGCCAGGCCAGGTAAGAGTTCCAGAAAATGAGCATGAGAAGAGAGGGGAACCTGCTGCTTTGGGGTGACTGCTGTTTCAAGGTAGCCCTGACTGGGGCAGCCACCAGCCACCAGTGATAGACACAAGGGGTTAAAACACACACACACACACACACACACACGCACTGTGGCAAACGACATGGCTTGGAAATGGCTTTCACTCAGCACACCAATCTCAATCAGGAACTACTGTGTCCAACACAGGATCGGATGGACTCCAGCTCCTGCACTTAAAGATGTCGTGGTTAAATGTGTGGACTCTGGAGGGAGTCTGTTTGGGTTCAAACCCCACCTTTTCAGCTGGGTGCAGTCACACCTGCAATTCCAGCACTTTGGGAGGCTGAAATGGGAGGATTGCTTGAGGCCAGGAATTCAAGATCAGCCTGGGCAACATGGCGAGACCCCAACTCTACACAAATAAACAAAAACCCCCAATTTCACCTTCTCTACATATTAGCTGTAACTCGCTATAACCTTAAGTAACCCGCTTAACCTCTCTGTGCCTCAGTTTCCTCCTCTGTCACAATAACAAAAGGAATTAGAATATTAAAGCACTTAGAATAGTTCCTGGCAAATTAGCAAGCACTATTTACATAGTTGTTACTGGTGCAAATAACCTTTCTGAAAGAGAAACACCTGATGCTTGAAGGGATGCAGCGTTTCGAGGCCATGAGGCTGTTTGTGCTTTTTTTTTTTTTTCACTTTCCATCAGCTACAGAAAAATAGAGGAGGCCAGCTGCTCCCCATGTCTTCATGTCCCGATGTGAGGCTGCAAGGAAATCGCCTGAGACCAGCGGCTGTCACCAAACTCCTCCATTCTTTGGTACTTGAAGGACCTTGCCTGAGTTTGCTAGGGCTACCCCCACAAGGTATCACAAACTAGGTGACATAACCAACAGAAATTTGTCTTCTCAGAGTTCTAGAGGCTAGAAGTGTAAGACCAAGGTGTCAGCGGGGCTGGCTTCCCTGAGGGCTGAGAGGCAGAATCTGTTGGATGCCTCTCCCATGCTTCCGGTGGTTCGCTGGCAATCTCTGCTATTCCTCGGCTTGCTGAAGCTTCACCCTGACCTCTGCCTGCATCTCACACGCTGTTCTCACTGTGGATGTGTCTGTCCCCACCTTTCCCCTTTTCTTTTTTTCTTTCTTTTTTTTTGAGACAGAGTCTCACCTGTCACCCAGGCTGGAGTGCAGTGGCGATCTCGGCTCACTGCTACCTCTGCCTCCCCGGTTCTTCTGCCTCAGCCTGCCAAGTAGCTGGGACTACAGGCGTGCACCACCACGCCTAGATAATTTTTGTATTTTTAGTAGAGATGGGGTTTCACCATATTGGCCAGGCTGGTCTCAAACTCCTGACCTTGTGATCCGCCCCCCTTGGCCTCCCAAAGTCATGGGATTACAGGTGTGAGCTGCCACCGCGCCCGGCCAAATTTCCCCTTTTATAAGGACAGGAGTTAGATTAGATTAGGGCTGACCTTAATGACCACGGTTTAGCTTGATTACCTCTGTAAAGACTATCTCCAAATAAGGCCATAGTCTGAGGTACTGGGGTTTAAGCCTTCAAGTTTTTTTGAGGCAGGGGCGGGGGGGACAGAATTCTATGCAACCCCAGCCTCACCCTACCCAAAGCCAGCATGCTGAGGCCTGCAATCACCCCAGACAGCCCCAAAGGTTTGTAACTAAACATGCTGACCTTCACCCCTTGACTCTTGATGTCTTGGATTTTGTTAGCCGGAGACTGGGGAAACAGATCCATTAAATTCTGCATAGATTGAAAACCCCAAGGCAGGGCAGTTCAATTAAAGCACCTCCAATCATTCTTGTGGTTTCTCTAAAAGGGTGCGCTTTTTCCAGCTCTGCCTGAGTATTCTAACTCTTCACACTTTCTTGGGAAGGATGAGAAGGGGCAGGAAAGACCAGTTGCTTTGCTGGACTTTGTGTGATTCCGTGCTGCAGGACCTTTGCCAGGGCAGCCACTGAGGGAAGGTAGCCGAGGCTTGGAGAACTTTCGGGCTGTGAGTCTCATTCATTCCTGGATGCAAAAGCACAGAGGGCAGGCCTAGCTGTGGTGTGGGAGTCAGGAAAGAGAGGAGGTGCAGGGCCGAGGGATGATAAGGGGATCAAGGAAGTGAAGAAGAAGGCTGGGAAAATAGATATTGTAATAACAGACTTTTCTATGAAATAGGTAATTTATGTGTAGTGCAGAACAATGATCTTTTCATTAAGCTAAAAAGAAGCCATGTATAGTAGTTAGGATTATATTTGGTTGTGTATGACAGAAAATGTCAAAATAATAGACGCTTTTTAAAAAATTGACCTTTATTTCTCCCTTTTACAAAAGAAGTCGGGAAATAGGCAATCCAGGGCTTGTTCACAGCCCATTGCCATCAGAGGAGGCTCCATGTAATACGCTGACTCTCCAACCTTAGCATGTCTCTTCATGGTCCCTAATGGCTTTTCAGCCTCCAGCCAGTAGCAGAAAAGAGCCTTCTCAGAGGCCCCGCACATTACCTCTGCTGACATCTCATTGGCCAGAACATAGTAAGGTGGCCACATAATTTTTTCTCTGGGTAGCTATGTACCCAGCAAAAACTGGGGACTTGTTACTAAGAAAAGACAAACGCTGGAGATCCACAGTGGTCTCCACTACACTGTATATGAAGGCAAGACAGTTAATTTCTACCTACATTCCCAAATGTATCCTCAGGAAGACAATGTTTCTGCAGCATAAATTCTTTGTGCATTGGAGGATCTTCCCTTTCAACCTTCGATTGTACTGCATGCAAACCACCCCTCAGGTTCTCAGCTTCAACCTCACTTTCTCGAGGAACCCTCCTCAGGCCCCTCAGTCTGCATTAAGCTTCCCTATTTTATGTTCCCATTGCACCTTATGCTTCTGCTTCAAAGCCTCTGCACCCCTGTCATTATTGACTCATCTGGAATTATATGTGTAAGCGCTGTCTTGCCTGTAATCTAAACTGTAATCTCCCTGAGGGCAGACTCTGCTTCACCCTCCGCTGTCTTCCAATGTGTGCCACCTAGTAGGCCCTCAATAAATATTTGTTAAGTGATTGAGTGATTAGAATATTAGAGAGACCCCAGATTCAAGGCACTCAAAAAAAAAAGATCTCATTTCCACCGATATCTTTTTTTTTTTTTTGAGACAGAGTTTTGCTCTTGTTGCCCAGGCTGGAGTGCAGTGGTGGGACCTCAGCTCACTGCAACCTCCACCTTCCGGTTTCAAGTGATTCTCCTGCCTCAGCCTCCTGAGTAGCTGGGATTACAGGCATCCACCACCACGCCCAGCTAATTTTTGTATTTTTAGTAGAGACAGGGTTTCACCATGTTGGCCAGGCTGGTCTCAAACTCCTGACCTCGTGATCTGCCCATTTCAGCCTCCCAAAGTGCTGAGATTACAGGTGTGAGCCACTGCACCCGGCTGACCTTTTCTTTCTTTAACTAGACTTCCCCAGCTGAGACCAGGACAAAACCAGATTCCCCTGCCGCTGTGCACTTGCCAGGACTGGAGCAGCCCAAAAGCCCATGGGAGGGCTGTGGACTGGGGCTGTCAGACCAGGCTCTCCGAGGAGGACTCCCACACCCACAGCCAACTCCATTTTACAAAACCAGCTCCAGCCAGAAGTATGCCTGGGGGGCAGGAGAACAGAAACTGCAGCAGTGTGGGTGGATTTTAAATCTGCGAATGCAACTGACTGCCCAATGTTTGGGAGATAAAATAGGTCACCATCCTCCCCTCGGTTCGGCGTCACTCGGCGTCACTCCCAGGCCCTAAAGGGAAAGGAAGAGTTTTGTGATCTTTGCTGTCACAGGCTATGGACAAATTTGGTTACACTCAGCTTTACAAGAGCTGCCCGCCCACCTGACTCCTGTTCACAAGACCCCTAAAAATTAGAAAAAGGTCAGTCCAGGCTATTCAGTCTTTGGTTGTTTGATGGGGAATCTTCCTGAGGCCAGTTTTTAGAGTCCATTTTGACACCAGCCAAAACAAAAGGCAGGACCCAGAGTCTAGACAGCTCCCAATCCCACCATTTTCAACTTGGCCCATTAGGCTGGAGCCTTCTGTTCTCTGGCAATGAATCATAGGCTTTTAAAGTAGAGAGTGAGAAAGAGCAAGCCCTGGAGAGAGAGCCCTGTGAGGCCTTGGGGTAAGGGCTTCCAGGACGGTTCATGAGAAGCTGTGCATGTCTCCCTCCACCTTCCCCAGATGAGACACCAAGATTGAGAAGTGAAGAGTCATCTCCAATTTGGCAGACATCCTGACCCTCCACACTCACCATTCTGATACTTAGTCATTACCATCCTGGTATATTTAACCACTTCTCCTTCTGACTGAGAAGCTGAAAGTGATATTCAGCCTGGGTGTGATGTGGGGATTTTCTGGGACAAGGCGGAGATGATGAGGTGCTGGAGTTGCATGAGCTGGTCATTACAGTCAAGACTTGTGAACCAGTTGTGAAACCGTTGGTAACCTGAAATCTGCCATGGTGGGAGTATTTACACTACAGAAATTGGCCAATGCTGCAAATCAGGATTTCTTTCTTTTTTCAGTGAGACACTTGACCAGCACACACTGCATTACTCATGCAGGAGGAGCTCTGGGAGGGCTGGAGAAAACCATAGGTGAGCAGAGTTAAGGATGTTTGGTGCCTCCCCTGATGGCTTCATCATGTCATCTTTCTCGGCTCTTCACAGTCAGCATTTTCTCTGTGGAAACACCAAGAGATTCTACTTCTGCTCCATCAGCAAACAAGGAAGTCATTGATTTTCATGGCCCCTGTGCTAGAGGACTTCAAGAGTCCAACCTCTTAGAGCAGCAGGCCCATTTTCTGGTGGAGAAGAGAGAAGGCAAAGCCAGGGAAGGGCATTTAATAGTGACAACTCAGTGAAAAGGCAGATAGAGGCAGCCCGATGATCAAAAGTGTCTTCCTTCAAAGCCCCTGATTGAAAACAGCAATCCATGCTTGCCAATGAAGGCCACAGGTGATGTTTCTTATGTGAATGCATAAGAAAATATGACCCTCTGCTTTAGGTCATATTTTCAGAGGTCATACAAGGTTGAAAGGAAGCAAATCATTTTCATGAGAAGGATAATAAATGAGACCGGGATTGGTATTGAGAAAAGTATTTAGACATTTCTGAGCTGACCAACCTGGAGAAGAAAGTGCTTCTAGACACACAGATTTCCAGGACTTTTCCTGAGAGGGTTAGATTCTGGAGGTCTGCAGAGGGGGCCAAGAACCCGTGTTTTTACCAGCCCCTTCCTCACCCCATGATTCCGCTGATGGCAGCCTGCGGACCGCACTTTGAGGAACTGGTCTAGTGAGGGTCCTCAGAGGGCGTTTTGCAGTGGGTGGAACTGGCCTCTGAGTGGGATCCTCCTTCAGTACCTAGGCCCTGCCCTGCCATGGCTACGGGTCTTCAGGACTCATCCTTGGGGATAGTTGCTGGGTGTTATGGGAACAGCATAAAAACACAAAACAAAAAATTCCATTTCTCACCACCAGTGGTGAGAAATGGGGGTGGAGCCTGGAACTGTGGTCATAGGGCTCCAAGAGGAGCAGCCGGGATGCCATTGCACAACCAGCCACCTCTAAGAGAAGCAGGACCAGGCCCAGGACTGAGCCTCCACAAGCCCTGCCACCAGCCACCCTTCCTCCCTGGGAGAGCCAGAAAGGGAAGCATAGTGAAGCCCTGCATGGTGGTCTCCATCAACAGGGAGGCCCCTCCCCTCCCTCTGCTGCAGCCATCTTACCTGCAGCCAGAATGTGCCAGGGCCAAGCTGAGGACAGGGCGGCCTCTCCAGAATCCCTGCCCTTAGAGGACCTGCCAGAGACTGGTTTTTCTTGTTGGAGGCACCTCTTCACAGTCTGCATGTATAAGGCCTGATGAAACTCATCCCAAGAACCCAAGCCCACTTGCAAAGATGGGATAGAGAAGGGGCATGGCATTCTACAGATGGGCTCACTCTGGAGAGGAGCTACTGACCCAGCAGCAGTTCCCCCTCCCTCACCCCTGTTCACCACCCCCAGGAAGACATCCGACTCCCCATCAAATGGTCCCTGCCAAGGGCATCGTGGTAACGCGGGGAAAGAGAGGATGCCAAGTTGCCCCTCTGCCCATTGGACCCCTTCTCACCTAAGGAGAATTCCATGGCAGCCCCTCCTGGGCTGTGCTTGTTATGTCTCTAAGCCACTTCCTGTTTCCTTTTCTAGGTCATAAGCCAGGCTTATAGTTGGTGTGAGTCACTTACCTAGGAAGCCCAGAGCACACGGCTGCCTCTCAGGGAGGGAGCAAAGGATACAGTTTAGAAGTGCGAGGCATTGGCCGGGCGCGGTGGCTCAAGCCTGTAATCCCAGCACTTTGGGAGGCCGAGACGGGTGGATCACGAGGTCAGGAGATCGAGACCATCCTGGCTAACACGGTGAAACCCCGTCTCTACTAAAAAATACAAAAAAACTAGCTGGGCGAGGTGGCGGGCGCCTGTAGTCCCAGCTACACGGGAGGCTGAGGCAGGAGAATGGCGTAAACCTGGGAGGCGGAGCTTGCAGTGAGCTGAGACCCGGCCACTGCACTCTAGCCCTGGCGACAGAGCAAGACTCTGTCTCAAAAAAAAAAAAAAAAAAAAAAAAAAAAAAAAAAAAAAAGAAGTGCGAGGCATCGGTTTGCTCCTAAAACACACAGATTGTCCTAGGCTTTTAGCAGTGCTGTGTGCCATGGCCCCCAAGCAATGCAAGCCTTAGAGATCCGTGATTTGCCCGGTTTGCGTTCCTCTGCTGATGCCAGGCTTTCAGTTCCCAGGAGGCACTGGACAAGCATAATTTTGCAAATAAAACATTGCTTTGCCAAGGGGCTAGGCCTATCAGACATTCATTAGGCAACAGCCAGCAGGACCTGTGGAAGTCATGGCAAAGAAGCCATTCAAAAGCATTGTCTTCTAGTAACTAAATTTCAAAACCAGGAGGAAACCACAGCTCAGACATCGGCCGATGTTCAGCAACCTGGATTCACAGGGAAATGGACAAGAATAGACTTTGCACAAGTCTATTGCTTTCCCTTCATGACATCTAGGCAGTTTACTCCTCCTGACTTCCACTACTCACTGCGCGAGGATTATTCTGTGGTCACCAGAGTACTAAGGACGAGGCGCTGGGTGATTTGGTCGAAGTCAATGTGCCAAGTCAGCATCAAGCAGCTATTTTTGCCTTCCCATTCCATTCCCTGAATTTTTGTTCTGTGAAAGTGTCTTGTAAGCTAGAATACACCTGAGGTGGCAGAGGAAAAGCAGAGCTCTAATCTCTTCCCTAGGCCTCTAAGTGAGTTTTGCATTCAGGGATGATACTGGGGCAAGGGGTTTGGAAGGTCCTGATGTTGCTGACACCCACATAAAACACTTTCTGCAGCAGAGAAGGGAAGGGGAGAGGAAAGAACAGGCAGAGAAAGACCCAGAAACTCAGATCAGCCTAGGATGAGAGTAGCTGTCCTCAAAACAGTCAGAAATCCAGAGTCCTGACTCTCCAGCAGGTATGGTCTGGATCCTAGTGAGATTATCTTCAAAGACAAAACAAACTCCAGTCATGCAGAGAAGCTGCATTGTTCCGTGCAGATCTATAAAAACAACGGAAAGAGTGTCATCCCCTTAATTAATGAGGAAGTAGGGAAATAGGAATCCTTGTACCCTGCTGGTGGGAATATAAACTGGAAAAACTGAGGTGGGGAATCAACTGAGGCCAGAAGTTCGAGACCAGCTTGGCTAATATGGTGAAACCCCGTCTCTACTAAAAATACAAAAATTAGCTGAGTGTGGTGGCGTGCACCTGTAATCCCAGCTACTCGGGAGGCTTAGACTAGAGAATCACTTGAACCCGGGAGGCAGAGATTGCAGTGAGCCGAGATTATACCACTGCACTCCACTCTGGGCAACAGAATGAGACTCTGTCTCTAAATAAATACATACATACATACATACATACATACATCCATATATACATACATAACTGGAAAAACATTGCTGATTGGTAAGTTGGTTGTGTTTGAGGCAGAGACAATGCTTGTTCTGGGTCCCTTACACTCTTGTTTTCCTCCTGGACACTCAGGAAGACTATACTTCCCAGCCTTCCTTGCAGTTAGGAGCAGTCATGTGACTGAGTTCTGGACAATTGGAAGGTGGGCAGAGGAAGTGATGTGAGTCACCACCAGGCCTGACCCTGAAACTACCTGTGCAATTCTCCATGCTCTCTCTCTCTCCCTTTACCTATCAAGTGAAATCAGAGCATCCAGTGGAGAAGTCCAAGGCCGGGGCAAATGGAGACCCATCAGGTGGGCAAACCCTGGTTCCAGACGACCATGCAGAGTGCCTTCTACTCCCAACCAATGACTTGTGTTAAACTGTCACATAAAAGAGAAATACATCTTTATTGTGTTAAGCCACTGAGATTTTGGCTATGTCTGTTACAACATTTAGCCTGTCTGACCGATACACTATCCCAATCCTTTAAAAGGTCATAAGCTTTGACCTAGCAATTAAATTCTTTGGAACATATACTAAGGAAATAATTAAGAATAATCACCGAAAATTATAAACAGACTGGACGTGGTAGCTCACACCTGTAATCCCAGTACTTTGGGAGGCAGAGATAAGAGGATTGCTTGAGGCCAGGAGTTTGAGAACAGCCTGGTCAACATAGCAAGACCCAATCTCTAATAAAATTAAGAAAAAATTATAAACAACATTAATCTCCAATAATAGGCAATTCATTAAATAAATAATAATACAACTCTGCAAAGGAATATTTAGGCACTTAATATCATTTAAGTGTATTTATTGACATGAAACAATTTCACGATTTAGTATTACATGAAACAGAGTAACAAAGCAACACGGATGGTATGATCCCATAACTATTTATATATGTATACGCATGCAAAGAAGAAAATTCGGAAATATACCAAAAAACAGTGATTATTTCTGGTAGTAGGAGTAAAGATGGCTTTTAAAAATTATCTCTTTCTTGCAGTTTTATGCTTTTTCTACAATTAGCATATCTTTTTTTCAGTTAAAAAAATTTTTTGGCCGGGCGTGGTGGCTCACACCTGTAATCCCAGCACTTTGGGAGGCCAAGGCGGGTGGATCACAAGGTAAGGAGTTCGAGACCAGTCTGGCCAATATGGTGAAACCCCGTCTCTACTAAAAATACAAAAAAAATTAGCCGGGTGTGGTGGCACACGCCTGTAGTCCCAGCTACTCAGGAGGCTGAGTCAGAAGAATCACTTGAACCCGAGAGGTGGAGGTTGCAGTGAGCTGAGATCGCACCATTGTACTCCAGCCTGGGCGACAGAGCGAGACTCCGTCTCAAAAAAAAAAATTTTTTTTTTAAGTAGCCTTTTGGAAATGGATGGGTCTCCTTTGAACTTTAGGGCTGGCCTTACTCTCTCTAAGTATTAAGTGTAATGGGTGCAAAGAAAACACAGGTCCCTTCCACTCTTCTGGGCTAAAATGCCACCATTCATAAGGTTAAATACCTATTTTATTTTCACCACTGAGAGCAACTCTCAAGCCCTTCATTCACTTAGCTTCAGGGCTCAGTTCTACTGACATAGTGCGCTGGCTTTAAGGAAAGATGTACCTTTTTATCACAAGGTTTTTCAGGATTTTCTCAGAGTTGCTGGGCCTCAGAACTCTCTTCTTTTGAGTCCTAATTTGGATAATTCGGGAAACTGCAGCCACAGTTCCTCTCTCCCTGGAGACTGGCTGAGTGAGGCAGACCACGCCTGAAATGCAGAAAGCAGGGCAGGAAATCACACTCTAACCACAGGTCTTTATTCAGAAACCCAGCAGCCTCACTACCAAATAAACTCAGGAGCCCTAAAGCTCAGTGCCCTGACCTATAAGATCAAAGAATCTCATGTGAGCTCTCCAAGTGGACTTTTAATAAAAAGTCGTGCTGCCAGTTTCTGTTTTGACCTTCCAACCACAGGATCATGCCAACATTCAGTAGTAACTCCATTTTTTTTTTTTTTCCTGCCACATCGACTCCTTGCTCTTTTCAACACATCCTCACACAGAGGGAACAAGCCACTGAGGTTTCCTGTTGAGGAAGGTTCTTTGGTGTTCTGGGAGGAAACCATATATTCACAGAAACCGTGTATAAGTTTTCCGTGTAGTAGGACAGAACTACCTTAATTTAACTGGATGTCTTTTCGACAAACCATGTACCCCTAAAATGAAGAAAGGGAAGGAAGGTGTTTCTTTTCATCCCGGTCCTTATTCTGCTGCATTGTTCCTGTGTACATTTCTCTTACTCCACGGAGTAGGAGCTTCTTGAGGACCATGACTGTCGTTTATTTCTCCCTCCCTGCTCCTGGCACTAGCAGGACCTCCCCTCCTCCCTCTTAACGAAGTTTTCAGTGAGTGAGTGAACGAATGAACTTTCCCCTGTTTCCTGATGGGTTTCAGCCAGCACAGACTACCTACTTTTGTTCGGATGTGTCCTGTGTGTCTTTGTCTCTACGGGCACTGTGTTTGGTGGGTTTCTTGAAACCTTCCCATGCACACAGTAGTATAGTGGCAAGATCAGCTACATACATTGCAGAACCCACTGAAAAATGAAAATGTAGGACCCTTGTTCAAAAATTATTTACAATGTCAAATTATCCAAAATTAATACAATTAATTCTTAAACGTTACATTAGATAGGAAATGATTAAGAATTTCAAAGCTTTGCAGAGTAGAGCAGTGCAGGCAAGCCTGGTTCTCGTCCACCACATGGCTCAGCTGCCTGCTCCTCCCCTCTGCTCAGAGTCAAGGTCCCGAGGCCAGCAGGGTGTTTACTGATGAGGGCCTACCCATACCCTGCCCTGCATCTTGTCACCAGAGTTTCATTTGGAATCCTGAGCAAAGGTCTCTGATTGCTGATTCTCCTGCCAACAGAAAACACTCTCCCTCTTCTGAATGTGTTGGCAGGAAAACCAGATTTTTATCTCTCCAGGTCAGCCAAAATCTTGAGGCCAGTTAACTTCCCCAGTGATCTCATTGGAATCATCCTTCACTTCTGCCCCCAGTGAAACTGAATCTGCACTCTGCTCGACTCTCAGCCCCAGTGAGGTGCCACGCCCACACCTCACTTGTCTTCCGCTGAGGTCTTTCCTGACAACCCGTTTCTCTGGGTTGCCCTCTCTTGCCCTTGAGACCCCTGTTCAGTTGTGAACAGTCTCTCCATTCTATGGCTGCAGACTCTTCACTGAAATCTGTTTGCCTCCATCAAAACTAGATCTTTCCAAGGAAACCACCTGCCCCTGTGTGGCTCTCACAGTTCCCAAGCGGAATCTTCCAGTGCCTCTCCCCACTGCTAGACCAGCCATCGCCCCGGAAAAGCTGAATTTTCGTGTGTGAATCAGCCAGTATCCTGGCCTCAAATTTGTTCACCTCCTTAACTTTGGTGACCATCCATTGTCTCCTCTCCACCTCAGCCATCTCTAGATCCTGTACATTCTCAAAACTCAGAACTGAAATGGTAAACTTCCATAGCCCTAAACTTATTGAAAACACACAAACTCCAATATCCCACATTCTCATTTCAATTCCTTGGTTTCCAGCATTCATACTGTCAAACATCAGCATTTTTTGCTCCTCCACATGGCCTGTCTCCATGTGGAGAGCTTGGGCTTCCTTACAGCATGGTGGTCTCAAGGTAGTCAGACTTGCTACATGGTAGCTGGTCTCCAAGAGTAAAAGCAGATGTTGACAAGCCTTTTGAAAGTTAGGCCCAGAACTGGCATAGCATCCTCTCTGCCTTGTTCCGTCAGTCAAAGCAAGTGATAAGAAATCATGAGGCAAGTCCAGATTCAATGGAAGGAGAAATAAACTTGACCTCTTGAACAGTGGAGCAGCATGTGTATACAATGGGAGAAAGATTTGATGGTGGCCATTTTTGGACACTGTCTACTACAGAGGAGAGAGAAAATAAATATATAAAACAAACAGGAAAATACCAGATAGTAATAAGAGCTGTTCAGAGAATCGAAATAGGGTGTTTTGATGGTGAATGACTGAGGAGCTCCTGGAGATTGAGGGGGTTGTCGGGGAAAGTCTCTATGAGGAAGTGATGTTTAAATTACAACTTGTGGTCAGGCGTGGTGGCTCACGCCTGTAATCCCATCACTTTGGAAGGCCACAGTGGGTGGATCATCTGAGGTCAGGAGTTCGAGACCAGCCTGGCCAACATGGTGAAACCCCATCTCTATTAAAAATACAAAAATTAGCTGGACACAGTGCTAGGCACCTGTAATCCCAGCTACTCAGGAGGCTGAGGTGGGAGAATTGCTTGAATCCTGGAAGCAGAGGTTGCAGTGAGCCAAGATCACACCATTGCGCTCCAGCCTGGGTGACAAGAATGAAACTCTGTCTCAAAAAATAAAAATAAAAATAAATTAAAACTTGAAAAGCAAGAATTTCCAGCTGTGTGAAGGTCCAGGCAGGAGGCAGAGCCAGCAGAAATGCTCTAACATGGGACTGAGCCAGGCATGTTTAAGGAATAGAAAGACCACACATTAGGAGTATAGACAAGGACAGGGAGCATGGGCTAGAAAACAGGTCAGACAAGTGGGAAGGGCCAGATCAAGTGAATCAGGGGAAGGAAGCTGGACTTTATTCCCAGAACCATTCATGGAAACTGATTGAAAGGTTTGCAGCAGAGAGGGGATATAATATGACTTACATAGTGAAAAGTCACTCCAGCTGCCTTGCAGAGAACAGGAAGTGTAAGTGTGGAAGCAGCAGGACCAGTCAGGAGGCTACTGTGAGACCCCAGGGGAGATGGTGGCTTGTTCTGGCTGCTGGCTGTGGGGAGGAGACAAAATAGAGATAAGTTTGGTGGCTGGACCACCTGTACTGTCTTGGTTCAATTCCTCTTCATGCCCAAGTGATCACTGCAGAAACCTGGTTGATCCTCACCCACACCTAGCTGTCAGTTAGTGTCCCTTCTTAGAGTTTTGTGGGGGTTTTCTGTTTTGTTTTGTTTTGTTTTTTGTTTTGTTTTGTTGAGACAGGGTCTCATTCTGTTGTCCAGGCTGGAGTGCAGTGGTGCAATCATAGCTTAGTATAAACTCGAACTCCTAGACTTCAAGCAATCCTCTTACCTGGCCTTCGGAGTAGTTGGGACTACAAGCAATACTACCATGCCCAGCTAATTAAAAAAAAAAAAAAGAAAGAAAAGAAAAGAAAAGAAAAAAAAGAGAATAACTTTTGTAGAGATGGAGTCTCACTATGTTGCCTAGGCTGGTCTCGAACTCCTGGGCTCAAGTGATCCTCCCACCTTGGCCTCTCAAAGTGCTGGGATTACAGGTGTGAGGCATGGTGCCTGGACCTCCTTAGAGTTTTAAAGATTACTTTAAATTCCATATCGTTGCACACAATGAGACCCTTCATGGTAGGCTCTGCTCCTTCCCGCTTAGACTGGTTTCCCATCTCTGTCCCACATAGGCCTTTGCTCCAGCCAGATCTAAGTCTTCACTGTTCCCTGACCATGTCCTGGTTCATGACCCTGTGCCTGGCATGTGCTGTCTCCTCTGCCTAAAATATTTCTTCTCCCTCACCTCCATTACTTTGTCTACCCAACTTCTGTTCCTCCCTCAAAATCTAACAGGTGTCACCTCTTCCACTAAGCCTTCCCTGAAACCCCAGTTTTATTTAGATTTCTATGCACTGGACACATAACAGCATGAATGTCCAACTCCTTGTCTGTCTCTTCCAATTGGTTGGGGTTTCTTAAGGGCAGAGACCATCCCTAGAACCCGGCACAGGGCTCCATAAGCTGATGCTATCATGTTCAGCACAATTTACCCTTGGAGTGTGAAAATGTGTCTTACAAGGTCAAAGCACAGCAGAAAGATTTGATAGATCCCCATAACAAGGTCCTCCATTCTCCCCGGCTGATTCTGGGAGGCTGGACTCATTACTTAAGAAGCCTGCAAGTCTTCAATAGGAGAACTGACACAAGATCTGGACATGCTCCAGGAAAGGTCTGGTCCCCGCACGCAATGATCAGCATCACCACTAGTAATGATATTGGTTCTTGGCAGAATTAGTACTCAGACCACCGTTCTCCCCTTGCTCCCACCCATAGTCTCTGGGAAGATCTGAAAAGCCTACTGCAGCCAACATAAAGTTCACCATAGTGCTTAAAGGTAAATCCACTACAAGTGACTGACTCTAAAATCTATATCCAAACCTGGTCCTCGTTTCTGAACTTCAGACTCTCATATTCAATTGCCTGATGGACTTCTGTACCTAGATATCCTCCAAACTTGGCAAAATTGAACTCATTGTTTCTCTTGCCCCCATATACTCATGAGTGGCAGCCCACTGGGAATGACTGATGGATGTCACTTGAGTTCATCCTCTCCATTGCCATTGCCAGGATCCTGTTGCAAGCCCTCAGCTTCTCTGGCCTGCATAACCACCTTAGCCCTTCCCCAGCCTCCCTGTTCCCAGCCTCATCTTCCTCAGGTACCCAGAGCATCTCTCTTCAAAATGCAAATCTAATCTTGTCCTTGCTCTCTCAGAAAACCTTTAATTGCCCAAAGCAGGTTATCAAACTTTAGTTTGCATCTGAATTGCCTTGAAAGCCTCTTAAAAATGCAGATTCCTGAGCCATCTCCAGACCTCCAAAAATCCAAAGTTCTGTGGGTGGAGTGATGCCCATTCTCAACCAGTGCCCAAGGGCTTCTGATAGAGCTGGGCTCCACCTTGAGAAACACTGTCATGCACAGGCGACTCCAGACTCCATCATTCACTCCACCAGGCCCTTCTCAGGCCAGGGACCCCCCCAAGCGAGGTCTGTCTCATCCACTCCCTCCTCACACACCCTGCTCTTCATGGTACTGCTTACCTTCCCCCTTTGCTCTATTTTGCCTGGTGCCAAGAATGTCTTCTTCGAAAGACCGAGCCCCCTTTTCATTCCGGTAACTCAATAATCCTTTGGAATGTTGCTACTCAAAGCATCAGCATCACCTAGGATCTTGTCAGAAATTCAGAATTGCAGGCCCCACCCCAGCCCTACTGAATCAGAGCCTTGGTAATTCCTATGCACATAAGAGAAGAAGAATCACAGCCTTATAACTTGGCTCAATAGTCGCCTCTTCCAAGAAGCCTTCCTAGACTGACACTGACTCATCAAATACCCATTCCTCCAAACTGACACTGGGCATCAAAATCACAGTGCTTGTTGTGGGGAAAAGAAAGAGATCAGACTGTTACTGTGTCTATATAGAAAGAAGTAAACATAAGAGACTCCATTTTGTTCTGTATTTGAGATGCTGTTAATCTGTGACCCTAACCCCCAACCTTGTCCTTGCAAGAGACATGTGCTGTGGTGACTCGAGGTTTAAAGGATTTTGGGCTGTGCAGGGTGTGCTTTGTTAAACAAGTGCCTGAAGGCAGTATGCTTGTGAAAAGTCATCACCATTCTCTTAATCTCAAGTACCCATGGACACGTACACTGCCAAAGATCGCAGGGACCTCTGCCTCGGAAAGCTAGGTATTGTCCAAGGTTTCTCCCCATGTGATAGTCTGAAATATGGCCTCGTGGGAAGGGAAAAACCTGATCGTCCCCCAGCCTGACACCCGTGAAGGGTCTGTGCTCAGGAGGACTAGTACAAGAGGAAAGAAGGCCTCTTGGCAGTTGAGATAGAGAAAAGCATCTGTCTCCTGCCCGTCCCTGGGCAATGGAGCATCTCGGTGTAAAACCCGATTGTATGTTCTGTTTACTGAGAAAGGAGAAAACCGCCTTAGGGCGAAAGGTGGGACTTGCTAGTGCAACGCTGCTCTTTATGCACTAAAAAGGTTTATGAAGATGTTTACATACGCATATCAAAGCACAGCACTTTTCCTTAAACTTATGTCACAGAGATCTTCATTCACATGTCTTACTGCTGACCTTCTCCCTATGATGATCCTATTATCCTGCTACTTCCCTTTTTCTAAGATGGTAAAGATAATGATCAATAAATACTGAGGGAACTCAGATACCGGGTGCCAGCGTGGGTCCTCTGTATGCTGAGCACCGGTCCCCTGGGCCCACTTTTTCTTTCTCTATGTTTTGTCTCTGTGTCTCATTTCTTTTCTCAAGTCTCTTGTTCCACCTAACGAGAAACGCCCACAGGTGTGGAGGGGCAGGCACCCCTTCAGCTTGTAACATTTAAAAGTTAGGAATCTCGAGCTGCCGGGGGAGCCCTGCACACCATGCCACGTCCTGCCTGTCTGTCCCTGCGGGTCGTCGCCCACCACAGCCGCTCCATGGCCACCCAGCAGATCGTCCTCCAGGGCCCGGGCCGAGGGGCTTCTGCCTTGTGGGCGGCAAGGACTTCGAGCAGCCTCTCGCCATTTCCCGGGTCACTCCTGGAAGCAAGGCCGCTCTAGCTAATTTATGTATCAGAGATGTAATCACAACCATTGATGGGGAAAATTCTCGCAATATGATGCACTTGGAAGCTCAGAACAGAATCAAAGGCTGCACAGACAACATGACTTTCACTGTAGCCAGATCCAAACATAAAGTCTGATCTCCTCTGGTGACGGAGGAAGGGAAGTGTCATCCATACAAGATGAATTTAGCTTCTGAACCCCGGGAGGTACTGCACATACGAAGCGCCCACAACCGAAGTTCCATGCCCTTTACCACCTCGCCTGCCTGCAGCTCTGCCGCCAGGGTCATCACAAACCAGTACAGCAACCCAGCTGGCCTCTACTCTTCTGAAAATATCTCCAACTTCAACAACGCCCTGGAGTCAAAGACTGCTGCCAGCGGGGTGGAGGCGAACAGCAGACCCTTAGACCATGCTCAGCCTCCAAGCAGCCGTGTCATCGACACAGAAGCTAAAGTTTACAAGATGCATCAGGAGAAACAGGAGTTGAATGAGCTCCCAAAACAGTCCATGTTTTTCCTAGTTTTGCAGGAAATCCTGGAGTCTGAAGAAAAAGGGATCCCAACAAGCCCTCAGGATTCGGAAGTGTTAAAGCTCCCATCACTAAAGTGGCTGCGTTGATTGGAAATGCTCAGAAGTTGCCTATGTGTGACAAATGTGGCCCTGGAATTGTCGGTGTGAAGCTGCGGGACCATCACCGCCACCCTGAGTGTTACGTGTGCACTGACTGTGGCACCAGCCTGAAACAGAAGGGCCATTTCTTTGTGGAGGATCAAATCCACTGTGAGAAGCATGCCTGGGAGCGAGTCACACCACCCGAGGGCTACGAAGTGGTCACCCTGTTCCCCAAGTGACCCAGCAGATCCAACCGCTGTTCTCCAGCTGGCCACTGCTGCAGCCTTTTCTCTCAGTGTTCTGGGCCCTCTCCTCTCTTGAAAATTCTCTGCTTACTTTGGTTTTCCCCCTGCTCGTAAAACATTGAATCCCCGACCTTGGTTAATTGACTCACACCGGCTGTGTGATGCCCGCTTTTATAATGAAAGGAAGACTGTTCTGTTCAGTGTCCCCTTGCCAGCAACACCATGTCCTTTTCTCCCGTCTGTTCTTCTCTGCTGCATTTGGACATCAGCCAAATTTGAACCCAATCAAATATAATGTATCTGACGTTGATTTTGTTTTTACTCAATACATTTATAGACTCCAAAAATAAAAAATAAATAAAATAAAAGTTAGGAATCTCATAGTCCAGTCCCGGAGAACTGTCAGATTTAAAGAGTGGCCCAAAGAATAATTCTAATCCCATTATCCCCAAAGCCTGGGGAACATCCCCCCCGCCTTTTTTTTTTTTTTTTTTTTTTTGAGATGGAGTTTTGCTCTGTCACCCAGGATGAAGTGCAGTGGCATGATCTCGGCTCACTGCAGCCTCTGCCTCCTGGGTTCAAGCAATTCTCCTGCCTCAGCCTCCTGAATAGCTAGGATTACAGGCGTGCATCACCATGCCCAGCTAATTTTTGTATTTTTAGTAGAGATGGGGTTTCACCATGTTGGTCAGGCTGGTCTCGAACTCCTGACCTCATGATCCACCCACCTCAGCCTCCCAAAGTGCTCGCATTACAGGCTTGAGCCACCGCGCCCGGCTGGAACATCCCTTTTGTTCATGCCCTATCTTGGCACCTTTGCCCCCTTTCTTCTCTGCTGGTGTTCAGCCCCACAGGAGGTGTTTCCAACATGCCCGGTCCCCCTGCCTCGTCTGGCCTCTGTGGCATGGTTCTTCTTCAGCCCTGTCTGCTTTTCTCCTGAGAATCTTGCTAGGTGGCTGCGTCTCTTCTCCTTTCAGAGAGTGGGGCAGGCAGAAGGAGTGAAGTGGGCTCCTGACCCCAAGTGATCCACCTGTCTCAGCCTCCCAAATTTTGGGGATTACAGGCTTGAGCCAGTGTGCCCGGCCAACACCAGGTTCTTATTAGGCTGTGCTCCCATATCATTGTCCGGTTTTTAATTGTGATGATGAAGCTCAGTAACTTTGGAAAATTTGAAATCATTGTTGATCCTAGAACTGAGAAAATTGTTGTGACCCTCACAGGCAGGCTAAATAAATGTGCAGTGATCATCTCCAGATTTACTGTGCAACTCAGACCTAAAAAAAATGGCAGATTAGTCTCCATCCCATCAGTTTGGTTTTGTTGAACTGACGACTGCAGCTGGCATCATGGACCATGAGAAAGCATGATAAAAGCACACAGGAAAGAAAACCCTGGGATTCTTTTTCTGGGGATGAAATATATAATTACAAATTAAATGCTTCCCTCAATAAACAAAACCAAGAGAAACAGAAAGGAGAGAGGAGAGAGGACAGAGAGAGAGAGAGAGAGAGAGAGAGAGAGAAAGTGAGCAAAGCCCCTAGTCAGTTGTCTGTCAGCTGCTGCTCTGAGTCTCAGCCAGAGCTCTGGACGAGGAGGAACTCAATCTCCTTGGCATCCCCACGAGTGCCTAGAGTGAAGATGTCTCCTCTGCGGCAGACTGGGTCTCTGGTACATGTGGACGTTCTCACTGAAGAATGTTTCAGAGCCTGTAGCAGACACAGAAGTACTCTGGCCATCCAGGGAGTTGGTCCCAGCTCGCTCTAGCAGAAGAGCGGGGACTAGGGACCCGGGAGTTAGCATGCTTGCCTAGGACATCTATGGAATCTTTATTTTCTCTTTCTTCCTGCTGAGTGAGGCAAGAGAGTTCTATAAATGGGTATGGGGTCAAGGAACACATATTATTTTTGGAATAGTTACAAAGATCTCTCGGGCATAAATGAGACTTGGAAACTGGACGACTCCTCTCCTCCCCACTTCCATTTGATGAATGACAGCTCTTTATGTGTGACACACCTACCACGCGCCATGCACAGGATTAGATGCTTGACTTCTGTTGTTTTAGTTGGCACATTCTTTTCAGAGAGTTGAAAATGAGGCCCAGATGCTCACGTGATTTTTAGAACCTAGGGTAGAGCCTGGGGCATCTGACCTTCACCTTCATCTTCCTCACTCTGTCAGCCTTTTCCAAGGCATTCTTAGTAGAGCCCTAGTCTAGGGGGACCTTCTGTGGTCAGACGAATTGGTTGGGCACTGTCTGTACTTTATGTGCCCCTTGGTATGAGCTGAACATCACAGGATATCCTAAGACCTAAACTACAAAGTGACAAACTCAAAGGGCCATTCCGGGGTTGGTTAACGCACAGCTTAACAGCATCAAAGATCAAGATCCATTTCTCTGAGATTTTCTTGACTTTTCCCTCATGATTTCAACAGGACTGAAGTAGCGCCAAGCCCATGTCTTCACATGACAATGTCCTAAGGCAGGAAGAGGCAAGTACTCATCCTGTGTCATGTTTTAAGAGTCAAGAAATCCTTCCTAGAGGTTCCCAGGGCTGATTGTCTTTACATTCATTACATGCAGGACTGCAGCACATGGCCAAACTAAAGCGGTCACCGAAGGAAAATGGCTCAGACCTGTGAACATTTCTTCCTGGGATTGGGGAGGAGCCTGTGAGACACACAGGTGCTATAAACCAACAAAATCGAGGGTCTCTCAGCAAAAGCGTGTGGTGGGGAATGTTGAGCGGAAACCAACATGGTTTTCCATACCCTTCTTGAAGATTTGCATTGCACATTAACATGTTTAAGGCTCTATTGTAAAGAAAGGTATTTTACTTCTTTTTTTTTTGAAACGGAGTCTCACTGTGTCACCCAGGCTGGAGTGCAGTGGCGTGATCTCAGCTCACTGCAAGCTCCACCTCCTGGGTTCACGCCATTCTCCTGACTCAGCCTCCCAAGTAGCTAGGACTACAGGCGCCCGCCACCACGCCCAGCTAATTTTTTGTATTTTTAGTAGGGACGGGGTTTCACTGTGTTAACCAGGATGGTCTCGATCTCCTGGCCTCATGATCCATCCGCCTCGGCCTCCCAAAGTGCTGGGATTAGAGGCGTGAGCCACTGCGCCAAGCTGATATTTTACTTCTTTTAACCTAGTGCTTCCCAGGCTTTTTTTTTTTTTTTTTTTGAGACAAGAGTCTTGCTCTGGAGTGTAGGCTAGAGTGCAGTGGTGGGATCCTGGCTCACTACAACCTGTGCCTCCCAGGTTCAAGCAATCCTGCCTCAGCCTCCTGCGTAGCTGGGATTGCAGGCGTGTACCACCATGCTCAGCTAATTTTTGTATTTTTAGTAGATTCAGGGTTTCACCATTGTTGTCCAGGCTGGTCTTGAACTCCTGACCTCAAATGATCCACCTGCCTCGGCCTCCCAAAGTGCTGGGAATTCAGGCATGAGCCACGGTGCTCAGCCCAGGTTTATTTTTTCTTGGAGTTCTTATTAACTCCCTGCAGACACTGTGAGCAAAGCTGGATCCGCCATGCTGTTTGTCCTCAGTTAAACGACTGTCCTGAGAGCTCTTTGGCACAGCTGCGCCGCCAGATAGTGCCCTTTGCAAACACCAGAGAACAATGAAAGCTAGAAGAATGGCTCGGCTTAACCGTTTGAAGGAAAGAGTTTTCTTTGGCTCAATTAATGGGAAATAAAGGCAAGAGTTCTCTCCTGTGGGCTTCTTTTCCTTTTGGTCATTCCAAATTAATAGGTTTAAGACATTACTTTTAGTTTAACTTCTTTCCATTACACTTTCAGTAGTCCAGTGCCACCAGAGAGGGTAGTAATGACTGCTTTTAATAGTGATTAAAGACAGACCCATGGTTAGGTCAAACCAGGCCTGCACCTCCTCTCATGCTGCACGTGCACTGGCATCAGCAAAGCTGGCAAGAATGCTCTTGAGTGATGATGTCCCCATGGCCACTTGTCTGCAGCAAGCAGCCTGCCAAAAGCCGGGACAGCTGGCAGCCCGTGCTCACCAAGCGCTCAGCCCTCAAAACCTCTCCTTCTCTCTCCTTCTCAGTCATCCGGTCTCCCCACCCATAGTGTGTTCTCTAGCAACACATCCATTAGCTGTTTCCCCACTGCTAGACATCTAGATTATTTAAACTGCTTTTGCTGTTGGAAGGAATGCCTCCCTGAGCATGCGTGTCCAAAGGTAGATCCCAGAACGAGGAATCTCTTGGTTCACCAGGTTTGCACACTTAAAAATGTGACAGATACATGCTTTTAAACTGCTCCATCACCTTGGTGCAGAATGGAACTCCTGAGAGGTAAGGTCAGCGAGATGACGTGTGTGGCTCTGAGCTGGCCGGTGGACCGTATGTTCCCATGCGGCACTCACACCATGCAGTGAAAAGATGTGTATGGCTCTAAGCTGATGGTGGTCCACGTGTTCCTGTCCCAGCACTCACACTGTGCAGTAAGATGTGTGTGGCTCTGAGCTGGCCAGTGGACCACGTGTTCCCATCCCGGCACTCGCACTATGCAGTGAGATGTGTGTGGCTCTGAACTGGCTGGTGGCCTGCATGTCCCCATCTGGCACTCACATCATGCAGTGAGAAGATGTGTGTGGCTCTGAGCTGACAGTGGCCCATGTGTTCCTGTCCCAGCACTCACACCGTGCAGTGAGAAGATGTAAGTGGCTATGAGCTGATGGTAGCCTGTGTGTTCCCATCCCGGCACCCACACCTGTGCAGTGTTGCTTCTCCTGCACTTGCTGATCCTGTAACTGATATAGGGAAGGGCCAGGCAATGGCTCATCTCAGGGGGATAAAATGATTTCCCTTCTATGTTTCCACTCAGTCATTTCCTCTTCCACAGGGGTGGGATGAGATAGGAACAGGAAGGGTTTGAGGAAAGAAGCCCTTTGTTTAAAAATAGCAGATAAGTGCTGCTTGGTAATTTCCCTGAGTTTTACTCACTGAAGAACCTGATTTCAGTTCTTCTTGAGTTTGGGATGGACAATGGAATGGCTTGGCGCCATCCTAGACTCTATCATGCGTTCAAGCAAGAAGTGTTTGTTGAACACGTCGGGGGCGTAGCATACTGACTGATCAGGGCATCACTGGCCTTCATGCAGAAGTGGGGTCCTGGGAGCCCCCTACTATTTGAGTCAAGGCGTGTTTCATTGTCCTTGAGTGAATGTTTGTGTTTCTCCCAAAATTCTTATGTTGAAGTCCTAATCAGTGCGATGGTATTTGGAGATGGGGCATTTTGGGAGGTAATGAGCTAGGTGAGATCAGAAGGATGGGGGCGTCGGCCTGATGGGATTAGTGTCCTTTAGAAGAAGGAACACCAGAGAGCATACACGCTCTGTCTCTCCCTCCCGATGTGAGCACTTAGCAGAAAGGCAGCTGCCTGCAAGCCAGGAAGAGAAACCTCACCAGGAACCAGACTGATTCGCATGCTGATCTAGGACCCGGAACTGTGAGAAAATACATTTCTGTTGTTGAAGTCAGCCAGTCGATGGTATTTTATTATGGCAGCCCAAGAAGACTAAGACAGCTGGGTAGCTGGGAGGTGCCATGGGGAGCACACAGGGACTTGGGGCAGTGACCAGTCACCCACTGGTATAGAAGTTTTCAATATTTCAACAACAGATACAAATATGCTAGTACCAGCCCTGTTCATGGAGTTTACATTCTAATGAGAAGAGATAGACAATATACAAAATAAGCAAAATAAATATTGTGTCAAATGGTGTTATCTGCTGTGGAAACAAACAAGGCAGAGAGAGAATTAGCAAGTGCCTTGGAGGAGGGAGGTTGCTACTTTATGTTGTACAAAGAAGGAAAGAGGAGAAAGGCACGCTCCCTATCCTTTAAGGCACACTATCATTTAAGGGCATTTTCCAGAAGTTGTGCACACTTACTTAGACTTAAAGCTTCTTGCCAAGAACTCAGTCACACGGCCACACCTTGCTGAGAGAGAAGATGGGAAACGCAGACCGAATTCTGGAAAACCATGCTCACAGCTGTGGGTCAGGGGAGGTGGGGGTGTCCACTACTGAAGGTGCAGAGACTAGGAATTGGGAGGCCACCAGCCACAACATAACATGACTGGATTGTGTTGTACAAAGATAACTTTTCAGGATCTGTTGGGAGACTGTTCTCCATGGGTCTCTCACATTTGTGGGTGTCTTATGAGCAGGAGCACTCACTGCCTCTGTTCTGGAATCTCTTTCCAAAGGCACTTGAATAGCAAATAGCCTTGGAAGACAAGACTTCCTCTGGAGCAAAGTACAGGCATGCTTAGTGCCTAGTGTAAGACAGATAATGTCTTTTGCAGAAGAGGTCAGAGACTTATTGCCCATCATAAAAGATGCTGATTCTCTAAGCTCAGCATTCCTCCCCTCTAACGCAACCCGCTGTGTGTGCAGGTGCAACTGGGCCTTCTTTATGTTGACCTGTGGAAATTGGAGCCAAGGGAACCAGCATAAGAACATATATTTAATTTCCACTTTACAATAACAGATATATATATATATATTTATATAATTATTACCATGTTTCAAGGGAAAATAGTACCTTTACAATGAAGAGATCTGGCATATACCACCTTAACAAGGTGATCAAACTTAATACCAGCAATAACTGACATCGTGTGTCTCTTAATGTGATACACTGAAAATAATCGAGTGTTATCTCTTTAAAAATATATAGCATGACTCTAATCATGAGGAAAAAGCAAATCCAAATTGAAGGATACAAAAAATGCTAGTGTCATGAAATATAAAAAAGGACAGGAAAACAATTCTAGATTACAGGGGACTAAACCGATATGACAACTAAATTCAATTTGTTATCCATGATTGGCTCTTGAATTGAAAAAGGAAAAAAACAACTATAATAATATCTTATATCCATATATAAATTCCACTTGGCAAAATTGAATGTGGATATATATTAATATTAGATAATACTATTATATTATTGTTAATTTTTTTTTCTTTTTTTTTTTAGACAGAGTTTCACTCTTATTGACCAGGCTGGAGTACAATGGCACGATCTTGGCTCACTGCAACCTCCACCTTCCAGTTTCAAGTGATTCTCCTGCCTCAGCCTCCCAAGTAGCTGGGATTACAGGTGCCTACCACCATGCCCGGCTGAATTTTTTGTATTTTTAGTAGAGATGGGGTTTCACATTGGCCAGGCTGGTCTTGAACTCCCAACCTTGTGATCCACCCACCTTGGCCTCCTAAAGTGCTGGGATTATAGGCATGAGCCACAGCGCCCAGCCCTGTTAAATTTCTTGAATGTGATCACGGTGTTGTAACTGTGTAGGAAAATGTTCGCATTCTAAGGCAATACATGCAGAAATATGTAGAGGAGAAGTGTCATGACATCAGCAACTTATTTTCAAATGGTTCAGAAAAAACACACATACATGAATATACAGGAAAAAAGGGAACATAACTGTCACTGAATGCTAATAACTGGTGAATGTAGGTGAAGGTATGTAGGTATTCACTGGATTATTCTGTCAGCTTCTTTGTAGCTGGATTTTTTTAAAACAAAAAGTTGCAGAACATGGAAAAGAATCCTGGTGGCCTGTGGAGGACGGATGGGGGGTGGGGGTACACCTGGTTTGGGAACAGCTGCACTGGGGGCTCTGTCCCCTCAGGAAGTCTCTCTCCGCGGCTCATCGCGGCTTCTCCTTGCAGCACCATGTCCCCTTGCTGCCGCAGGCAGGCTTTGCCAGGCTGTGGATGCACGGCCACAGGTTTCTCTGGATTCCTAGCCTTCCAGCAAGCATCTAGAGAGAAAAGAGCCTGCTGCAGCTAGAAAAACCCTGGGGAAGGGCTCTAATGAGCTCAGCTTGGGTCATGGGCCCCTCCCAACTCCCACTCCTACCCCTGCCAACCACCCACTGGGTCAGACCCATGCACTCCAGGCACTGAGGGGAAAGCTAGGAGGGAGAATCAGACTCGGGGGGGCAAGGGCAGAGCAGCAGAGGGCTAAAGGATGAGCCAATCGTTTCTAACTAGGGGGACTAGGGAAGGCAGCCTTAACTGAAAGAGAATACAAGACAAGCCAGTTTGGATGTTCTGTTTTGAACTCGATAAATTCAGAAGCTTTGCGAGGATCTAGGGGGAGAATCTCACAGATTGCTGGGAATACAATTCTGTAGCTCAAAAACGCATTGGCAGTGCCTGCTGCTTGATGAAGGCATGGGTGTGCCAGCTTCATCTGGAGAATGCGGAAGGTTCCACTGTGCCCGGCAGGCTAGCACGGAGCTCCCTCTCCTTGTAACCAGGCTCGTTGGTGACAGAGATCCTGGCAAATTATGAGGAAGTAGAAGCTGGGAGCCATTCAAAGGCATCACATCCACATTTCTCTTCAGGGACTCAGCCAGGGCTGCTCCTGCTGCTTGTTCCAAGGCACACTGGGAGTTGTTGGGCAAATATTTGCACAACATTTAGGCCCTAAGCCTGCAATGGCCTGAGCCCCTCCATGACAGAGCCTCCTACTCGGGTGCAGGCAGCTCTCTCAGCTTCTCCATCAAACCGAGCTACAGCAAGGGCTGTTGAGCCACTCCAAGTTCAAGTCTGGTTTTCCAGAACAGACGCCCTGCCAAGAAATGTGTTACTGAAGAGGGAAAGGGAAATATAACCAAAGGCCAGGGTACTGGCACCTTTCTCCTGTCCTCCCCTGAAAACAGGGACCTCTGCTTTCTTTTGCCTTCTTGTTCTGTGTTCAGGAAAAGTTGTGTCTGTGGTCAATCTCTCGAGATCCAGAGGGAGTTGGACATGGGTTTGAATTCCAGTTTCCCCATCCTTATTACTTCCTTGGGAGTCAGTGAAAGTCACTGAGGTAACACAGCAGAGCGCTTGGCACATGGGAATGTGAGCCAAATGTGAGCTGTTCTCTCCCAGGAGCGTGTCTGAATGGGGCTGGAGACGGACGCCTCCTTTCCTCATTGTTCTCAGACCTCCTGGGGTGGTTTCCCGTCACACAGCAGAAGCAAGTGCCTCAAATCTTGCCCAAGGATGCTGCGGGGAGCAGAGGCTGGAAGAGGGCGGCTGGGGTTTCACTTGTGTAAGCCGCACACCTAAAATAAGCCCCCGCAGGAGACTCTGGGAATTTCCTGTAATGTTCACTGTAAATGTCCTATTTATAAAGCTGAGTCACTGCAAGCCGTTATTTCACAACCACCCAGCATGTGGAGACAGGCCGGCACAGGAAACAAGGAGCACACCCCGAAACGCAGGCCTCACTCATGGGCTTTGGGGGTTCCCTGGGGTCAGCCTGGGCCTGGCCGTTCAGCCCCTGGAAACACCTCCACAAACTCAGGATTTGGGTCATTGGGCCAGACTTACGCTATCATCCGCCATTATGATATCCGCCTTTTTCCGGATTCTTTGCTCCAAAATAGACTCTTTTTTTTTTTTTTTGTTATACGTTTACAGGTAAAGTCTGGTTTCTTTCAGAGTTGCTTACAGACAGTGCCAGGCCTGTCTCCCCTGGAGACACAAGGGTCTGGCCTGAAGTGGGATCCAGGGCAACTCTCTGCTTTCCCACATGAATAGACCTGCCTGGATGCCTCTGCTCATCGCCACCTCTATAAAACAAACATATTCTCCCAGGACAGATTCCATACGTTCAAGGCTCGGGGTGCCTGAACCCAGAATTCATTAAAAGCAGTGAAAGGGCAAAAACAGGAGCAGACGTCAGAAAGCACAACTGCACTTAGCACGTTCACCTTTCCTTCAGAGCTCCTGCAGGAGGGGCCAGGAGGGAACACAAAAACCTCCTCACTTCCTGATTGTACAATCACTCAGCCAGCGGCTACCATCAGGGTCACTAATCACAGCTGTTGAACCAGGCGGCCACATCCTGCCTCCAACAGCCCCGGAAGACACTGCAGGGCAGAAGGCGGCCGGCCCTTCGCCACTGTTTCTCTGGTGTGCAGAGAAGTCTCCAAATCAAAGCAACCTTAATGCTTAGCGACAGCTTCTCCTTAAACAAGGTAAACAGTGGTCCAGTGAAAACATTCTCAATGTTGCTGAGAATGTGTCCCTCAACACACTTCTTTTTGGGAGCCAGCTCGGAGACCCAGCTCTGTGTGCCTTGTGGGTTCAGCTCTGATTTCTGGGAGCCCTGGGAATGTAGGAAGTTTGGACCCTGAGAAGTCCCTTGGCTGGCAGCGTTGGGTGTCAGTGTCAAGGCAGCGCAGTGACATGGGGCAAGGCCTGTGTGAACTAGTCTGCGTGGGTGAGGTGGGAGGGCACTGCCGGGTGCCCAAGTCTATCTCCAGTGCCAGAGCTCCTCCCTCCCTGTCCCCATATTACGTGACCAAAGGTCTTTGGGTGTTGCTGTCAGATGGTGCGTCTTCTGGTCCAGCTGCTCTCTGACACCTGATGACCTTTTATCACCCTCTGTCTTTCATACCTGCCAGGCCCCAGCCTGACCCCCAACCCAGGCAAAGTCCCCCTAAGTCCCTATTCCTTTCCTTATTCTGTCTTCCTTTTCGTCGCCACATCCCCCTCTCTCTCACCCCCATTACCAGAGAATTTAGGCCACCTTTTCTGCGTCAGCGTGGCCCGTGGCCCCGTGGCCCGTGGCCCCGTGGCCCAACAGCAAATGTCTGAATGTGTGTGGCAGCTGGCACTCAGCTTCTCATGAGCTCCACGATGTGAGCTCCATCTATGGAGGACACAGGTGTTAGTGTCACAAAAACCCAGGCATTTTCCACTCCTGTCTAGTGGGTCACCCTTTCCCTAAGCCCCAACCCCCACCTATCACAGAGATTAACTGCGGTTGGGGGAGGGTGCTTCTTATTGTAGCAGTAAAAAAATAAAATAACCTGTCAGTTTAGGAAAAAACAGATTCAGGCCCAGTGCAGTGGCTCATGCCTGTAATCCCAGCACTGTGGGAGGCTGATATGGCCAGATTGCTTTGAATTCAGGAGTTCAAGACCAGCCTGGGCAACATGGCAAAACCCTATCTCTACAAAAAATTAGCCAGACATCATGGCACATGCCTGTGGTCCCAGTCACTCCAAAGGCTGAGTGGGAGGATCAATTGAGCTCAGGAGGCAGAGGTTGCAGTGAGCCAGAATCACGCCACTGCATCCAGCCTGACAAAGACCTGTCTCAAAAAAAAAAAAAAAAAAAAGAAAAAGAAAAAGAAGAAAAGAAATTAGAACTCATAAGGTTCAGCAAGTTCACCAGACAGAAAATCTACCTGCAAAAATCAACAGCATCTCTGTCCACCCACAGTAACTGCTGGAAAATATTATTTGAAAGATACCATTTACAATAGCAGCAAGAATTACAAAATGTATCTAGGTAATAGCCAAGAATACACAAAACTTCTATAAACATGCTTTAAATTCTAATAAGGGAACATAAAATGATCTGAATAAATAGAATACATTCCACATTTTGGGTAGGATGACTTCATGTAAGATGACTTATTTTGGATGACATTTATAAAGACCTAATTATATCAACAATGAACCTATAAATTTAATGCAATCCTAATCAAAATTCCAACTGGATTTCTTTTTGAGGAACTCAGTAGAAAAATAATTAACTTTTACAAAGAAGAGTAGGGGGGAGAATTGCCCAATTACATACACTACAAAATCAGAATAACAGTAGCAGTGCCAGCTCTGTGGCAGTCCAGTAGACTAGCAGAAAAGCACGGGTAGCTGGGCAACACACTCCAGTCCTTTAGGAACTACACAGAGAGAAAGTTAACCCAGCAAACACAGGTCCTCAGTGGGCTCAGCCACTGGTGGAGGTTTTGCTGGGAGATTTTGCTACACTACTATCATTGCAACAAGTATACCTAGGGAATAACAAAACATGTGCCTCAAGGCCCCTGTGTGACTTCAAATGCACTACATCAAACTGGCTCTGTGGAGAGAACAGGACTTAACTGTTCAGCAGGCCTAACTTTTTGGAGCTGCCCCTGAAGCCGGCAGCAGCTACACATCCTTCATGAGGCCAGATGTGAAAAGCTGGGCCCAGGGAGCTGAGGTAAATCCCTGTGCAAGGCCACAGGGCTTCCATCTCTCTCCACAGAAAACACATCATGGAGCTCATGAGAAGCTGGGTGCCAGCTACCAGGAGAGCTGGAGGGTGAGCTTGAGGGGGTAGCCTTAGGTGGAGAGAAAGGACAGGAGTCCACAAAGCAGGCCCATTCTGAGTGTTCAGCAATGCTAGGTAAAATTCACAGGTGGAGGGTGATGGTATTTGGAGGTGGGGCTTTGGGAGGTGATTCGGTCTTGGGGGCAGAGCCCTGAAGAGCCCTTTAATGGAGATGATTAAAGCTCTTATGAAAGAAACTCCTTCCGCCACAAGAGGACTCTGGGAGAAGGTGCTCTCTATGAACCAGACAGCAGGCCCTCACCAGACACCAACTCTGCCAGCGCCTTGATCTCAGACCTCCCAGCCTCCAGAACTGTGGGAAATAAATGTCTATCCAGTCTGTGGATTCCTGTCCTAGCAACCCAAATGGACTAAGACAATCAACTTTGACTTCAGCTAGTTCATGCAGATGTTCAGCTCTCCTGAATTACTGAAAGCATACATGTTTTTAAAAATACAGCATACAAATCAAATCTCAAGCATTTTGTGTCCACTCTCTTTAGCTCCTTGTCACTCATCTCGTGTATTCTTTCTTCTTGTTTTAGGGAGGTCTGTCTGGGTTGTGCTGTAGCAACAAAAAATTTCCAAATCGCAGAGGCTTTATGCATTGATCATTGATATTTGAGCACCGATCATCGTTGAAGCTGAGTAATGGGTATAATAGGTTTGATATTATATGTATGCATATATATTATATTGCATATATACATATATATTTGAAATTTTCCATGATAAAAGAGGTTTGTAAATCTCCATGGCTTAAACCCACAGAGGCTCGTTTCTTGCTCATCTTCCATGTCCCTCATGGATCAGCAAGGTCTCTACTCTACTTCATCCTCATCCAGAGACACAGGCTAGCCAGCCTCCACCCTCTGGAGTATTACTCAGTACTGTAGCACCAAAAAGGAACCATGGGGAGAGCATGTGATGGTTCTTCAGGCTTTTGCCTGAAAGCGAAACCCATGACTTCTGTTCACATTTCATCAGCAAAGCCAGCCACATAGCCACACCTAATTTTAGTGGCTCAAAGACAAATGGATCTACTATCTACTCAGTAGAGAGGGAACTGGAAATATCTGGTGAACAGCACTAATGATGACCACAGCCACGAAGAGATATAAGTCTAGAGATTCATTCAAAAAGAAGCCCTGATATGCCATAGAGTTGTTCCCAATGGATTTCACCCCCAACCAAAACCAAACACTCAGTTTTCTCAATTTTAATAAAACATTCAAACTTATACCAAGACTGGGAGTTCCACAATGTCAGGGACAGTTTATATACCTTCTTTACTTTTCCAGTACTTCACAAACACAGCCCACTGAGAACTGTCCCTGACATTGTGAAACTCCAACCTTGGTCTAAGTTTGATTGTTTTATTAAACAATAAGAAATGTCTTCTTGTTGTCGTCCCTCTGTACTGTTTGTGTCCCATTTTCCTCTTCCTATAAGGATGACAGTCCTCTTGGATTAGGGCCCACCCTACTGACGTCTTAATTTGATTACCTCTGTAAAGACCTCATTTCCCCACACAGTCACACTCTGAAGTGCCAGGGGTTAGAACTCAGCACTCTGTCTTTAGCAGGTGCTAGATTAAGATCTGCTCAACTGAAGAGACCAGCAGAATGGATTTCCAGGCGTCCTCTAGAGAAGCCATTTCTCATCTTTGTTCTTACTCTTACCAAACTCTGTCTTATGACATTCCCAGGAGGAGACAGGAGGGGGCTCATGCTTTTCTAGGAGGCCACTGAGTCATTGAGGCTGTCCCAGGTGGCCAGTCTTTCTCTGCTGTGAACTCACCAAATGTCAGTGGGTGGAGAAGGAGCCTTGGGATCATCCTACTCAAAAGCATGCATCTTACAGGTGAGGAAACTGAAGCCCAGAGAAGGTAATGACTTCTACCTGCTTTAAGTCTACCGTCTCTTAAGTTCCTTTGTATTAGCAATCTCTGAAAGGCTTGTGACTTTGAAACCTGGGTATCCTGGACCACAGTCCAGTCCTGTCTGTGTCTGCCATATTATATCCAGCCATGCTGTACACTGCCATATGTTTAGTAAGGCTGAACTGAGAGAGAGAGAGAGAGAATATTTAAATAATGTAGGCAATTCTGCCCATTTCACTCAGTGAGGGGATATGAATCTGATTTTCCTGATAGATGTTGGTTCCTGCCTCATTCTCTTATGTGAGCACTAGCAAGCCTTTGTATAATACTAGCATGGCCCCTAGACACAGGCCAGTCCTGCCCTGGGGCTCTACTGAAGAGTCAACACTCTGCTTCCTCACCGGAGAGAGAGCCCATCCTATGCTTAGTGAGAAATGGTGTCAGGGTCTCCAACATGGCAACTTCTGAAAGGATTTGCAGGGGTCATTTGAACTGTACTCTCTGTCTTTACACCCAAAGCCTGGTGCGACGTGCTCTGCTGTGACCATTGCCAGTGCAGGGGTTGGGCTGCCAAGAAATGACACATCGAGAGCAGTGCCATGTATTAAATGAGGCTTCGGTGGGCTCTTGCTGGAGCATCTTATGAGCAATGGAGCGTGTAGAGAATAATAACTTGAACAAACCTATGCATTGCTTGACCATAGAAATCATTAAAATATCAAGGATTTAAAGATGTAATGACCCAGCAAAGATGGAAAATATGTTTAAATGCAGATCTCAGTCATTAAAAATGCATTTGGCACGCCACATTTGCCTCCTCTGAAAATGGGGGAAAATACATTTAGGGCAAGATGGCCACAGCTCCCCAAGAGGAAGGGTTGAAAAGAGAGAGACAATCCTCACTGGGTGCCCAATGAGGCAAAAGCTCTGAGGTGGTCAGATTGCCTTTCTGTGAGGGCTGGTGATGCTATCACCATTGGAAGCTGCAGCCAATTCGCCACTCCAGAGGCTTGTGAACTATGCGAGATGCAGGAAGCATTTTCTGAAAGAGAGCCCCTCTTAGGGGAAGATACCAGAGTCTGCTTACCAGAAACATCAAGAGAGGAAGCAGTTGCAGAAATGAATGTGGACAGAAACACTGAACGCAGCAATTTATAAAAGAGGCTACCTTGGTCTCCTGGATACGTGTTTCTTTTGTCTTACCGGATCTTAATTACTGTATTAGTTTGCTAGGGTGCCCATAGCAAAGCACCACCGACTGGGTGGCTTAAACAATGGAAATGTATGTTTTAGTTTCAGAAGCTAGAAATCTGAGATCCAGGTGTTGGCCGGGTTTGTTTCTTCTGAGGGCAGTGAGGGAAGGACCTGCCCCTGGTTCTGCCAGGTTTGTAGATGACCGTCTTATTCCAGTGGCCTTTTATCATCTTCCTCCATACTGTTTGTGTCCCAGTGTCCTATTCCTATAAGGACAACATTCCTTTTGGGTTAGGGCCCACCCTGGTGACCTCATTTTAATTTGGTTACCTCTGTAAAGACCTCACTTCCCCACACAGTCACACTCTGAGGTACTGGGGATTAGAACCTCAACATATGAACTGGGGAAGGGGAGGCAGGACACGGTTCAGCCCACAACAGTCACTCAATGATTATAATGCATCCAAAGGGAGGCTTCGAAGGGGTGTGTTCTGTCACATGGAGAAAACAAAAAGCTCACAGTGTATGCTCCTGTTTTTCTAAGGTGTTTGATCAATGAAAGTCCAACTCACCAAGGACAAACTGCATAAACAGTGAAGGGCGAAAGCTGGGGCTGTTGGCTGTGAGCCAGTTCTGTGATCTTGAGCAAATGAAACCCTCCCATGACTCAGTGTTCTCATTTGTAAAGGAAAGGAATGGAGTTGGTGAGCTGGACGTGGTGACTGGCACTCCCACCCGCTGTGGGCCTTCCTGTATGACAGAAACAAGAACACTCAAAACTATGTTTGCAGATTCCTCTGCGGCTAGAGTTCTGCTTAGGCATTAGGTGCTCCCGACAAGATGCACTGGGATGAGATCTGGAGGACCACAGTGAGGTAGAGGCCACCTCGTTATTGCTGCCTCTGCAGGCAAAGCCTGGTCAACTGTGTGGAAAGAAGCTATGGAGGATAGGGTTAGCACTCGGTGTCTCTAATCAGCCCGAGGGGCTGGTCTGGCTGGCTAGGCAGGTGTCCCCTTCCTCCCTCACTGCTCTGTGTGCCTCCCTCCTGAAGCTGTGCTCTCGCTCTATCCCCAGTAGAGGAGGACTGGTCTTCTTTGGTCAAAGGTATATGAGTAGCTGTGCTCCACTGCCAGAACCTCCAAACAAGCTCTCAAGATCGGTGAAAAAGTCAGGCACGGTGGCTCACACCTGTAATCCCAGCGCTTTGGGGGACTGAAGCAGGTGGATCACCTGAGGTCAGGAGTTCAAGACCAGCCTAACCAACATGGCGAAACCCCCTCTCTACTAAAAATACAAAAATTAGCCAGGCGTAGTGGCGGGCACCTGTAATCCCAGCTACTCAGGAGGTTGAGGCAGGAGAATCGCTTGAACCCAGGAGGTGGAGGTTGCAGTGAGCCAAGTTGTACCATTGCACTCCAGCCCGGGCAATAAGAGCAAAACTCCATCTTAAAGAAAAAAAAAAAAATTCGTGAAAAAAAGCAAACTGGAGAAAAAGGCATAAAGTACACTTCCACTTACAAAGGAGGGATACGCATGTGTATTTTAAAGGAATCTCGGAAAAATAAACAAATCAAAAAAAAGGTAGTTCTAACGATCTCTTTTAATAGGAAAAATAGCGAGACTAAGATATCAGGCCCCAAACTCTGGCTGTGAAACTAGAAGCAAAGGATGAGCGGGCCTGTCTCTCTCCTGCTCAGTTCAGAATGAAGGAGGAGGAAACACATGGAGGGCAGGTGAGAAAGGGAAATTAGCATTTGCTGAGCTCTCTCTTTTAAACCACCTGGGCAAGGTGCTTTAAGTACATTGCTTTCTCTAATCTTTTACAGCTTTGCTTTGTAGTAGGCATTTTTATTATCCCCACTTTATAGATAAGGAAAGGAGAGCAAAGAGGAGTGAAGCCACAGAAATCAGATTCATAAAGCCAGGAGAGTGGCAGAAGGGCGCTTTTTGCATCCAGGCCATTGGACCAAGCTCCAGCATCTCTCTCTTGCTGGGCCCCCAGATTGAGCCCATAGGCAGTGACCACAGAAGGTGCTATCTCCTTGGAATCCTGGTTTCTGTCTTCTTTCCTCACTCCAAGGCTGGGCCCCAATCCTGGATTTGAGAGATGGGCCCCAAGCCTAGCCACGGTAGCTCCCAGCCCTCCAGCTTCTCTGGGATTGGCTGAGAGGAGGAAGGGAGGGCCACTAAACCACTGTTTTTTCTTTATTTGATCGGCTATTGAAATCATTTGATAGCCGGGCCCTGTGGCTCATGCCCGTCATCTCAACACTTGGGAGACCGAGACGGGAGGACCACTTGAGCCCAGGAGTTTAAGACAAGCCTGGGCAGCATAGTGAGACCTCATGTCTACAAAAATAGAATAAAATAAAATTAGCTGGGTGTGGTAGTGCAAGCCTGTAGTTCTAGCTACTGGGAGACTGAGGTGGGAGGATCACTTGAGCCCAGGAGGTCAAGGCTGCAGTGAGCCAAGATTGTGGCACTGCACTCCAGCCTGGGCAACAGAGTGAGACCCTGTCCCCCTCCACCCAAAACAGAAAAAAAAAAATCATCTGAGGAGTTTAAAAAATGACTGATGCCCAAGTTTCACCCTCAGAGATTCTGATTTAATAGGCATGGGGTGCAGCGTTGGCATGGGATGTTTGGGAGTTCCCTATGCAATCCTAATGTGCCGTAAAGTTTGAGACTCCTTCTGGTTTTGAGTGTAGCAGGGGCCAGTATCAATGACACCACCCACCATGTGGGAGCTTGTTAGAAATGAGAAATCCGTGGCCTACTGAATCAGAAACAGGTGGGAGGACAGGGGTAGAGGGAACGGAGCCAGTATTTTAACAAGCCTTCTACATGATTCTGGTGTGCCCAGTTTGAGATTCACCATTCTAAGCAACAGCTAGAGACAGATCGTGTGCCGTGGTTTGCTTTGTCAACTATTACATAACTGCTATGTTGATTATAAAACAAGCGAAATTTAATGGCCCCAGTGAATGAGAGTGTTCAGGACATTTCCCCAAGAAAAAAACCTGAGGCAAGTGAGAAAGTGTTTAAATGTAATTTGGAATCAGCTGGAACTCACTCTAGCTTCTGAGAGGAGAGCAGTATTATCAAAACATGAGGATGCCCCTGAGCAACTGTACCACGAGCTTCCAAAGCCAGCGTGGTGGATGCCTCGGGGAGAACGCGGCCCCTGAGGACAGATGGGCGCGGGTGAACAGCCGCGGTGACCCTGGACCGGCAACCCCTCTTGCCAAGGCTTCCCAGCTTGATGGTATGTTCATTTCCTAGGGCTTCTGTGACAAATTGCCACAAACTCAGTGCCTTAAAATAACAGAAGTGTATCCTTTCCCAGCTCTGGAGGACAGAATTCTGAAATCAAACTGTCGGCTGGGTTGATTCCTTCTGAAGGCTCAGAGGGGGAGTCCCTGCCATGCCTCTCTCCAGCCTCCGGCGGCTGCTGGCAACCCTTGCGTTCCCTGGCTTATAGACCCATCACCCCAATCTCTGTCTCCATCGTCACATGACCGTGTGTCTCAAATTTCCCTCTCCTTTCTCTTCTAAGGACACTCAATGGACTTAGGGCCCACCCTCTCCTAATTTTACAGGTGCAAAAACAGAGGCTCCGAATGAATGATTTGGGGCCTTGAGGTCACTCAACTGTGAGATAGAGGTCAGAATCCAGCCTGAGCTCTTTGCACTACATCTTACCTTCGTCCTGATTTAGCCTGCCTTTGGTGGCTCCCAAATTTGCTACTTATCTTTTTTGTTTTGAGATGGAGTCTCACTCACTCTGTTGCCCAGGCTGGAGTGCAGTGGAGCAGTCTTGGCTCACTGAAACCTCCGCCTCCCAGGTTCAAGTGATTCTCCTGCCTCTCAGCCTCTCCAGTAGCTGGGATTACAGGTGTGCACCACCATGCCCGACTACTTATTTTTAAATTTTTTTGTATTTTTAGTAGAGTCAGGGTTTCACCATGTTAGCCAGGCTGGTCTCGAACTCCTGACCTCAAGTGATCCACCTGCCTCAGCCTCCCAAAGTGCTGGGATTACAGGCGTGAGCCACCACACCCAGCTCTTCAGATTGGCTACCTCCTTTCTGCTTTTGCTAGGACTACTTTAGTCTAGACATTCACCATCTTCTTCCTGAATTGCTATAACAGCTTGCCTGCTAGTCCCTTTGTCTACTCTTTTCTGCTCCAATTTGCCTGTGCCCCGCTGCTGTATGCTTTTTCATATTTCAGCACATTTTGTTAATAGAATGATCTGGGCCTAACTCAGCAGGAAATTTATTTTCTAGCATCTAAAAATGATTTTTTCATTAGGTTAGGTGTCGCCTACTCGTCTGCGCCTTGTTAAGATGGGGAGCGTAAAGTCGTACCAGATACAGACTAGGTTTATAATATAGTTGACTTTTTACCATCCTTGGTAATGACGGATAAGGACAGAACTCACGAGTTCATAGCTAATCTACAAAGCTTACTGTGGCTAACAACTTTAATCTAAATGCTCAGGCTGATACGTTTGCAGCCAGTTGTGTTTCTCTACCACTGTACAACTTCAGGTGGGGCCCAAAAGTCTCAGGTGTTAATGATCTACACACTAAACCCTCCAGCTAAGGTGGGAATCTTTAAAAGCCACAAATGCAAAGGAATTACTGAATTCTCAGGTGGCTTTGATGAAGAAAGTCAAGTAAGTTTAGGTTAACCTGAGTCAGGAGCACACACCTTGAGATGTACATTTCAGAGGGGAAAGTGGATTTTATAGAGTTGAATTCTATATGCTTCTCTGATGTAGCATTCAGGGAGGTATGTAAGTTCATATCATATGCATTTTCTTTACCAACCTGGGTTTAGATCAAAACAGTATGACATTAGGAGGTCCCAGTGAAATATGGTAAATATCTTGCACGAGTGACCATTTGCAAGTTACCAGACATGAAAACCACACCCGATTGTTCTCTGCCACGAGTGTCATTGCCAGAGATACATCAGGCTCTCACACTCTTTCCCATTAAGCAATTCAAAACATTTTGACAAATGTGTCCATTTGTTTAATATATTTATCATCTGATTTACCTGTCATACCACACAGCAAAGCTGTATGTTAGTTATATAAAACTCTAGTCAGATGACAAGGATGGTTAGACTCAGCATTGAAAATTCCTTCTCACTGAGAGCAAATTGGTGCAACCTCTTTGTGGCATGTGCAAATATCAATTAAAATTTAGAATACAAATATTCTTTGACCTAACAATTCCACTTCTAGGATTTTTTTTCATAAATAACAACGAAATCAGTCCAAGACAAAAACACACATGTGTGTAAATATTTATTTCAGCATTATCTGTAAGATGAGACACAATAGAAATATTCTTTTTTTTTTCTTTTGAGATGGAGTCTTGCTCTGTCGCCCAGGCTGGAGTGCAGTGGTGTGATCTCTGCTCACTGCATCCCGGGTTCAAGCAATTCTTCTGCTGTAGCCTCTCGAATAGTTGGGATTACGGGCATCTGCCACCGCGCCTGGGTAATTTTTATATTTTTAATACAAACAGAGTTTCACCATGTTGGCCAGGCTGGTCTCGAACTCCCGACCTCAGGTGATCTGCCTGCCTCGGCCTCCCATAGTGCTGGGATTACAGGTGTGAGACACTGCACCTGGTCTGAAGTATTCTTCAATATATGATAAATCCATATACATCCAGACCAGGCGTGGTGGATCACCTGGGGCAGGTGGATCACCTGAAGTCAGGAGTTCAAGCCCAGCCTGGCCAACATGGGGAAACCCTGTCTCTACTAAAAATACAAAAAAAAAAAAAAAAAAAAAAAAAAAAAGCCCTGCATGGTGGCAGGTACCTGTAATCCCAGCTACTTGGGAGGCTAAGGCAGGAGAATTGCTCGAACCGGGGAGGCAGAGGTTGCAGTGAGCCAAGATGGCTCCATTGCACTCCAGCTCTGGGCGAAAGAGCGAGACTGTCTCAAAAACAAACAAACAACAACAACAAAAAACTATTAATACTAAGCCTGGTGCTGCCTCCTTATGCCATTTATGGACTAAAGAGCAGAGCTAGTTCCCGCTTTTCTTCCAGCAGCCATAAAGTAAGGGCTGAGCACTGGAGATTAGAAAATAAAAGATCCCACCCATGTTTCTGCAGAATTTCCAGACCAACAGTATGGTAGGGCAGACTAGGGTGTTAGGCACCAAGAGGATTCAGCTCCATACCCTTAACCTCGGGATAGTAATGTGATGAAATGTACAGGTGCACAGGAATGTTTAATAGTTCTTAGTCTCATAGGTTTAGTACTTGGACTCTCTCAAGAGGGTAGAGAATGGCTCTGAAGCCAGAATCAGAGATTTGGTCCTGATGCTGCCGTTTACTAGCTATTTGACCATGAATAAGCTACTCTCTGGTCTCAGTGTTCTTATCTGCAAATGGGATAATTCTAGCACCTATCTCCCAAGGTTGTTGTGAAGATTAAACAAATAAGTAAAATACATACCAAGTACTTGACCAATGCTAGACATTGCTATATATCTAAAAGCTAATCTATTTCAGAAAGAGAAAACAGTCCTATTTCTGCACAGCTGTGGCTCACACCTGTAATCCCAGCACTTTGGGAGGCCGAGGAGGGCAGATCACGAGGTCAGGAGATCAAGACCATCCTGGTCAACATGGTGAAACCCTGTCTCTACTAAAAATACAAAAACTAGCTGGGCATGGTGGCTCATACCTGTAGTCCCAGCTACTTAGGAGGTTGAGGCAGGAGAATCACTCGAACCCAGGAGGCAGAGGTTGCAGTGAGCTGAGATCGCACCATTGCACTCCAGCCTGGGTGACAGAGCGAAAGACTGTCTCAAAAAAAAAAAAAAAGAAAAAGAAAAAAAAGAAAGTGCTTCAGAACTCTCACTCTTTCTCCTCTCTCCAAGCCCCCTGAGGCTATGAATTAAAATAACAGACATGATCTTTGTCTCTGAGATCCTACAGAGGAGTTTTCCTAAGCAATGCTGTCTACTGCAATGCAAATGTTCTTGAACTATTCATTTTATCTCAAAATCAATTCTGAATCCCACAGTCATTAATTTCAAATCCAGACTTGCCTTTGGATGTAATTCTATGTAGCACTTTCTTTGATTTACAAAAGTTCAGGGGCTCACCGTGACGGTGCTGGTGGTCTCTGAAAAGATCCAGCCAAGCACTCGGTCTGCGGTGCGGGAACTCCCCTCTGCTGCTGCATAAATGACTCGCACTGGAGTTTCTGGGCTAAAAGCACAGCAGTTTCCCTGCTGTGTAGGCATGATACAGGATTCCCGAACAGGAGGCTGTCGTGGGATCCTGAGCAAGCCCTCACTTGTCTGGAGCTCAGTTTCATCAGCTCTAAAACAAAGGGACTGAATTAAATGTCCTATTTTGTCCTTTCCAATTAAAAAGACTCTAAATATATAAGAACCCTGTCTCAGGAAGCTGAGCTCTTTTTTGTACTGTGCTGAAACCGCTCCCCCCGCCCACCCCAACCTCACCACCACACACTCAAGCACACAGAACCCGTGAAATAACAGCTCCCACTTACTGAGTGCAAAGTGCCAAGGGCTTTATATACATCATTGCACTTAATCTTCACAATACATCTGTGAGGTTGCTACTAATTTTTCAGATGCCCAGAGAAGTCAAACTGAAGGCCAAAGTGGGAGCCTTGCTTCTTCTTCGTTAGACAGGAACCTGGTCTGGATTTCTTGTATTTGTTTGTTAGAGATAGGGTCTCGTTCTGTCACCCAGGCTGGAGTGCTCACTGCAGCCTCGATTTCCTGAGCTCAAGCGATCCCCTTGCCTCAGCTTCCTGAGTACTGTAACTACAGGCCTGCACCACCTGCCCTGCTAATTTTTACTTTTTGTAGAGAGAGTCTTGCTTTGTTGTCCAGGCTGGTCTTGAATTCCTGGGCTCAAGCAATCCTCCCACCTTGGCCCCTAAAAGTGCTAGGATTACAGGCAGAAGCCACAGCACTGGGCCCTAGCCTAGATTATTAAAGTATCTTCTGGCTCTATAACACCCTGTAAATGTAGCTTCATGGTCTTCTCCAGTCTTCCAAGTCCGCTACACCAGGGGTGGGGGTCCAGGAACATGGGATTCTTCCTGACGTACAAGATGTGCAGTGGCACCAGATTCTACTTTTTGAATATGTTTTCTTTCAGCCATGCTGGTTTTATTAATATAAAGCAGCACCCAAAAAGTTCTCCTGGAGCCTTTAAGAGCCTCCAGGACAAACAGAGCTTCTGTACACTTGATTCCAAACCTCCTCCTTGCTCTCAAAATGTGAGACCCCTTCAGAGTTTCTCTCAGGAGAGAGACTGAGTGGAGTTCCCCTCCTGTGGGTTTTTGGCTTGCATCAGGCCACTGAGCAAGGCTGAACAAGAGCAGAGTGATGTGACCTCACTTTCAGGTCTGGTTTCAAAGCACATATTAAAGTTTCTGATTCTACCACAGCCACACATTTTCTCAGTCTTCATCTTCCATCCCTGCCTTAAGCATTTCAGTCTATCCAGCCAATCTCTCTCTCTTTCTCTCTCTCACTCATACACACACATACATACACTCATTCATCTTATATTTCGTAGTTCAAAATAAACATCAAAATTAAGGCTGTTCCTGTGACAAGAAAGTATATACAAAGAAGTGAGAGGCTGATTTTGTAAAACCGCCTGCATTCAGGGCTCTTTGGAACCATCCTCCTCTTTACAGGGCTGAGGGCTGCAATAAATAGAGCTCATCAGAGACTCAGACATACTCAGAATAAGAAGTGCACACATTTAATAGAGCAGCTGTGTTGGTCTGCGTTCCTGGAGGGGTGTGGGAGGAGACTGGCATTCATTCACTGCTCTGGAAAGGCTGTGCCAACAGCACCAAAAGGAGCAAGGAAGTTCCCAGTGCCATGGGCGGCACCCACCAGGCATGAGGTCCACTTACTGAACCAGTCTCCTTGCTCACCCACCGGCCACGGCCACCAATGTGCTGGCCACCAACACCGTGCCCACCTGTGGGGTCTCCAGCCTCTTGGAGGTGAGGTGGGGCTGTGTGGGGGATTCCTCAAAACGCTCCTATCAGAACATCCAGGAGTGACTCAATCTGGTGGGAGTCTTTGAAGTGGGAGGGGCAGGACCCATCCTCGGCAACCTGCAGCTCCTCAGGGAGAAGGACACCAAGACTTCGAGGCCATTGGAGGCCATCTCCCCACAGGAAGGAAGAGCCCAGGCCTCCATGTCCTTAAGGAAAAAAATCCTGCCATCTGGGAAAGGGAGGCACCACTTTACTTCCCATTGGGCCTTCACTTCCTGTAGGGCCTCTGGATGGTATTTAGCAAACAGAAATACAGAACACTCAGTTACATCTGAATTTCAGATAATGGGCAAATCCTGTTTCTATGTAAATATGTCCCACATACTGCCTGGGGTAGATTTAAGACTAAAACATTATTTGTTATTTATCTGAAATTTAAATATAACTAGGCATCTTGTTTTTATCTAGCAATTCTCCCTTCCTTACGGTCTTTCCTCTGGCCAGGACTTCCCAGGTGAGAGTTTATTCTGTGTGCTCTCAAGCAGAAATTTGTTCAGTTCAGATTCTCCTGGGATTCCTGGTGAAAAGGCAAAGATCTCAGGCCACATCTGTTGGATAGTATCTTTGGGGGTGCGGCCCAGAATACACATTTTATTAAGTTGTTATCTAAGTGGTTCTGATATATATTTGTATTAGTTATCTACTGCTTCTGAACAACTTACCCTAAAAAGGCTGAAAACCAGCAATATTTATCATCTTGTAGTTTATATGGGTGAGGACTTTGGGACTGACTTGGCCTGATGATCCTGGCTCGTGGTCTTTCATGGCGCTGCAGTCAAGATGTTTGTCATCTCAAGCCTTCGCTGGTGGGCCTCAGCAGACCTCGGGGCCCGGAAACATCAGCTCCTCACCACAAGGACCTGTCTATACGTCTGCTCACAGCACAGCATCTGGCCTTTCCCAGGGTTAGAAATGAGATGGAGGCAGGGAGAAAGGGAAGGGGAGAGAGGGAGAGAAAGAGAGAAGTGAGGGGTGGAGGTGAAGCACAAACACAAAAGTGAGCCCTGAAGACAAATGTACTCAAGGGAAGAGGGAAGAGAATTACCCAAGAGCATGAATGGCAAGAGGTGGGAATCCTGGGGGCTGTCTTAGAGGCTCCCCACCACCATGTTCAGGTTTGGGAATTCCTGCTATAGATGGGTCCTCGACGCACCGGAGCCAAGACCACACTGTAAACAATGGGGTCCAGTGAATTTCTCTCCCTTATTTTTCCTTGCTTCCACTCCTTCTCCCTGTCCCCTTTTTGGTGATCTGAGACAATAACAAGAACTATAAAGAAGTGAAGAAGGAAAAGAAATCAAAATGGCAATCTTGGGAGACTAAGAGTAAATTTTATTTTATTTTATTTTATTTATTTTATTTTTTTTGAGACGGGGTCTCGCTCTGTTACCCAGGCTGGGGTGCAGTGGCCGGATCTCAGCTCACTGCAAGCTCCGCCTCCCGGGTTTACGCCATTCTCCTGCCTCAGCCTCCCGAGTAGCTGGGACTACAGGCGCCCGCCACCTTGCCCGGCTAGTTTTTTATGTATTTTTAGTAGAGACGGGGTTTCACTGTGTTCGCCAGGATGGTCTCGATCTCCTGACCTTGTGATCCGCCAGTCTCGGCCTCCCAAAGTGCTGGGATTACAGGCTTGAGCCACCGCGCCCGGCCTAAGAGTAAATTTTAAAATGCTGGCAAATACTGTTTGGGTAGAATGAAACCACATGCAAATCCCATGCATATATACCTGTGTCCTAAAATGTCTTAGCATTCAGTGTGGGTCTTGCAGAATCTCCTATGAGTACTAATGAAAACACAGAAGTAGGGTGACCAATTGTCTTAGTTTGACCAGGACTCTCGTGTGTCTGGGCAGAACAATATGTTTGGTTACCTTCATAACAAGGAGCCAATAAGTCATTGCATCAGCCACTCTGCCCCCATCTAGAGACTGAGTGGGTTGGCCTCGTGATGGAGTGGAGAGGACACGGGCTTTGAGCTACAGGCCCAGTGTGTGCCTTTAGCTGTGGCCCTAAGCTATCTCATCTAGAAAACAGGAACCATGCATCTGCTTGGTAGAGCGTAAATGATACACAGGGGAGCGCCTTGTAAATGGAGAGGTGTCATCTCGATTTTAAAAAGAGCCCCTCCTGTCAAGAAAGGTGAGATCAAAAATATCATCCCTTTTCACTTTTGCGACCAAGTCTGACATTTTCTCTTTTACATAGTTTGACCATGCTGACCTCCTGGAGAGGTGAACACAGCCCACAAAAGCCATATTACACTCGTTTAATTTTCATCTTAATTTGCCACTTAATCCCAAATTGATTTAGACTATTCCCTCCAGAAAATGCTCATCTCCCCAAAAGAACAGTCATCTTTATTATATCCTCAGTGACAAGTTTCCCAGGAAATCTGTACCAAGTCCTGATGTAACAGATGTGATTCATCTCTCACAGCTCTGGCGGTGTGACTCGCTCCTCCGAGGCAGAAAACTGTCCCCAGCGGCACTCTTTCCCTTGCCCTCCTCCACTGCCATTCCTCAAGGCTGGGGAGTTTTTTTGTCGTTATTCACGAAAAAGACAGTAATACTTAAATTCTGTTAAAGTGCTCCTCCCCTCTCTTTTTTTTTCTTCTGTGTTGTCTCATTCTGCGGAGTAAATGTGCAGGCCTGCACATTTCTATGACCCAAAATGGCAATACCATTTTGGATGAACTTCTCTATTTTTCTTTGAGATGGGCCAATTGCAAGAATGGCCATAATTCTCTTCTATAATGATTCTGTCCATCATTCTTCTCCACCCACCCTTGGACTCTAAGGCACCCAACAAAGACCTTGGACTAATGATGCAGAGGAAAGATGATCTCAGTCTGTTCTGTTCCCTGCCACTTTGCAGCTGTATGACCTTGGACCCCTCTTGGTCTCAATGGGGAGAAAGAGATCTGGCTGTCTTATGGCAGCAGGCGGTTGTAAGAATGAAATAAACAAGATTAATATCAATGAAAGTCCTTTCAAAACCTTAGAGTGCCATATAAATAAAAGGTGGTTAGTTTATTCATTAGAGTCCAGAGTCCTTCCATTGCCACACTTCAGATATCTGGCCAGCTGAGTATTCCATTAGAATTATTACTTGCATTGGTTACTGGGTGAGAATTTCTGCTTACTGGCCTTGGCAGGTTTACCTAATAATTTAATTAAGTTATTTAAATTTAAATTACTGGAGGTAATTTAAAAACTTTCACAAATCTGCTGCCTCATGCTTTTCGTTTTATAGTTTTAACACTTAAGAGGCTAATTTTTGGCTGGTCTGAGTGCAGTGGTGTTTACAACTAATTGATCACAACCAGTTACAGATTTCTTTATTCCTTCTCCACTCCCACTGCTTCACTTGACTGGCCTTAAAGAAAAAAAAAAAAAAAAAAGGCTAAATTTTGCCCCTGCACTTTGGGCACACCACCAAGACCAGTTTACAAAGTATGTCCTTTCCCTGACGTTCAAGATGGTGCGATTTCAGTTTTCACAAAATTTAATTTTTAGTTCTATACCATTTCTATACAGATATGGAATGTTTTTAAAACCTACTTTTGCAATCAGCAGTTCTACCTCAATAAAATTGACTTTAAAAAAATGAGCTAGGCTTAGCTAATGTTAAACAAGTACCATAATTAAAGAGAAGATTATAAACATAGCTTCCCTCCCTGGTTCCTTTAGTTGCATGCAAGCTTGTAGTTAATATGAAAGTAAAACATTACCACCATATCAAAAGAAATGAGGAAAGAAAAAAAACAAAGGTTCACCTACCAGCCTGATATCACAAGTGGACTGACTGAAAATGAAACAAAGTGAATTGCTTCATTAACAGCATTCTTCTTCTGAAAGAAAAAGGATGGGAGGGTTGGGTTCAAACACTCAACGTTATCCTACAGCACTTTTTCATCTTTCCAGGGCATGTGGTGAGTGGGAGTTAAGGTCAGTACCTTGCATAAGATCTCTCTGCCAGCTCTTGATGGAGCCGGGCAAAGATATTGTGATGGTTAATTGTACATGTCAATTTGACTGGGTCAGAGTGCCCAGATATTTGGTCAAACATGATTGTGGGTGTTCCAGGTGAGGGTGTTTTTAGATGACATTGACATTTAAATTGGTTGACTTTCAGTAAAGCAGATGGCCCTCCATAACGTCTGGTAAACCTCACCAATCATCTGAAGGCCTGAATGGAACAGAAGCCTAGCCTCTCCTGAGCAAGGAGTCTGCTAGCAAACAGCCTTCAGACCCCAGCTGCAACATTAGCTCTTTACTGGGTCTTCAGCTGCTGGCCCACCCTGTAAATTTGGGACTGACCAGCCTCCACCACATGAGCCAATTCCTTAAAATCAATTTCTCTCTCTCTATACACATCCTATTGTTTCTGTTTCTTTGGAGAACCCTGACTAGCAGAGATGTAAAGCAAGAAGAACTTTACACAACAGGATAAGAGTCTGAGCCATTTCCCTCCTCCACAGTAAATTCATACACACACAGACATGACTTTTAAGCTGAGATAGGAGCTTTGACTATTTCAAGGACATTGACTAGTGCAGTGGCTGTCAGAAGTTTGCAGCTCTGCCCCGCTGGGAGCCAAAAGGCTGGGTTGAGTCCCCTTCCCACCACTTACTGGCTGGGGGGCCCCAACTGAGTCACTTAACTTCTCTCAGCCTCGGTTTCCTCATCTGACAAAACAGAAAGCTCTTTGTAAATACTGCTATAGAGTGTCTGATATTACTTGTACTTACCATATTTCTTAAAGCAATAGTAATAGCTAACATTAGAGGACTTTATGTGTGCCAGGCCTTGTGCCAAGAAGATATATTATTTCATTTAATCTGTTCAACAACCCCATGAGGTGCATAGTACCATGTCTCTGCTTTACAAATGAAGAAACTGAGGTAGAGAGAAGTTGAGCTGCCTGCCAAGGTCACACAGCCGGGATGCAGCAGGGCTGGGATCTACACCTGCTCTATCAGAACTAGGGAGCGTTCTCCCTAATGATTAGTGCTGTAACTGCAGACCGTTATTTAACCACTTTAAGTTCTGATATTCTTGTATGTGCCATGGAATACCTACCTATCTCCTAGGCCTGTTGTGAGAATTCAGGGAATGACATTTGGGAGTGACGTCTAGCACACTGCGTGGTGTGCACTCAAAGAGTGTGAGAGGAATTTCTATTATAGGCACTTGTTATGTGCTGAATGTTTGCGGTCTCCCCAAATTCCATGTTGAAATCCTAACCTCCAATATGCTGGTAGTAGGAGGCAGGGCCTTTGGGAGGTGACTGGGTTATGACGGTGGCAGGTTTATGAGGATGGTATTAGGAGGCAGGGCCTTTGGGAGGTGACTGGGTTATGACGGTGGCAGGTTTATGAGGATGGTATTAGAAGGCAGGGCCTTTGGGAGGTGACTGGATGATGAGGGTGGCAGGTTTATGAATGGTATTAGGGTCCTTATAAAAAGACACAAGAGCTTGCTCTCTCTTTTTTCTCTGCCAAGTGAGAACATAGCAAGAAGACACCCACCTGCAAACCAGGAATAGGGACCGCACTAGACGCCAGATGCAGGCACCTTGATCTCGGACTTTCCAGCCTCGAGAACTGTGAAAAGTTAAATAACAAAATTTCTGTTGTCTAAGCCAGCGGTCCCCAACCTTTTTGACACCAGGGACTCGTTTTGTGGAGGACAATTTGTCCACGGGCCAGTATTGGGAGGCATTAAAGTCTCATAAGGTGCACACAACCTCGATCCCTCACATGACAGTTCACAGTAGGGTTTGTGCTTCTGTGAGAATCTGATGCCACTGCTGATCTGGCAGGAGGCGGGGCTCACTGAAGTGCTGCTCACCTCCTGCTCGGCACCCCAGGTCTTAATAGGCCATGGACCAGTAGCAGTTCATGGCCCAAGGACTGGGGACCCCTGGTCTAAGCCACCCAGTCTGCAGTATATGTGTTATAGTTGCCTGGGTTAAGACAATGTCCCATGTCCCAAAACACCAGTCCCTTCACAGGGGATAGTTTAATCCCATGTGCTAACAGGGGACAGAGCCAGGGTTGCTGGAAATTAATGACTACTCTGCCATAGTTAACAAAACCTTGTTTTAAGAAATATTTTTCATGAAAAGAGTAGATGAATTTGAATAAATGTTTAATGTTGTCTTTTGTTAAGTAAATATCTTCTTCTTGAATTTATTTATGATTAGTTTATTTATAGAGTCTAAACTACTCTATAACCCAGTTTTTGACATATCAAACAATCCTTAAAATGCTGATGAAATATATTTCATACTTTAATTTTTATATTTTATTATTTATTTATTTTTTTTTTTGAGACAGAGTCTCTCTCTGTGGCCCCGGCTGGAGTTCAGTGGTGTGATCTTGGCTCACTGTAACCTTTGCCTCCTGGGTTCAAGAGATTCTCATGCCTCAGCCTCCTGAGTAGTTGGGTTACAGGCATATGCCACCACACCCAGGTAATATCTCATACTTTTTAAAATGTAGCTATAAGATTATTGTATTAGTTTGTTGGGGCTGCCATAACAAAGTGTCACGGACTATGCGAACCAAAATCTAACTGCGCCTCTCCCATCTTCTAAGAATATCACACTGGTACTTGAGAGAGGAAAGCACCAAAGCCAGGAGCACCTACTGAACCAGTAACAGCAAGTAGTCACGTAGCTGGCAAAGTACACCATGAGGGAAGGAGAGAGGACTTCAGAACTTGGGGAAGGCCCGATTCAGGATCCTGATACATGGGGTGTGAGTGGGAGAGGAAAGAAAAGATGGCCCACAGATAATTCCTATTTCCCCAGCTTTGCTCTCCTTTCCCCTCCTTTTCCCTTGATCTCCCCCAGTCAGGCCACATGGCCATTTCTGAGTCACATATGCCACCCCCAATCATCCCAGCAATGGATCCTTGTCAACTCCGGCACGTTAATGTTGGGGCTTATGTCCCCTCCTTCATTCAACAGTGAAAACCTGAGGACATTACAGTGAGTCACTTTCTCTTTCACATCTGTGTCCAAATTTAGCCACATCTCCTTCTGTTCTCCTTTCCCTCCCCACCTTCACTTCCCTCCCTCTTCCATTAGTCTTGCTGAAGAGGTGACTCTTTTTTTCTGGAATCAATCTGCCTGTGCTCAGGTTCCCATTTCTTTCCTCCAGGCTCTTCCACCCTTCGCTCCATCAATTATCCACCGCCTAGTCACCTCCATTTATCTTCAACCACAACCTCCCCTCCCTGTGCACTTCTACAAGCCTCTCAACCCAGCCTCTCTCCTCTTACCTACCAAACTTTATGAAATAAGCTACTACTCTTTCTCCACTCTTTTGCCCCACTCTCCATTCATGTCTACTCATTTTTGTATTCTCTGTAGAACCTAGAATTCACATTGTAGGTGCTCAAGGAAAGACAGATGGATTAATTATGGAACTGGATAATCAAATATTCCTGAGCAATAAGTGTGAGGATGGTGCAAGATGCAAAGAAGATGCCATTCTTGTCTTCAAGGATGCGGCTGTGGAATTTGTGAGTTAAAATAGACACACAAAAAGTCAGTAGATCTACACTGTTAACAAACAGAACAAAGTCTTTAAAATGGAGGCATCTGGAGAGAGGCCCCCAGGACTGGAGTAACAGCTTCTTGTCCCCCTAGTGCCTATGTGAGTGCAGCTAAAGTCATAGGTAAATCTGAATAAGGTTCAAGGACCGACCCCTGGGCCACAATTGGGACTTACATAAAATGAATGCCCGTGGTCAGTATCTGGGATCCTCCCTTGTTGAAGATGGACAGCATCCCTGGAGGGAGGAAGCATCCATGGGCAAATGGTTCGATGCCATGGACAGCTCAGAGCAGTGTGAATCAGTGTGGGGTACCCAGGGATTCCTGAGTATCTGAGTGATGGAAGCCGGAACCTGTTCCTGGCTTTCCCTGGCTGTGCGCCCCATCTCTCCAGCTATAAAATGAGAGGTGATGCTCTGAAGACATGAAGTGTGAGCAGCAATCTCTGGGTGATTTTCCACATTCTCTGCCCACGTCTTCCGTAACCTTCAGGGCTGCGCCCCTCCAGGCAGCAGCAGCACTTCCCCCTCTGAGCAGCGTTGGTAGCTGAGAGGAAACACTGGTGGCTGTGACTGCTGAGCCTTCCCCTGAAGTTCAGGCTTGGAGGGAGCCCTGTCCCAGGGGCCAGGCTTTGTGAGACCTTGGCACCCTGGAAGCCCAAGGTCCCAGTGCTGCCTGATCCTCCACAGCAGAGCTTCTCACGGGCTGGGCTGCTTTCAATCAGGTCCTGGAGCTCCCACAGACCAAAATAGCATTTACAGCCAGCCTGGGAAGATCTACAACCCTAAATTCTTTTAGGAACAATGAAATCAGAGTTTTGAGCTGAGGAGTTGTTTCATTTGATAGGTTGAAGGAATGAAAGGAAACACATTTGCAAAACCAGGTCACTCCACTATACTCCAGTAAGAAGAGTAATAATAATTGGTATCAAATACTTGGCATGTCCCAGGTTCTGTCCTGTAGTAGCCACTCCCTTCGGGAACTTGCTCCTCTATATAACGATGGGCAGCTGGTGCCCAGAGCACCTGCCGCATGGCCTGGCCGGCCACATGCAGATAAGGAGAGATGATGACTCCTTGTTTTGGGTTACCTTCTGTGAAGAGAAAGCAGGAGGGGAGAAGATTGATAAGATCTGGTCCAGGATCAGATAGGGCCTGAAAGGAAGCCGGCCTGGGAGACCGAGGGGAGCGGATTCAGAGTCTATCTCCACCCCCTGCCATGCAGCGGGGGCTGAGAACCCTGCTCATGCAGAGATGCAGTAGATCTGCAGACAGCTGCTGGAAGCAAAGGTAGCTGAAAGTCCAGGAGCCCCATTTATTCTTTTCAAATGTGATACACTGCTGACAAGGGGAAAGAAGAAATCAAGTCGTTTGTCAACTGTGAGAAATACCCACAGGAACTCACATTTCCATCCAGATTTCAAGTTGACATTTGGCTCTGACATCTATCTTACTGTTGGAGTAGGCTTACTTAGGCTCTCACCCTAAGACCTCCACGGGTGAACATAACAAATGTCACCACCAGGCCAGGCGTGGTGGCTCATGCATGTAATCCCGGCACTTTGGGAGGCCGAGGCAGGTGAATCACTTAAGGTCAGGGGGTTTAGACCAGCCTGGCCAACACGGCAAAACCCCAACTGTACTAAAAATACAAAAATCAGTCAGGTGTGGTGCCGTGCACCTGTAATCCCAGCTACTCGGGAGGCTGAGGCACAAGAAATGCTTGAATCCAGAAGGCAGAGGTGGCAGTGAGCCGAGATCATGCCACTGCACTCCAGCCTGGGTGACAGGGGGAAACTCTGTCTCAAAATAAATAAAAAAAATTTAAAAACCCAAATGTCACCACCACCACTATCATCATCCCTGTCTCACAGGTGAAAAAACAAACTCAGACTGAGGGACCTGCCTCAGAACTCACAGCCAGTCAGCAGCAGAGGCAGGAGCGCAGCCTTCTCCCTCTGGCTTCTGTTAGTCCAGAAAGTACCCCCCAAGTGATGCTCAGGCAAATCTTCAATCAGAAGAGGGACAGGGTGATCTGAGGGGGTCTGCATGGCCACGCTCCTAATCATAATCAATGATTGGCATGGATTGTTTGGAAAGATGGTAGCAAAATACTCTGGGGACTCATGGACGAATCAGGGTCAAGGGAAGTGTCCTGTGGTTGGAGAAGAGTTTCTGGGGAGATTCACACTCAAGCTCCTGACCAGGGGCAGCTGAACAGGCAAAACCTGGGCTCTCTCTCTATAGAATCTCACGCTTCTTGCCAGGAACCTCAGGGGAGTGTGAAAAATGAGGAGTTTTATTTTTTGTTTGTTTTTGTTTTTTTGTTGCAGAATAACAGTCACATTTTTCAAGGCTATCTGGAAAGTTATATCTGTCCTTTGGAGACACTAGTAAAAAAATAAATAGATTCCCCTCCAGCCTTTTACCAAGAATTACAAACCTACTAACAACCTTCACCCTTTCTCTCTGTCTGTCTCTTCCTCTCTCCCTCTCTCTCTCTCTCTCTCACACACACACACACACACACACACCCACCCACCCACCCCCCCCACCTCTGCTCCTCTGCTCATATTTCACAGGGCTGGACAGAGATCTTTATCTAACTGCATAGCTCTGAATTGCTAAGTAGCAGAATTAGCTTGGATCCTATGTTATCCCTGATCACATTCACCAGATCAATGAAGCAGAACTTCTATCAGAATTTTTTTTTTTTTTTGAAACGGAGTGTCATTCTGTTGCCCAGGCTGGTGTGCAGTGGCAAGATCTCGTCTCACTGCAACCTCCGCCTCCCAGGTTCAAGCAATTCTCCTGCTTTAACCTATCAAGTGCTGGGATTACAGGCGCACACTACCACACCTGGCTAATTTTTGTGTTTTTAGTGCAGACAGCATTTCATCATGTTGGCCAGGCTGGTCTTGAACTCTTGACCTCAGGTGATCCACCTGCCTCTCGGTCTTTCAAAGTGCTGGGATTACATGCATGAGCACCATGCCCGGCCGGCACTTCCATCAATTTTTGAGTCTGAAACCCTCCCATACGCAACCCCAATGTTTAACCTGGTAAGCTGGTTAATTCTCCTACAACTTAGGCCAATCATCTGTCCATCATCAAAGCTGCCTTTAAGATCAACCTAGGACTCTACCATGGGAACGATAAGTGAATGTGGGGCAGGTGTGTGTCCTATACTGGCCTCTCCACTTTCTGCCACCACACATAGGCAGTATCCAAGTGTCAGATTTTCCTGAAGGCTGGGTGACTAAAGGGAAATACAACAGAAAAGGAAAAAAATGGAAACTTCACTCTGAAAGTGGCTTTCCCCAGAATCCAAGAGAAAAGCAACAAGAAAGCACCTTCAGTTTTAAAACTTTTTTTTTTTTTTAAGCTAAGTTCATGCTCTGTCGCCCAGGTTGGAGTGCAGTGGCGTGATCACAGCTGACTGCTGGCTCATCTCCTGGGCTCAAGTACTCCCCCCATCTCAGACTCTCCAGTAGCTGGAACTCCAGGTATGTGCCATCACGCCAGGTTAATTTTTTGAAATTTATTTTTAGTAAAGACAAGGTCCGACTACATTATCCAGGCTGGTCTCAAATGATCCTCCTGCCTCGGCCTCCCAGAGTACTGGGATTACAACAAGCATGAGTTACGACACCTGGCCAGTTTTAAAACTTGCTCTGCTGGCCAGGTACAGTGGCTCATGCCTGTAATCTCAGCACTTTGGGAGGCTGAGGCAGGAGAACTGCTTGAGCCCAGGAGTTCAAGACTAGCCTGGGCAAAATAGCAAGACCTTGTTGTTTGTTTGTTTGTTTTAATAAGTTTAAAAAAAGAAAAAAGACCAGGTGCGGTGGCTCACGCCTGTAATCCCAGCAATTTGGGAGGCTGAGGCAGGCGGATCACCTGAGGTCGGGAGTTCCAGACCAACCTGACCGATATGGAGAAACCCCATCTCTACTAAAAATACAAAATTAGCCAGGTGTGGTGGCACATGCCTGTAATCCCAGCTACTCAGGAGGCCGAGGCAGGAGAATCATTTGAACCCAGGAGGCGGAGGTTGCGGTGAGCCGAGGTTGTTCCATTGCACTCCAACCTGGGTGACAAGTGCGAAAAAAACAAAAAACAAAACAAAGCAAAAAACACTTGCTCTCCAGATGGCAAACCACACTGCCCAAGTACCTCTCCTAATACACGTTGTTGCAACTCTCCCTCCACTTCTCAGGAACCCCCACATCATGGGGGTTAGAATCAAGCCCAGAATCTACCTCCTCATGTAAGCTACTCATTTTCTCATCTCTTGAGTTATTTTCACTAAATAATGATCCCTTGATGGGGGGATGGAGAGGTGCAGGCCCAAACACTTTCTGGGTGCAAAGAAGTGGATTTCCTCTTTTGTTACATTTAAATCAAACCACTCCCACAACAGGTTTTTGTTTCCTCCCTTTTACTTTCTGGTGAGTTTCATAACGTTTACTTTTGTAGTTTGATAAGATCTCCACAGTATAATCAGAACCAACACTATTCTAGAAAGCTTCAAAATCAACTGTTAAGATGATCTGGTGGGTATCATGGACAAAATGCAAACTTAAAAAGCAGATTACTTTCTGGGAAGGTAATGATTGAGAAGGATCTTAAGGGTAGGGTTTAATGGGCTGAAAGGTTTGAATGCTCTGCCAGTTAGGATCTGATCCACTGCAAGGGAGAGAAACCCAGCCCCAAACCAGCAGAACAGAGTTAACTAGGTGAGGTAACTGGGAAGTCCAGGGGCTGCGGTGGCTTTAGCTGGCTTCAGAGATTCAAACAGAATCATCGGGAAAATGTTCTAATTTCTCTGTTTGCTTCTAGACTCCGCTTTCCTCTGTCTTGACCTTTACTCTTGCGCAGCTCAAAACTTACTTTACCCTTGGCACTAGCTACCCCAGAAAAGAAGGGCCTCTTATCCAGGGGGGATCCTGTGGGTTAGCCTGGATCAGGAAACCCAAGTCTTTCCTGAACTTGGTGGGCCACTGGGAGTAGCACGATGAAAAGTCTGGAACCCCGGGTTAGGAGTGCGCTTTGCCACCGCCGCCTGCACAGATAACTGTAGCGAGATATTGAAGGTGGGGAGACAGAGGAGTGAGGCCCAACCTCAGGCGATGGCAGTGAAGATGGAAAGTGGGGGAAGACTGAGAGAACCCATCGCAGGTAGATCAGTGTATGATACACTGATTTCATGTGAGGCAGAAGAAATTAGAAATGTTAAAAGAATGGTGATGCCATTAGTGAAACAGGAATATGAGGCAGAAGAGTCTACTTTTGCAGAAAGTTTGCTAAGACATACTCTTGGTTGGTCAAGCAAAGGAAGACATCTGGCAGGCAGCTGAAGGAGAGAAGTCAGACTTAAGAGAGGGGTCAGAGCCAGAGGTCTAGAGAGGCGGCCTCTACAATAAGCTTGCAGTTGGAATCATGAAAATTGCAAGATCTATGTGTGTAGAGGTGAGCGGTCAAAAGACAGAGCCCCAGGGAATTGTGAGTTAAGCGACAGAGAAGGAAAAAGAACGAAGGCGGTGACTGAGGAGCAATCAGACACTGTGCGGAGAAAGACCTACTTAAGTCAAATAGGAGGAAAGTTCCAGTATCAAAAAGAAAAAGAAATAGGCCAGGCGTCGTGGCTCACGCCTGTAATCCCAGCAGTTTAGGAGGCCGAGGCGGGTGGATCACGAGGTCAGGAGATGGAGACCATCCTGGCTAACATGGTGAAACCCCGTCTCTACTAAATATACAAAAAATTAGCTGGGTGTGGTGGCGGGCGCCTGTAGTCCCAGCTACTCAGGAGGCTGAGGCAGGAGAATGGTGTGAACCTGGGAGGCGGAGCTTGCAGTGAGCCGAGATCGCTACTGCACTCCAGCCTGGGCAACAGAGCAAGACTCCATCAGAAAGAAAAGAAAAGAAAAGAAAAGAAAAGAAAAGAAAAGAAAAGAAAAGAAAAGAAGGAAGGAAGAAAGGAAGAAAGAAAGAAAGAGAAAGAAAGAAAGAAAGAAAGAGAAAGGAAAGAAAGGAAAGAAAGGAAAGAAAGGAAAGGAAGGAAAGAAAGGAAGAAAGAAAGAAAGAAAGAGATCCCCATGTTCAACAATATTTCCAATATTGGTTCTATACTCATATTTTCCTCATTCCTTTTCACAAGTGAACTCACAAACTAAGTCCAGTGAGCAGCTATTGAGGCTACAAGATTTATTGCTTTCTGAATATCAGTGGCTTCATCCTAAGTTGTATTAATTTGAGACCCGAGTTCCTCATCATTAGTAACAACATATTGATTTCGGGGTCTTCTCTCATTTTTTTAGAACAAGGACCAGGTATTAAAACAGCTGCCCAAGTACCGCAGTGCAAAGACAGCACTGCTGCAGATAGCTAAGCTGCTAAGCAGGCAGCATCATTATGTTGACTTGGGGGCAGATGTATAAAACCTAATGCTGGCAGATAAAAGGCAGGTTGGAAGTCTCAGTGTATGAAGTACAAAAATGGGAGCTATATGACCATCAACCTTTTTGAGAACTGACTGTCCCTGGAGTCAAGGCAGAAGACATTTTGAGATTTCACCTTTAAGTGTTCTGTATTTTTCCAATTATTTCTTGAATTTTGGTACTTCCCAGGGCCTTAATCTGGGCTTTTCTCCAATCTATACATTTAGGGTGATCTATAAGACCTCATCTTGGCTGGGCGCAGCAGCTCACATTTATAATCCCAGCACGTTGAGAGGCTGAGGCAGGTGGATCACCTGAGGTCAGGAGTTTGAGACCAGCCTGGCCAACATGGCAAAACCCCGTCTCTATTAAAAATACAAAAATTAGCCGGGTGTGGTGGCGCACGCCTGTAATCCCAGCTACTTAGGAGGGTGAGGCAGGAGAATCGTTTCAATCTGGGAGACAGAGGTTGCAGTGAGCCAAGATCGCACCACTGCACTCCAGCCTGGGCTATGGAATGAGACTCTGTCTCATCAAAAAATAAAAACAATAATAATAAAAAAGACCTCATCTTTCTCAATCCACCCTCTCTTCTGCCCCCAAACCTATATACAGTCATCCCTCAGTATCCATGGGGAATTGATTCCAGGACCCCCCACAGATATCAAGATCCACAGATGTTCAAAATCCTTTATATAAAATAGTGTAGTATTTGCATATAATCTGCACACATCCTCCCATATACCTTATTACTTTTTTATTGGACTGAATTTTTTTTATCTTCAGCTTTTAAGTTCAGGGGTACATGTGCAGGATGTGCTGGTTTATTGCACAGGTAAGCGTGTGCCATGGTGTTTTGCTGTACAAATCATCATCCCATCACCTAGGTATTAAGCCCAGCATCCATTAGCCATGCGTTTGCCCTCCGCACCCACCCCCTACTCCCATATAGTTTAAATCATCTCTAGATTACTTGTAATACCTCATGCAATGTAAATGTTAGGTCAATAGTTGTTATACTGTCTTGTGTAGGGAATAATGACAAGAAAAACTTCATCTGTACATGTTCAGTACAGACACAACCATCCGTTTTTCTTTTCCTGAATATTTTCAATCTGCGTTTGGTTGAAACCCATGGAACCACATATACAGAGGGCCACTTGTGTTTAGCTGCCTATTACACACATGAAACCAGGGGCGCAGTGTGTGGTCACTCAGGTTGGGTACAGCAAAGAGCAACATCGAAAGGGGACACCATTCACATTGTAGATATCATTACTGTTTTGAAGTTAAAACCAAAAATTAAAACTGTTGATTCCAAACTTACATGATTTATATACAGGAAAATTTTCTGGCAGATGACAGTAAAGTCTCTAGTTCTAATAAAATTAATGTTATTATGACTCTTTTCAAAATGAAAGTGTTTTAAAGAAAAGGGACCCTGACCTGCAGAAGGGCAGTATGAGGACCGTAGAGGCCTTGACCCCATCAGGATGCTCCGCAGGCACCTGCACAACTTACTGTGTCTGCCTTGGGGGTCTAGCTCCACAGAAGTTCTCAGATCCCTTCCTCTTCATTCCTACTGCTACTGCCGGAGTTCAGACCCCACTCCTCAACATCTCTTACCTGTTCACTCTTCCTTCCTGATCTCTTTGCCTCATGTCTTGCCCCTCTCCCGCCCACTCTCCAAATTTGCTGTCAGAATAATCTTTCTAAAATGATTTGGCCCAGTGGCTTCCCTGCTTAAAGTATTGAAATATCCTCTCATTGCCTCCAGAATCCATCTGCACTCCTGAATACGCCACACAGACTCTGCACGTCCTTGCCCTGCCCTCCTGCCTACCCATTAGTCACCTCCTACACACGCCCTAGGCTCGAGCCACATCAAAACCACATTTGATGCTGTTGCATGTGTTTGCCTAGAACACCTGACAAGCTGTCCAGTGGATTTCCATTCATCCTTCAAAAATCAACTTAATGGTCCCTTCATGAAATCTTCCCTGACCAACTGAGTCAGAGGCGACCACACCCTCCTTTGCACTGCCACTGTAGCTAGCTTATGCCTTTATGATTGCATTACTCTGAGTTGCAATTATTTTTTTCATATGCCTCTCATTACAGATGTAAGAGCTGCTTATGGGTATGGAATGCATCTTATTATTTGTCCCTAATATCGAAAAGAGTACTGATAGGCATCTCTGATACCTAGCACAGTGCCTGTCTGCCGAATTGAAGGAGTAAATAAACGTGTTGAATGTTCAGAAAAGTCATTGAGGGTGGATTTGAAAATGAGAGAAGGGAAGAGAATTAAAATGTCTTGAGGATTTTAAGTTCCGGGATACATGGTGCGGGATGTGCAGATTTGTTACGTAGGTAAACATGTGCCATGGTGGTTTGCTGCACCCATCAACCCATCGCCTAGGTATTAAGCCCAGCATGCATTAAGCTATTTATCCTGATGCTCTCCCTCCCCGCTGTTGAGGATCTTTTATATCAGGCGTTGTTCCAGACTCTTTACACAGAGGTCCTCAGTTTAGAGTTAACTGTGGAGAAACTTTAACAGCAAAAAGCCATATTCATTTGCTGTCCACTTGACAGTATTTTGAGGAGTCTCAGGGAACTTCTTTGCTAAGTTCTGTTCCTGCCCTCTGTGGCCTGCACTAGTCTGCTGCATTGGGACCTTCGTGTTTTCAAAAGGGGAATTATTTCTTTCGTTTGGCTTTTTGTATTGCATTCTGCTGGGAAGTATCAAACCAGTGATGCCCTATGCCTCATTAAAGCCTTACGGGGATTTATTTTTTATTTTTTATTTTTAATAAGAGCAACCTCTCAATTATTTTCCCCTGTGGCTTCTCTCTTCCTATGATGAAGGTAGGGTCTAAAAGATGTGGTGAAGATGTCTGGTTGGAACATAACAGTAAATAATAGGCACACTACTAAACTTGGAATCCTTCATAACAACTGAGGATTGTTTTTCCTGGACCACTTACGTGTCATTTACTTGGGATGGTTTCTTGTACACCTCTCTAGCTTGCAAGAGTTTACCAGTCTGGATTCTCAGAACACACAGTTTTGACTTAAGCTGAGGAGACTGCTTATCTGGTTTAACTATCACCACAATGTTAGCCAGTAGATATTTTCATTTTACAGAAAGAGAAAGTAACATGCAGGGTTTAACTTGCCCAAGGACATACAGGTAGATTAGGTGGTAATCAAGTGAGCTGTTTTCTCATAAAGCTTGGGAGCATAAAGGGAAGGTGATCGGATTTAGAACTGAACTGGAGCTCTCTTCCAGGGCTAACTGGGAATATTGTTCCTACCAGCCAGACTATGCCTCTCCTGTTCTTTGGACTCTCAGGTTAACAAGCAGACATTTCACAGGGAACAAGAGTAACAGACGGACTGTGGGTGTCAGATACATGCTTGAGAGTAAAGAGTTTTGAACAACAGAATTAAAAAAAAAAAAAAAATCCATCCACTGCAGTGGCTCGCACCTATAATCCTGGCACTTTGAGAGGCCAAGGTAGGATGACTGCTTGAGCCCAGGAGTTCAAAACCAGCCTGGGCAACACAGTGAGACCCTGTCTCTACAAAAAGAAATATTTTTTTAATTAGCTAGGCATAGTGGTATGTTGCCTGTAGTCCCAGCTACTGGGAGGCTGAGGCGGGAGGACCATTGAGCCCAGGAGGTCAAGACTGCAGTGAGCTATGATCATGCCACTGTGCTCTAGACTGGGCAACAGAGTGAAACACTGTCTCAAAAAAAAAAAAAAAAAAAAAAATCCTTGTAATAAGATTTAGAAAAAAAATAGCTATCTTAAAACCACATTACTGGCCGGGTAGGTAATCCCAGTACTTTGGGAGACTGAAGTAGGTGGATCACGAGGTCAGGATATCGAGACCATCCTGGCTAACACAGTGAAACCCCATCTCTACTAAAAATACAAAAAAATTAGCCGGGTGTGGTGGTGGGCACCTGTAGTCCCAGCTACTCGGGAGGCTAAGGCAAGAGAATGGCGTGAACCCGGGAGGTGGAGTTTGCAGTGGGCGGAGATTGCGCCACTGCACTCCAGCCTGGGTGATAGAGTGAGACCCCATCTCAAAAAAGAATAAAAAATTTTTTAAAAAGCATATTATTGTACCTACAGTCATTATTGTCACTGAAATCCAAAGATATTCTCTCTGGTTAAACATTTATTATTTGTGGGAGTGTGAAACTTGTTTTTCCTGTTTTTAAGTTCGAAGAAGCCAGTCCTTTGTTCCACGTGAATTATATGCCATGAGATTATGTACACTCATTCTAAACACAAGTGTAAAGTTTCTCATCTAAGCTTTGTATAAAAAAATAGCAATTTGTATATGTAGCACCTCAGTACATTGCTGTACTGTGCATGCAGCACAAGCAGGTTATCAGGACACATTCCTTAAAAGAACAAGGTTGGGTACTGAATGTAGATACATGAGATTGTTTGTACCGTATACATAAAACTCAGGCAATGATTTGTCAAACAGTCATGAGCCAACACAAGCACCTGGAACTCACACCGTTAATGCCTGCACTTCAGTAGATTAACAAATCTGAGTTAAAGGTAACTTTTAAAAAATTACTCAAGGCCAGGTACGGTAGCTCATCCTTGTTATCCTAGCAATCTGGGAGGCCAAAGCAGGCGGACTGCTCGAGCTCAGGAGTTTGAGACCAGCCTAGGCAACATGGCCAAACCCCATCGCTACAAAAAATACAAAACTTAGCCGGGCATGGTGGCACGTGGCCGTAATCCCAGCTACTCAGGAGGCTGAAGTGGGAAGATTGCTTAAGCCTGGGAGGTAGAGGTTGCAGTGAGCCAAGATCACACCTCTACACTCCAGCCTGGGTGACAGAGCGAGACTCTGTCTCAAACAAACAACAACAAAAAACCCGAAAGTATTTAAAAGCACTGACCCATCAAAAGACTGTCAGTGGTACCTCATTAGAACTAATAACCTGATTGGCCAGGCGCGGTGGCTCACACCTGTAATCCTAGCACTTTGGGAGGCCGACGTGGGCGGATTGCCTGAGCTCAGGAGTTCGAGACCAGCCTGGGCAACATGGTGAAACACTGTCTCTACTAAAATACAAAAATCAGCTGGGCGTGGTGGCGTCCACCTGTAATCCCAGCTACTAAGGAGGCTGAGACAGTAGAATCATTTGAACCCGGGAGGTGGAGGTGGCAGTGAGCCGAGATCACACCACTGCACTCTAGCCTGGGTGACATAGCAAGACTCCATCTCAAAAAAAATAAAAACAAAAACCAACTGATAACCTGAAAGGAATTTGTTAACTACTGAAACGTTTAAGCCTATAAAAACTGCATCTAGGCCAGCTCTTTTACAAACATTTTAATTTTGCTTTGCAAGGAAGAAGAAATATCACTGTTTCCAACCTGTGAAAATTAAAAAATGTGAATTCACCAAAAATGTTACTGTATTATAGGTAATGTATAAAGCTTTCTAAAAGTTAAGACCACGTATTTAGCATTCACAACAATCTTTTCCATTAATTGCAAACAGAAAGGGCTTGCAAGTTTAATATAATGCAGAAAGCAAGTTTGCCCAGCCCACTGCTCATGGGCCGCATGTGGCCCAGGACATCTTTGAATGTGGACTAACACAAATTTGTAAACGTTCTTAAAACATTATGAGATTGTTTTATTTTAAGCTCATCAGCTATCACTAGTATATTTTATGTGTGGCCCAAAGGCAATTCTTCTCCTTCCAATGTGGCCCAGGGAAACCAAAAGATTGGACACCCCCTCTGAAGTAAAGCCTATGTGCCACTTTACTCTGGCTGATGGAGAAACAGACACAATCCAAGATTCTCTCATTCTTGTCTGTTAGTAAAGACATGGTCAGGCAGCCTGAGGAATTAGTTAAGTCTTGCATCCCACACACGTGCTCATTACACAGTGAAAGATTATTTAGGCAAGACGCAACTGCTACAAACATATTTTAAAGTCACATTGCTCTTTTGGAGTTAATCTAAACTCTGAAAATATCGTTATGCAGATAGATCAAGTCTCAGACTTCAGAAAAATGACTTTTTGCTGTACTTTAATGGCCTGCTACCTAACTGGTCTCAGGTTTAGCAAAGAACCGTGGAAGAACTGAGTAAGGGTCCAGGGCGGTGGAAGGTTAATCTTGGAGCTCCAGCCAGCAAATCCAGGCTCCCATAAATAGAAACAAGGATTTGCTCTGTGCCTATTGGCCCTTTGAATGCTCGTGGCAGTTGTTTTCAAACTGTAAAAATGAACAGCGAACAAAAATTTTCTTCCCTGTATCTTTATTTTCTAAAATTGTTTATTTGTTTAAATAACAGTACATGTTGTGTAACAATGTTCTCAACCTCCTCCCATCCCAACTGCCATTCCCACCGTGACTGGGGAGCTATGTTTATATGCATCCTATACACTCAAAAATATACCCAGATTTCACACTGCAACAGATAAAATTGACTTGCATTATGCATATTTTCTAAGTCCTCACCTGTAATTCCACCCCAACTACAGTCACATTTATTGAACACTTACTATGTGCCAGGTACCTAAGTACATTACATGTATTTGACTAATTTAATATCCACAGCAACCTATTATGATCTTTACGTTGCATATGAGGAAACTGAGGCACACAGAATTTAAGTAACTTCAAGGGTCACACAGCTAGTAAGTGGCAGCACTGGGATTCAAACAGATAATCTGGTCTCAGAGCCTCTGTGCTGACACTGTTTGCAGAATGCACGTGAGCAAAATATTATAATGGAGATAATTTGCTCTACCATATTTTAGGTTTATCATTTGCAAATGATAGCATCTTGTTATTAATAATCAATGACTTAGAATGTATCTCACAGTTGATGGGGGCTCACTAGATATTCACAGAACTTCACCAATACATAAGAACTTCAATGTCTTGAACAACCCCAAATGTCTAATGGTTTAAACTTAACTGGTGAAAATGCCTTGAGAATTTATTGCTTCCCTACCCAATATTATGGAAAGTAAAAACTTGGCTTTTCCATTAATTTTCAGTAAGATATTGTTGCAACAGTTTTCTTTATCTGTATTTCTATTAGAGTGAAGGTCCTTATGGTATGAAAAGTGAATATTCTCCTCTAACAATGTTTGTTATCAATGAATCAAAACTCTTTCAAATCCTGATGTTTCCTGAGTAAAAACCCAAAAGTCAAATACCTGGCCTGTGCCTGCAGGACTGTGGGAACCAAAGACAGAGTTTCAGCCTTCGGAAGTAAGAACACCACTTACTCTACTGAAAAAAAAAAAAAAAAAAAATGCTTTGAAAAACTAATTAAAATGAGAAGTTTTAAGTGTCTCAGATGTAAAATCCTGATTATGTAAAAGGTACTTTCAAGGTGAATTTAATTTTCAGAACATCACTTGAATTAATTTAGCCTCTTAAATATCTGTCTTCTTTTCACAGAAGATATCAATAGTGGAGAAAATGTTTTATGAATTGTAATAACGTAGCTTTATGAATGATATTCAAAAGGCGTATCAGAAACAGAAAGATAAACCAAATACAATTTTACAAGAAAAAAACTTGTTTTACTTACCCTGTGTTATCTTCTGAAAGTAACTCAGAAGGTAGGCTTATTTTTTTAATCTAATTTCGTTCACCTTTAAAATGTGATTGCATTTCAAAGTAGATTCTATTTTAACAACTTCCTTTCTATAAAACATTTAAAGACAAAGTCAAGCAATGCCATCTACAGGGAGCCTTTAGAACAACAGATGTTTCTATAACCAATACTGTTCTTTAAAATACCTAAAATCTGACATATCATATTTCACATCATTTAACAAGGAAATTTTCAAGAAAGGTAAAAAAAAAAATTAAAAGATATGCTGTGTAAAAAAAAATTCCCTGCCGGGCGCGGTGGCTCACGCCTGTAATCCCAGCACTTTGGGAGGCCGAGGCACGCGGATCACAAGGTCACGAGATCGAGACCTTCTGGCTAATACAATGAAACCCCGTCTCTACTAAAAACACAGAAAATTAGCCGGGCGTGGTGGCGGGCGCCTGTGTTCTCAGCTACTCGGGAGGCTGAGGCAGGAGAATGGCGTGAACCCGGGAGGCGGAGCTTGCAGTAAGCGGAGATCGCGCCACTGCACTCCAGCCTGGGCGACAGAGTGAGACTCCGTCTCGAAAAACAAAAACAAAAACAAAAAATTCCCACTATCATTCTGGATTAGTAGTTCTTACTTAAAAATAACCTAGGCCGGGTGCGGCGTCTCACGCACATAATCCCAACACTTTGGGAGGCTGAGGCGGGTGGATTGCTTGAGGTCAGCAGCTCAAGACCAGCTTGACCAACATGGTGAAACCCCATCTCTACTAAAAGTACAAAAATTAGCTGGGTGTGGTGGCAGGTGCCTGTAATCCCAGCTATTACGGAGGCTGAGGCAGGAGAATCGCTTGAACCTGGGAGGCGGAGGTTGCAGTGCGCCAAGATCGCACCATTGCACGCCAGCCTGGGTGACAGAGAGAGAGTCTGTCTCAAAACAAAACAAAACAAACAACAAAGAAGTAATTTCCTTTCCAACTTCACCAAACATATGATCCATGGACCCTTGGTTGTAAACTGTGGCAGATTAAAATGCAAAGCTATGCAAACTCAGAGAGATTTAAAGTTATAACTGGTGTACAGAAGAGACTCAAGTCATTGGAGACTAGACCTGCAACAATTTTTAACTGTCGAATCTCCCTTCCTTCTTGATTAGCATCACCTTTGCCTTCTTGGCCAGATTCTCTAAATTTTCAGATTATATTTATAGTCTATTTCAGTTTTCAAAGCTCAGTTCTGTTTATTTTAAAACCTCCTATTTCATACAAGATTCCACATCGGATTCAAAGTGGTTTTTTTCCATATGTACGATAGGCCCACTCTATTCACAGATGGTTTGCTTTTTATATACTTTCTTCTTTGTTCTCTTCTCCTTGGGAAGTAGATGCTAAAAGAGGTTTCCTTGTTGCAGTGGTTCTCAATTTAAGGCTAAACATTAAGACCATCTGGAACCCCTTAACAAAAATACTATGCCTTTGATTAAACTGGACTGGGATAGGGCCTGAGCCTGGGTTTTGTGTGCTTTTAATTTTTCACATGCAGCCTGGTTTGAGAAACACTGCCTTACTGTGCGATTGCAACCCTTTCCCTAATTGGCTATAACTGCATTCTGGTAAGTGGTTTACGGGCTCCATTGTGCAGAGGCAAGCCATACTCGCCCAGAGGCCAAGGCATTGGCAGTCCCTTGGGATTTGGGAATTAGCTATGTCCTGGCTGAGCCCCAGCTGGTGGCATCACCTCATCTGTTGCACTTGCCTTTTAAATGTCATCCCCTCCTTCATATTGCAGAAGTCTTCTAACCCTCAACTCCTGCATCATTTCTCAGGCTGGCAGGGTGCATCTTCAATACCCCTCAGCCTTACAGTTCCCACATCACTCCTCCAATTCTATCTCTGTGCTTTGGAATCTGCTGCTGGTGCGTAAACACAAAGCCAACCAGTAAGAGAAATACTGGTCTCCCATACTTGCAAGCATCTTGAATCTCTAGTAACTTCCTCAGGCCTTCCTCCTGTGGTTTTGTTTTTTCAAGATAGGGTCTCACTGTCACCCAGGCTGGAGTGCAGTGGTGCAATCATGGCTCACTGCAGTCTCAACCTCCCTGGGCTCAGAACCTCCCACATCAGCCTCGCTAGTATGGATGGGACTACAGGCGTACACCACCACACCCAAGTAATTTTTTGTATGTTTTGTAGAAACAGGGTCTTGCTATGTTACCCAGCCTGGTCTCAAGCTCCTTGGCTCAAGTCATTTGCCTGCCTTGGCCTCCCAAAGTGCTGGGATTACAGGCATGAGCCACCTCACTCAGCCTCCTCCTGTGGTTTGTGAGTGCAGGTACAATCTGTTACTTCTCCACATTTGAAAGCCCAAAAGACTAAATTACATTCCCTAACAATGGACTCCTCCAAGAGACCTCTTCAGGGCTCCCCAGCTGTCTGTGGAATAGTGGTTGGTGATGGAGCATGTTCTCTGAACTGGCAGCCTTCAGTTAAACCCTGTAGCTTTCACTGGGCCTAACCACCACTGGTCTAATCTTAGAATGTGAGGATTGGCACCTTATGACTTCAGTTTTGGCTTTATTCCAGAACAGGAAAGATATCCTATTTGACTTTTTTTTTTGAGACGGAGTCTTTCTGTCACCCAGGCTGGAGTGCAGTGGCTCCATCTCAGCTCACTGCAGCCTCCACTCTGGGGTTCAAGCAATTCTCCTGCCTCAGCCTCTGAAGTAGCTGGGATTACAGTGCACACCACCATGCCCGGCTAATTTTTGTATTTTTAGTAGAGACAGTGTTTCACTATGTTGGCCAGGCTGGTCTCCAACTCCTGACCTCAGGAGATCAGCCCGCCTCGGCCTCCCAAAGTACTAGGATTACAGGCGTGAGCCACCATGTGGGGCCTATTTGACTTTCAATTACAAATTTCCTCTACAGTCAGTACTTAGGTGAGTTCTCCAGAAGCAAACAGAGAGGAATGTATGCAAACATTTATCAAGATAAGGAATACGAATAGCCGAACAGGAAGGGGGAGGAAGTCAAGCAAGAGTGTGATTTTGGCAAAGTTGCATAGAGGCTGACTTCAGGCTGATTCCTCCAGGAAATGAGTGAAGTTTCATTTTTCTGAACTAAAAGAGCTGGGTTTTCAAATAAGTAAAATCAAGGGCTAAACTAAAATAAAGTTCAGGCCGAAGACACACAGATAGTGTGTATTAAAAGAGGGCCAGGTACAGTGGCTCATGGCTAGTAATCCCAGCACTTGGGGAGCTAAGGAGGGTGGATCACTTGGGTGCAGGAGTTTGAGACTAGCCTGGGCAATATGGTGAAACCCTGGCTCTACAAAAAATACAACAAAGCTAGCCAGGCGTGGTGGCACACCTGTATTTCCAGTTACTAAGGAGGTTGAGGTAGGAGGATCACCAGAGCCTGGGAGGAGAAGGCTGCAGTAAGCAAGACTGTGCCACTACTGCACTCCAGCCTGGGCAACAGAACAAAACCGTCTCAAAAAAAAAAAGTAGAGAGAAAGCAGGAGGGCATAAAAATTGGAGGGTGAAAAGATATTTAACTAACCTGGGTGGACTACTATAGTCAAGGTCAAACTTATTTTTACAAATTTCATGTTATAAAACAAGCTAAAAAGTGGTCATTTGTCCTAAGACATCATTAATAACAGCTAGCACTATCTGTACCTCACAAAGCACCATACATTTAGATTATACTGCCTTGCAAACTGCTTAATGAAATGCTAATGGCAGTATGAACAAAATATTTTGGGGGGGGAACCTCCAAAAATCAGCAATGGAGACTTTTAAGACTGAAATAAACCTGAAAAGAATGAACTGATTTCTTGACTTGTATCCTTAATGTCTCTAAATAGGACTGCTTTTGCTCTTTCTGGAAAGCAGTTAACTGCTTAGATGTTTACTTTCTTCAGAGGTATTTCTGAAATTCACAAAGTCACAAGGTCTCAAAAACAATGTTTATTTTAAGACGTAAAATGTACCATCTAGCACCAATGCCTGTAAATACCAAAATTCTATCCGGTTACTACTCTTTGGAACAAATATGATTCAAGTCCTTGACAGATTATTGTATATGAGCAAATGGCTTCATAACAAAAAACAGAGACACAGAACAAAAATTCATTTGGTATATACATACAGAACTACATTTGTAGTTATTCAAAAACCTTTCACTGTTTCATATAAACAAGTTAATACCAGTATTTTTAAGCCAGATTTTCCTGGAACATATACATAAAGAAAAGTACATGAGCCACGTAAGTCCATAAGCCTGAAACTGGTCTTTCTATTCTCACTCCATTATCAAATGAAAAATCTGTAAAGATATCTTTTGTTCCTCCAATCTTCTGATTTGTCTTCTTAGCAACTCATTACAATATAGTTTACTGATTAAATCACACAGATATATATGGTGGAGGAAAAGAAAACTTTGGCTAATATAAGTATACAAGACAGTATCTCAGTTCTTCTTAAAATTAAAAGAACATTTAAGTATTAACAATATTTTAAAAGAAATGAAGTGGAAAATACAAATGATAAATATTGTATAATTATGTACAAAATGAAAACCTGTTAAACTTTGGAGACAAACTAAAATTTACTAGTTTGAATTTAAAACATTATTATATAATAGTAGACAGTTCTCTTCAGAAATTTATCTCTAGTTTCCTATAAAAGGTCAAGTCAATCATACTGGTTCACTGTTTTTGGCAGATTTTAGCCTCGCCTCAAAACCAATTTTTATTTGAATAACTTATTCCCAACATTTCTTTTAAGTAGAACTTGATGCTGAACTAAGTAACCTAAGCTAGATTCAGGGCCATTGGCAGGCAGGCAGGTAAGCAGGCATTTTTCGTATTGCAGGCAGCCCATTGTGGTCATCATTTATACATCGGCTCTCTAAGGATGTGCCAGAAAAAAATCTGTGAACACAATCTTCCCATGCTGTATTCACATCTTTAGTTCACCCAGGTTGTTAGAGGCTTGGGTAAAATGATTAAAGGCTTCATGATGTAAATTTCTATAAGGAAAAAAAAGGAAACTTAAAAGATTGATTTACCACAAACTATTTACAGGGTATTTAATAATGCCTAATAGGCCTCACAATGCCAAGTATGCCTAACAGTGGTTACGTGCAATTCAAGTGAACAACCATGCATGTTTATAGATGGTTCCTCGCTGACACCTAACAGGCAAGTGAAGAAAGAACAGATGCACTGGACATCATCAAAATTAAAATACTTGTGCTTCAAAAGACACACCATAGGCCGGGTGTGATGGCTCACACCTGTAATCCCAGCACTTTGGGAGGCTGAGGCAGCAGAGCACTTGAGGCCAGGAGTTCGACACAAGCCTGGCCAACATAATGAAACCCAATCTCTACTAAAAACACAAAAAAATTAGCCGGGCATCATGGCACATGCCTGTAGTCCCAGCTACTTGAGAGGCTCACACAGGAGAATCACTTGAACCTGGGAGGCAGAGGTTGCACTGAGCCAAGATCATGCCACTGCACTCCAGACTGGGTGACAGTGCAAGACTCTCTCAAAAGAAAAATAAGAAAATAATAAAGAAAATAAAAGACACACTATCAAGAAAATGAAAAGACAACCCACAGAATGGGAGAAAATATTCACAAATCATGCATCTGTAAGTGTCTAGTATTCAGAATATATAAAGAACTCTCACAACTCAAAAGCAAAAAGACAAATAAATCAATCTGAAAATGGGCCAAGCATTTCTTCTAAATACAGAAAAGATACCCAACATCATTAGTCATTAGAGAAATGAAAACCACAGTTTAGGGACTATCTCATATCCACTGAGATGGGTATAATTAACAAATGTTGGTAAAAATGTGGAGAAAACTGGAACCCTCATACACTGCTGGTGAGAATGTATAATGGTATGGTAGATTTGGAATACAGTTTGCAAGTCTTCAAAAAGTTAAACAGAGGTCCCATATAACCTTGCAATTCCTCTAAAATATTCAAGAGGTCTGAAAATATGTTCACACAAAAATTCGTAGATGAATGTTCATAGCAGCATTATTCATCTCATCAACGGATGGATAAGGTGTGGTATAGCCATATAAAGGAATATTATTCAGCCACAAAAAGGAGTTGAGTGCTAATATGTGCTACAATGTAGATAAGGCTTGAGAATACCATGCTGAGTGAAAGAAGACAGGCACAAGAGACCACATAGTATGTGACTCGTTACATATGATGAGCAGAATAGGCAAATCCATAGAGAGATTAGTGGTTGCCAGCAGCTGGGGACAGGGGTAACAGGGAGTGACTGCTAATGGGTAAGAGGCTTCTCTGTGGGGTGACGAAATCGTTTAAAATTAGAAAGTGGTAATTTACACAACTATTTGAATATACTAAAAACCACCAAACTGTACACCTTAAAAGCATGAATTTTATGGTGAATTACATCAACTAAAAAATAGGTGGGTTTTTTTTGCCAAAAGAAAAAAAAAGCCTTTATATTCAGGAAACACAAAATCTTTATGTCTCCAAAAAAATTCTACTTTTAAAACTGCACAACAGCTTCAGTTAAAATGGATCTCTTAAAGCACCAAGTTTTAATTTTTTTGTATCTTTGGCACCGTGCCACATAAATGTTAATCTGAATAATCCCACTGCTGCCTTTTTACTTAGATTTAGTCCTAACACCTACTTTTGTTCCCTAAAACTAAGTTTTATTTGCTTTTGACTAGAATTCATATAATCAGAAAACTTTATCACAAACATAATCAAAGATGATAGAAAAAAGTGTGGGCTTATTGAATCTAGCATCCTTAATTCATAAAAGTAATCATCTCCCTGCCTTACACTAGTTACATATACCAAAGGTGCTGGGAATACAAAAATAGATGAAAGGGCCAGGTGCAGTGGCTCAGACCTGTAATCCCAACAATTTGGGAGGTCGAGGTGGGCAGATCACTCGAGTCCAGGAGTGCAAGACTAGCCTGGACAACATGGCGAAACCCCCACTCTACAGAAAAAAATACAAAAATTAGCTGGGCATGGTGGTGCACGCCTATGGTCCCAGGTACTCAGGAGGCTGAGGTGGGAGGATCATTTCTTGAGCCTGCGAGGCAGAGGTTGCAGCAAGCCGAGATTGCACCCCTGTACTCCAGCCTGGATGACAGAGTGAGACCCTGTTTCAAAAAAAAAAAAAAAATGGAAGAAGTACAATTCTTCCCTCTTTCTACAGGTTCAAACCCTAGGTATCACTGAGGCAACCTGCATAAAATGGGATTATTATACCAGGTAAAACATGCACCAAGAAGGGGGAAGATACATAAATTCTACTTAATTGAGTACATTTATCTTTTATTTATTTATTTATTTTTTTTTGAGACAGAGTCTCTCTCTGTCGCCCAGACTGGAGTGCAGTGGCGCGGACTCTGCTCACTGCAAGCTCCGCCTCCCGGGTTCGAGCCATTCTCCTGCCTCAGCCTCCCGAGTAGCTGGGACTACAGGCGCCCGCCACCACACCTGGCTAATTTTTTGTATTTTTTAGTAGAGACGGGGTTTCACCGTGTTAGCCAGGATGGTCTCGATCTCCTGACCTCATGATCCGCCCGTCTCGGCCTCCCAAAGTGCTGGGATTACAGGCTTGAGCCACCGCGCCCGGCCACATTTATCTTTTATGGACTCATCTGCCTTGCTATATTTCATTTTCTGTAAAAAATTTTTAATAAGTTCACAAAGAGCTAGCATTTTAAAATCTCACAGAGATAAAAGAAACTTATAAATAGCTAATCACTTGTTTGAGGTAATACCCAATTATAGAGCTATACAAATTACACCTATGGAAAAGCTGGAAAAGGCCTTTAAAAGAGAAGCCTGGCCACATATGGTGGCTGATGCCTGTAATCCCAGAACTTTGGGAGGCCGAAGTGGGCGGATCACTTGAGCCCAGGAGTTTGACACCAGTCTAGGCAACACAGTGAAACGTGTCTCTACTTAAAAAATACAAAAAAAGAAAAAAGAAAAAGGAAAAAAAAAAAAACCTGACTTTAGAGCAAAAACCCAAGGCAAGATAGATTAAATTATCTTAACACTATTAAGTTAGTGCCTGAGTCCAGTGAATCATTATAGCTGTTTCTCCACATCAAAATCAACGCCCATACCACACATATGCCCTAAAATAGAGTCCAGCTGATGAAACCTCCTTGGAGAATGAAGAACTGAGAATGTTATTTACCGACTTTTTCTTTCTGATGTATATAATATGAATATCTTCACTTCGATACTCTTCATCATGTTTTTCCAAAGGAATTTCTTCAAAGTCAAAGTCTAGCTGAAGGAGCTATAAATTTAAGAGACATACTTCAAATTCAGTAATATGAACTGACCTGTGGGTGACAGAAGTCAGAATCGTGGTTATCTTTTTTTTTTTTTTTTTTTTGAGACAGTCTCACTCTGTCACCCAGGCTGGCGTGCAGTGGTGCGATCTTGGCTCACTGCAACCTCCGCCTCCTTGGGTTCAAGCGATTCTCCTGCCTCAGCCTCCTGAGTAGCTGGGATTACAGGAGTGTAACACCACACCCAGCTAATTTTTGTATTTTTTGTAAAGAAAGGATTTCACCATATTGGCCAGGCTGGTCTCAAACTCCTGACTTCGTGATCCGCCCATCTCGGACTCCCAAAGCGCTGGGATTACAGGCATGAGCCACCGCGCCTGGCCAGTGGTTACCCTTTGAGGAGTATTGCCAGTGTGCAAACCTTCCCAGATCCTGAAAATGTCCTCTATCTTTATGTTGGTAATAGTCACTTGGGTGTATACACATGAAAAATTAAGCTCAGCACTTGACTGATAGGTATGCATTTTACATATGCTTTATCAGTAAAAGCTGTTTAACAGTACAAAATTTTCATTATGCATCATTTCAAAACATGAGCATTTTTCATATTCAAGAAAAACATGAAAACAAAAAAAACATTTTAGTATATGTTACCTGAGGCAGTCATATACCTGCTGTCTCATTAAACCAAAGTAGTCCTTTCAGCAGACAAAACTGCAGGCCTATATAGATGTACCCTCAAAAGTGTACTCACAATGTGACAGCAGATAGAAATCCACTCACAATGTGATAGATTTGTGTCCATAAAAAGGGTTTGGGTTATCACTAAGGGAAGAAGAGTGACAGACACATAAAACCCTATATACTATATTTGCAACTTCGTGTAAGTCTTTTCTAACTACTTCAGAACAAAAAGTTAAAGAAAAAAATAAGACCCTAAAAATAGACAGGTATCTAGGTTGGAGGTTTCATAAATATGTAGACAAAAACACAGAAGTAAAAACTTATCACTTGGCAACATGGGAAAACTCCATCTCTACAAAAAAACACAAAAAGTGAGTCGGGTGTGGTAATACATGCCTTTTGTCCCAGTTACTTGTGGGGGCTGAGGCAGAAGGATCACTTGAGCCTAGGAGGTTGAGGATGCAGTGAGCCCTGACTATGCCACTGCACTCCGGCATGGGCTATAGGGTGAAACCCCGTCTCAAAACAAAAACAAAAACAAACAAACACACACAACTTATCACCTGCACATTTCTATCACGCATTCTCCAAAGGTAATACATACATCATTAATATGTTCCCCAAAGGCAGCATCATGTGGAATAAACACTGAATACTGTTCTTAAAAAGGAGTGGCACCAGTATTATTTAACATTCTTCTGTAGCCATAGATCAACTAATTAGAAATGAAATAAAGGATCAGAAAAGATGAAAAAGGGGAGCTCTGCAGAATCATGGGCTGTGAAGATCCTTTTCTCAGCTTCACACAAACAATGTTTTCCCCACCCCAAATTACCATAAAATACTTGAAGAGTCACATACAGCCTCCCTGAAGGGAAATCACTACAAAGATAATACAGCACTTAATACTTACCTCAAAATATTTTTTCTCAATTTCTGGATTTTTTCCCATTGTTCGTTGTTCATAACAACATATAATACAAGTTTCAAATCCACTGATATCTTTTAGAGTTTTCAGCAATGGCTCCAAAGACTATTTAAAAAAGAATATACTTTTTGTTTATGATTTAAAAATTTTTTCTACTCTAAAAGTGGGCTGAGGTGGTAGAGGGATATTTATAGCTCCCCTGCAATTTATCCATCTTTGAATCAATCCAACAAAGTACATGTAATCAAATCTCTAGGCTAGGTGTGGTGGCTCACACCTCTAATATCAACACTTTGGAAGGCAGAGATGAAAGATTGCTTGAAACCAGGAGTTCAAGACCAGCCAGGAGAATACAGCGAGAGACACCCCACCTCCACACACACCTTACAAAAAGTTGAAAAATTAGCCAGCAACACACCTATAGTCCTAGCTATTGAGGAGGCTGAATGGGAGGACTGAGTCTCAGGGGCTCAAGGTTACAGTGAGCTATGCTCACTCCACCGCATTACAACATGTGTGACAGAGCAAGACCCCTACCTTAAAACAAACAAAAACCCCTCTGTAACTAACGATTGGGTAAGCTCCTCTTAACTAAACCATGTGCTGATTTCGGTTTCCAGAAAAAGGATTCAGACAACTGCATTTTGGAGTTCTCATGGAAAAACAAATGTAATCAACTTTACTCAAGAGTTTAATTTTATGTAATTTAATTTGAGATTTAAATAATCAACAATTTACCCTACAAAAGTTAAATCTGACCCTAACTTGGTTCAATGCTAATTATTTTTAAAATAACTAATGCCCACAACACTATACAAACTGATGCACCTTTTTTTTTTTTTTTTTTTTTTTTGGAGACGGAGTTTTGCTCTTGTTGCCCAGGCTGGAATGCAACGGCGCTATCTCAGCTCACTGCAACCTCCGCCTCCCGGGTTCAAGCGATTCTCCTGCCTCAGCCTCCCAAATAGCTGGGATTACACGCATGCACCACCACGCCAGGCTAATTTTGTATTTTTAGTAGAGACAAGTTTTGTCATGTAGGTCAGGCTGGTCTCGAACTTCCGACCTCAGGTGACCACCCGCCTTGGCCTCCCAAGTGCTGGGATTACGGGGGTGAACTACCGCGCCCGGCCCCAACTGATATTTAAAGCAAAGAACAATGAATTATTTACAACTTAATTCTCAATGTCATGGTTAACATGTTCCCTGGGAACAACCAAGGGAAAAAGAGACGATTTTGGCTTTTCATAACATCCAATTGACAAAATCCTTTAAAATTTTTACAGAAGCCGTGAGTAAAATGCATGTAACACTTTTCTCAACATGCTTCACCAGGCCGGTATGTTAATGATGAGCATATATACAAATGGTTCATGGTGACTTTTATCTTTTCTTTACTGCATCAACCATAAGGCAAATCCCGCATTCAAAGATGTTAAACTGTGAAGAAACGTGTCCTTCAGAATCCATGAAATATGGTTCATCTTCTAAATGAAGATATTTCACTCACTGAATACTTACCTCTTCATAGTATATGCAGTCGGCCATCAGTATATAGTCGGGTGGAGAAGGAAAGCCTTCTATTTCTTCCCCCCTTAAAAATGTCAAACAAATATTTCAATTGTTGTTTTAATAATTCAAAATACTCTTGTTTTATAAAGGACCGAAAAGTCCCCTTCCATCCTTTTAATGAAACGCAATTTAAAACAAACTACAAATCGATATCTTAAAACAAGCTGAAAGGCCATACAAACCATTTCAGTACCTTGGCTTGAACAGAACCAGTGACAAGATGCTTGTTCATATTAATATTCATCTTCAGCAAGTCTTGCAATTCCTCAAGATCGGTGACTACAACATCAGCCCTATAAAATAACGTCGACTGAGGTGTAAGCACAGGCGGGAAAACCTGTAATCTGGATTTCTCCAGCAAGAAGGTGCCCCCACATCCCGCCCGCCCGTCAGCTCTTACCCAAGGGTAGCGGCCATGAGCCCCACGGCCCCGGTACCCGAACCCAGCTCCAGCACCGACCGCCGGCTCAGCGCGTGGGCCCCGTCGCCAGAAAACTCGGGCGTTTCCAGGTATTTAGAAAGGACAATGGCAGCGTCCCAAACAACGCAACCCACGCCGCCGGAGCCATACTGCTGTAGTCGTAGCACCGTACCATCCCGTTTCTCCAAAACGCGAACAAAGCTCCGCAGTGGGTCCTCCAGCAAGGACTCCGGCATACCCGCCATCGCGGCCGGCAACAAAAAGCGGCGCGCGCAGACACGTCACATCAACGCGCACCGCCCCGCCCTGCGGCTCCGCCCCCTCCCCGCGGCTGAGTTGACGCCGCAGCGCGCGTGAGTTAACAAAGCCCGGAAGGCGGCGTTACCTGGGCGGGGCCGAATGTGGGGCTCCGCCTTTCCCGACGCGTTTGGCAGTCCCCGCTCTACTCTAAATCACACGTTTGGCTTAACGAAGAGGCCGTTTAAATCACTTTTCTTGACAAAACTACTATTATAATCTGCTCTTTAAAAAACAAAGCCAACCTCAGAGTTTACCTAGTTGGAGACTTGATTTACAGAGTAGTTACAAGGCTTAAATGCAAGCAGCTTCCAAGATCCTACAAAAGATGGCTATAATCTTACAATCTTCCCTTTCAAGTTCCTAGTATGCTCCTAGTTTTTTGTATGAATTCATAGAAGTGGTTGCTAGAAGCCTGCAGCTCACATTTAACACTGAAGAAAAGTGTGTGTGTGTGTGTGTGTGTGTGTGTGTGTCTCTACAGGGCTCAACAATCTCCCCCTTTGTTCCTTATAATGAAAACACATATTTTAAAAGTCTTTTAAAAATTAAGACTGGGGTGATTTATTAATCTTGTTAAGAACTCTGATACAAAGCACAGTAAAAGGCCACAGACCAGTAAATAAACAGTGTGGCTTTTGGCTACTTTACAACTGCTGCTACAGCACTATCAGCAAAACACTCTTTATCACTTTGAACAAAGGCATCCAAATGGCAAATAAAAGTTTTACTCACTTATCTGATTAAAACATTTAATAAAGCTTTAAGTATTTGCTGGTTTAAATATTACCAATCTAAAAAATATATTTTAAAAAAAATTTCAGTTAACACGAGATTTATAGAGAAAGTTACTAGGTGTTGAAGACAAGGCAGTTGGTTCCTATGCCATAGAATTTTTTTTGAATTTATGAATTAGTAAAGTAGCAGATTGTATTATAGGCCTCAAGTCACTTAAATTTATATAGGTTATTAGCAGTATCTTTAAATATACAATATAAACAAAACTGTACATACATGGCATATTAACTGTTTTCCATAATAGGCAATTCATTAGCTAAAGACATCATAGTCTGCAAAAACAAAAGGCACATCTGAATGAGATACATGCCCTTTTTACCTCCATCATTGGGTTATGTAGTCTTTGATTACATTTTGACAAAATAATAAACACTTACAGTGCCATTCTATTATTTTCATCCTACTTTTCATTTTTGTCTTCAGCAGCAAATACCGGCATTTAAGACATGGAATTAAAGAGTTTAAGAACAGTTGGTGTTATTCACAATTCTCCTAGATGTAAAAACTAGAAGTAAAAACTAGAAGATGGTCAAAGAGGTTTAAAAATCAGTAACACCATATACCCCTCCCATATTTGTGTAAATTCACTGCCTTAAAAAGGCATCTATTACTCAAATTTGAAAAATTTCACAAAAGCACTATCCCTTTTCAGTGCAATCATGTCACTTTAAACCATATTTTTGCAGAGTTTACAGTGCAAATATAAATTCTTTATACTGGCCTTTTGGCAGCACTGAGGATCCAAGACAAGGCAATGCTACTGATCACCTGAGGATAATGGTGAAGGACTTTTGTATTTTTATTTTTCCAATTCTTAAAAGCTTATTTGATCAGTAGCATTTTTGTAAGAGCATTATTTGTAAAAAGTACTAAAATACTATGTCTTTTTTTGAATAAATTAAAAAAAACTTTACAAATACCATTCCAGTGTCAATGACTACATATGGCTAAGGTCATTGGGGAGTTTCTGCATTTTCTAGCAAAGGCAGTCTGTACAATGGGGGGTGCGAAAGCTCCCGTTTGTAAGTCTTTGGTGGCAGTTTTGGCAGATGAGGGCTTGAATTCTGCCTTGGTGGAACAGGGGGAGCTGGAGGATGAGCAAGATTATTCTGACTAGAACTGAGCACATAGCATCGACGTGGCACCCTTGGAGAGGGTGTGCTAGGAGGAGTGCTTGGCGAATTTGGACACGTACTAATGTCTCTGAGCCAGTCTGAATCTCTGTGAAGATGCCCCAGTGGAGGTGGCTGAAGATTAAATGGACAGTTTATAAAGTGTTCTGGAGGCCGAAGGGGAACCGGTGGAGGGGTATCAGGAAGAGGATCTCTTGGTGGTGGTGGAGGTGGACTATGCAGAGGCCCATCAAATGCACCAGTAGGAACAGGAACTCTGGGTTTTACCTTGGGAGGAGGAGGCTGTCTCGGTGGAATAGCAGGAGGATCATCATCAGATTTCATATTTCCCTCAAAAAAAAAAAAAGTAATTAAATTATACATCTATTCTCCTGAAAAATTTTTAAAAATTTTAAGTCTGAAAAATTTTTATGTATCAAGTTAAATTCAGAGGCTCAAAATAAACTAATCTGGGTTAATTATCAGATTATGAGTGCTCCTAGTTTAATTCAGGGCTGAGTTTAATATTTTTATATGTGAGATGTTTTAATTTGTCTTAGAACATAACTCTTTATCTTGCTTTGTGTATACATTTCAGAAATTTATGTATTTTAATTATAATAATAGGTAAGTGACAATTTATTGCTTTATAGACATGAAAGGACATGATGTCAAGAGGATTTTAATGTCTAGCTTCTGCTTACTGGGCATCTACTGCTCCTTTCTCCAATGAAGCTTAGAGCAGTAGATCTCAAAGTGTGATCCAGGGACCAACAGCATCAGTAACAGTAGGGAACTTGTTAGAAAAGCAAATTCTTGGGCCCCATCCTAGACCTACTGAATCAGAAACTCTGGAGGTGGGGCTCCACAATCTGATTTTACCAAGCCTTTTAGGTAATTCTGATGCACCCTTAAAATTTTGAGAAGCATTAGTTGAAAGTTTGAAGAATGCTTGGAATACTACTAAAGGTTTTTTCCACCTGTACCAGAAAGAAAATGTACTTCCAGCCTCTTTTTCATTTTTAGTTTTTGAGATGGAGTCTTGTTCTGTCGCCTAGGCTGGAGTGCTATGGTGCAATCTTGGCTCACTGCAACCTACCTCCACCTCCCAGGTTCAAGTGATTCTCCTGCCTTAGCCTCCTGAGTAGCTGGGGTTACAGGTGCCCACCACCATGTCCGGCTAATTTTTGTATTTTTAGTAGAGACAGGGTTTCACCATATTGGCTAGGCTGGTCTTGAACTCCTGACTTCAGGTGATCTGCCTGCCTCAGTCTCCCAACCAGTGTTTTTTTTTTTTTTTTTTTTGAGACAGAGTTTTGCAATTGTTGCCCAGGCTGGAGTGCAGTGGCACAATCCTGGCTCACTGCAACCTCCACCTCCCAGGTTCAAGCGCTTCTCCTGCCTCAGCCTCCCTAGTAGCTGGAATCAGAGGCACCTGCCACCACACCCAGCTAATTTTTTGTATTTTTAGTAGAGATGGGGTTTCATCATGTTGACCAGGCTGGTCTTGAACTCCTGATCTCAGGTGATCTACCCGCCTCGTCCTCCCAAAGTGCTGGGATTACAGGCATGAGACACCGTGCCTGGCCCAGCCTCTTATTTAGAAAAGGTTTTTATAAGGATTAAACAACTAAAAGTATTTTTCAAATATAACAACCCAAATGTTGAAAAACCATAAATGGTAGCCAAAGTATAATTCACAGACTCTTTATAACACCGGGCATTATTTTGAAGATTCACAACTTTGAATAAGTTGGAGTAAAGTCCTGTTGATTACCTTGGAATTTGAAGCATCATGATCAAACTTTTTTCGAGGAGGAAGAGGAGGAGGAATCAGGGGCTCTTCACTTAGTTTATGTAAACTACCACATGAACTAAAGAAAGACTCTGGGGGAGAAAAAGACTAGTTTAACCACAATTCACAGTATAATTATAAGATAAACCTTTATCACAGCTTCTGGTCGATACTTCTACTATGGCATTTGTCAGACTATCGACTATTGGTTTATCTATCTTTCCCATTAAATTGTAAGCTTTCTGAGGGCAGTGTGTATTTATTTCTGTATCTCTAGCACCTACCACAGTGCCTGGGGCATGATGGGTACTTTAGCTAAATGAAGGTATACCATTTAATTATGATTAATGAGATTCTGCTCCCTGAAAAGTCTTTCACAAATCAAAACATGTCTAGATATACTGTAGTAACTTCCAAAGAAAGACCATCCTAATCAGAGACCATATATTTTTGAAGCAGCTACGATTGGGCCCATCACCACACAGGTAATAAAACCCTCCATATAGGAGCCCATAAGGTAGTGTTACATCACATAACTCTTTGTCTTTGCAAGTCTCTCATTGATAATGTACACGTTATATAATCACATTAAAGGAAATTTACAAAATGATGACAGGAAAATACCCCTAAACAGATCAACCAGACATATAATAATTACTATCTTCATTTTTACTTTTTCTATAGTTCAACTTCCCATTTGATCTCTCTATATTCACACTGCTGTTACAAAGGCAGTAACTATGTCATATTTTTCATTATACTGAGATCGGGAACACAGGAGCTAACTGGGAAAGAAGTTGATGAGTTTAACCTTAAACACTCTAACTGAACTGCTTATGAGACATCCAAGTAGATATGTCAAACTAATTATTCTGTGTCAAAAATTGCTATCCTGATCATGTGGCTCTGCAGTTACCTCTGGGCGGGGGGCGGGGGGGGGGGGAGGAGGGCATCCTGTTGGCTCAGGGGGAAACAGCTGATACAAAAGGTATGCTTATGAGGTTGGCAGATGGTGAGGGAAGGTTAGGCAGACGATGTTCCTCAGACCTGCCAGCATTGTTTGTGCGGTCTTTGGGAGAACTCCTCTCGGTAGTGCTACATCTGTCCCATTTGGTTTAGTTGGCCAATCCTGCCCAGGGCACCCCAATTCAAGCCAAGGAGTAGGCATGGGACTCACTTTCTTAACATGATCAGATTTTTATCTACCTCTCTTTCATGCAAGTAGCCATTTTTTTAGGGAAAGCGAACCTGACCCCTTAGCTCCAGGGATGGGGCCTAATTAGTATAAATCAATCAGAGTAATCCCATTCCTTTAGCCAGAGTGATGAGTTTAACTGTAGGCATGTGACCTAATTCAGACCAGTGAAATTTAAAAGGAGATTTTCTGGGGGCTAATGGAAAGGAAGTTCCTTGCTCCTTTTTGGAAAAGCATTGTCATACTGTCTTGTCTGTACTTCTCTCTATATATAATTTGACTGAACAAATAAGCACACAACCTTTACTGCTCTTGCCAGTTATGATTTTGAGGAAAAACAGCTTTAGATCAAGCTGATAATCTGGACAAAACAATGAAGAGTCAAAAAGAACCCTGGTCTTTAATTACATCATCGAGTCACTGAATCAACCAGTCTTAAAGCAGCCTTCCTCTAGGCTTCCAAGTATGTCTGAGTGTTTTCTTATTGTTTAAGCCAGTCTTAGGTGGTAACAGATGCACACATTCATGGAAGCAGATGATATGTGAATGATGGGAAAGCTATGAGAGTTTTGAATCTGGGTCTGACTCTACAGTCACCACTTAACTAGTATATTTCTCCATAGTAGGCAATCAATAACCCTTGCTGAAGTGTGAATGCAATTTAATTTTCTATCAAGTGCATTTCCCTATAAGACTACAGTTTTTATGAACTTTTTTAGTGCCTGCAGTTATTCCAAACTGGTGAATATAGTAGAATTTACTAAACAATTTCTATAATGTTAGTTATCTATCTAAGTTAATTCTAATTTTCTGCCATTCATTCATTCATTCATCCATCATTCAATTCAACAGTTATTGGGCACCTGCTAATACTGTCATACACTGTCTGAAGCACTAGCAATATAACCGTGAACAAAATGCAAAAATTCATGTCCTTATGGAACTTCTAATCTAGGTTAGGGAAAGATAAGTACAAGCATAATACCTATAAATTATGAGAAGAAATATTTGGTTGGAAAGGGGTATAGAAAGAGGTGTGAGGGGAGCAATATAAATAGGGTGATTAGGGAAGGCTTCACTAAGGTAACACAACCTGAAGGCGGTAAGGGAGCAGGCTGTGAGGCCAAATGGCTGAAGAGTATTATAAGTAGCAGGAATGGCAAGAGCAAAGCATTGATGCAATAATGTGTCTATTATGTTAAGGCAGACTGACTGAAGGGGAAAATAAGTGATGAGGTCTGACAGATTAAACAAACCCAAACTGTGTAGGGCCTGTGGGTTCTTTAAAGGAACCGGCTTTCACTCTTGAGTGAGATGGAGAGCCGCCAGAGGGCTTTTTTTTTTTTTTTTTTTTTTGAGATGGCGTTTCACTCTTGTCACCCAGGCTGGAGAGCAATGGTGTGATCTCGGCTCACTGCAACCTCTGCCTCCCAGGTTCAAGCAATTCTCCTGCTTCAGCCTCCCAAGTAGCCGGGATTACAGGCGCCTGCAACCAGGCCCAGCTAATTTTTGTATTGTTAGTAGAGACAGGGTTTCACCATGTTGGCCAGGCTGGTCTCGAACTCCCAACCTCAGGTGATCACCCACCTCAGTCTCCCAAAGTGCTGGGATTACAGGGGTGAGCCACCGCATGCTATACTAAAAACATACTAAAGTGGAGAAGATAAGAAGTTAGGATGCTTACTGTAATAAACGAGGTAAAAGTTATGGTGGCTTGGACCAGGGTGGCAGCAGTGGAGATGGTGAAAAATTGTTAGATTCTGGATATATTTTGAGAGTAGTCAAGATTTGTTGATAGGTCACATTTGGGGTGTGAGAAAGGAAGAGAAATAAAAGATACTTCTATTATAGTATTTTTAGCCTAAGGAACTAGATGCTTGTAATTAGAATTGAGATGAGGATGCAGTGAGAGGAACAACTTTGGAGGGGATAAGAAGAAGCTCAGTTTCAGAGAGGTTAAGTTTGAGATTCCTATAAAGATATCCAACTGGAGATATTAAATGGGTCATTAAATATATGAGTCTAGAAGTCAGAAGAGAGATTCTGGCTAGAGATAAAAACTTGGGAATTATCATCATGTAAATGATACAAGACTGAACAACCAAGTGAGTGAGAAGAGGTCCAGAAACTGAGTCCTAAGGCCCTCCGATGTCAACAGTTTGGGAAGGTGAGGAGGAACCAGCAAGAGAGACCAAGGAGCGACAAGTGAAGTGGAAGAAAAGACAAGAGAGTGGGATGAATCTTCATGAATGTGGCTTTTTCCAAATATTTATTGGGTATTTTGTATAAATAAAGGCAGAAGCTTTGTCTTTCTTGTTTGCCACTGAATCTCTTGTGCTTAGCAGAGTAGCTGGTACAAACTAAGTATTCAATTATCTGCTGAATCAGTAACATCAGAGGGTGTGAACATCTTTATGGTTTGATACGTTGTATTCAGATTGCTTTCCAAAAGGGTTATACTAATATACCAGTTTACATGGGGATAAGTAATGTACCTTTTACCATAGGCTTGCTCACAATAAAAAACAAACAAAAACAAACGAACAAACAACAACAAAAAAAACAAATGAAAAAACACATTAATTCAAAAGACTAAAATGGCAACTCACCATTGTGTAAAATTCTTCGGATTTCTAATGATGCTGAACTATCTATAATTATCTATGTTCCTTACAAGATATACTTCCTTTGATGTGAAGTACCCATGTTCATTGTGAATGGAGTCTTGCCTTTTTTCTCATTTCATCTGAGTACTTTTCACACTTACTATAAATATTTTATTTCTTTCTTTGGGGATTTATTTTAGAATATCCAGAATTTATGCAGTTATTCTCAATTTTCTATTAAATTTCAAAATGTAAAATTTTCTTATATGGAAAACGTATTTTACTATCATTCCAAATAACGTCCAGAATTCTTACTTCTCCAATGGCAGTGTTATGGGTTGAACTGTGTTCCCCCAAAAGATATGATGAAGTCCCATAACCTAGTACCTATAATTGTGACCTTATTTGGAATATAGTCTTTGCAGATGTAATGAAGTTAGGATGAGGTCATTAAAATGGGTCCAAATCCAGTATGACATGACCAGTGTCTTTTTAAGAAGAGGAGAAGAAATAAAGAAACATTCCGCGACAAGACAGCCATATGACAATGGAGGCAAAGATTGAAGTGATGCATCTACAAATCAGGAGATGCCAAGGATTGCCAGCAAATGCCACAAGCTAGAAGACGCAAGGAAGGATTCTCTTCTCCAAGTTTCAGAGTCAACATGGCCCTGCCAACATCTTGATTTTGGATTTCTGGCCTTCAGAACTGTGGGATAATACATTTTTGCTCTTTTAAGCTACTCAGTTTGTGGTGCTTTGTGATGGCAGTATTAAGAAACTAATAGACAGTGTAATGACATCTCCACCACAGAACAACAAGAAAAATAAGAAATATCAATAAACTTAAATAAAGCCAGGAAATACCTGAAGCTGAAGCTTTAATTCATGAAGGTAGATTATAATGTATATGGAGACAGATGGAGGAAGATGAAACCCAAATATCTGCAGAGAGTGATACTGACAAACAGCAGCAAATCTGCCCCCACAGAACCAAATAAGGATTCAGGAGCTAAAGGCATTTGGTACAAAGGAAAGCATGTGCATGAAAACAGAAGACTTAAAGGTTAAGTCTGGATAAGGGGCAGTTAGAACCCCATTCTCCTCTCCCCTACCTAGTAAGGTCAGGCAATGACCTCATTCCCACCTCTGTAGGAGACTGGCAGTTTTATTCTCTGGAGAATCTAAACCCCAGACTTGGGATACTAGTCTGAGCTGAAAACACAGATATCCATACTACATGGCGAGACTGCCCCAGGCAGAAGATTCAAAGATCCTTCTTTAGAGAAACTAAACATTCCTAGAGAAGATGCCTATAGATTCTAACATTTGGGGATTTCCTAAGTAAAAAGTTATCATTCCATCACTCTACAGTGAAACCCACAAGTCAATAAGTGCCCATGGATATAGATATAGCACTTCCCATCAGTTACCCCCTCATTCGAAAATATGAACAGAAATACTACCAGACAAGAAAGGAAAGCCTCCAATATGAAAGACAAGAGACTACAACTAATACAAGAAAGAAGGTCAGAAAAGAGACACCAGAAACAAAACAATTTTTTTTTCAAAAATACTATAATTACCCATCATCTCAAATATTCATCATTTCTTTGTGGTGAGAACATTTAAAATCTTCTCTTTTATCTATTCAGAAATATATATTAGTATTAACTATAGTCACTGAAACTTTGCATCCATTGACCAAAGTCTCCCCCCTTTCCCGGTACAACCCTGTCCAGCCACTGGATATGAGACTTAGCTGATTTGATCATTCCACAATGTACACATGTATCAAAACATCAGATTGTACCCTAGAAACATATACAATTATCTGTCAATTAAAAATAAAATTTAAAAATACTATAATTATTATCCTAAGAGAGATAGGAGAAGACAGTGCATCCATGAAATTAGAATAGGATGCTATTTAAAAAAGGCATGATCAGAGGGAACTGAGAATTCTTAGAAATTCAAAATTATGACAGATGAAAAAAATAAGTAGAAAAGCTCAAAGATAAAGTGAGGAAATCTTCCAGAAAACAGAACAAGAAGACAAAGAGATGGACAAGAGGTAATAAAAGACAAGAAAATTGGAGGACCAATCTAGGATGTATGAGAATAAGAAAAAGGAGCTCCACAAAAGGAGTCAGAGAATATGCTGGGGGAAAAATTATTACCAAAGCAATAGGAAACATTTTCTGGAAATCAAATACTCGAATCCCTAAATTTAAAGGGCTCATTAAGTAGATGGCAAAATGAAAACAAAAAACAAAAACAAAAAAACCCCCACATCAAAGCAGTTCACTGTGAAGCTGTAGATTATTAAGAATAAAGAGAATGCCTTAAAAGTTTCTTCAACATAGTGTGGCAGAGCCTGCTGCTTCCCAGTACACCTTTCCCTTTTTCCTTTTAGTAATAGGATCCCACGAATTTTGGCAAGGCAAATGGCTTCTGAGTTAGAGACATTTCTTAGCCTCCTTTGTAGCTAAGAAGGTCTGCATGACTAAGTTTTAGGAAGACAGCAAAAGTGATATATGCAACTCCCAGATCTTATCTTTCTTTTTTTGAGACGGAGTCTCTCTGTCGCCCCAGGCTGGAGTGCAATGACACGATCTTTGATCACTGAAACCTCCACCTCCCTGGTTCAAGCAATTATCCTGTCTCAGCCTCCTGAGTAGCTGGGACTACAGGTGCATGACACTATGCCCAGCTAATTTTTGTATTTTTAGTAGAGATGGCATTTCACCATGTTGGTCAGGCTGGTCTCAAACTCCTGACCTCAGGTGATCTGTCCGCCTCGGCCTCCCAAAGTGCTGGGATTACAGGTGTGAGCCACTGCACCTGGCCCAGATCATGTTTTTATAACAAAGCTCCTTGCCCTCCATCGTCCTGCTAGCCAAAAAATGGTAACAACTACAGCAGGTACTCAAGACAGAGATGGAAGTCATATCTTGAGAATTCTGAATTGCCCTGCTTAGCTGAAAAACCCAGTGGAGCAGAGTTTCCTACTTGGTCTGGCTATTGTGAGGAATAAACTTCTATTTCATTTAAGGTTCTGTATATTTGGGTCCCTCTGCTACTGTAGGTATGCTCTAGGTATTAGGAAAAAAAAAAAAAGATTGATGAAACTGTAGGGTCATTGAGAGAAAGATATTTGTCTATTTCATTCACTGCTATCACTCTCACACCTAGAATAGTGCCTGCACATATCAGGCATTTAAAAATTATGTACTGAGTGAATAAATGAATAGTATTAGACTTTTCAGCAGGAATTATGAAAGGTAGAAGACCATGGAGGAAAATGCCTTCAAGATTCTGAGTCAAATTGCTTTTTACATTCTATATCCAGCTAAACTATTAACAATTAAATGTATAATAGGCTTCCACAAAAGAAAACAAACAAAAAAAGGTGTACGGGTTTCCATATACACAGGAACTTAAAAAGTTTAGGTCTTATGTATTATCTTTTCTCACGTAGCTACTAAAGGAGCTACTCCTATCAAAATCAGGGAGCATATCAAGAAAGAAGATGAGGAATCGAAAAACAAGGATCCAACACAGGAGGGAGGCAAAGGGAACTTCTACGATGACAATGAAAGAAAGTTCTAGGATGACAGCAGGGTCAACACCTGAGTAGCAACCAGTCCAAACTGGAGCAGGGGGACAAAAAGGCACCAGGACGGAAGATTCCAGGAAAGAAAGAAGGGAAAGGGAAAAGGAAAGAAAAGAAAAGGGAGAACCCTGTTAGGTTCCCTGATTGGCCTGACTTTATGGAAAACTGCTATGAAAGGGCGTGGAAAGGTGCTAAACAAACATACAAACAAACCTAAACAAACACACAAACAAACCTAAACACTGAGGCAATTATTAACTCCAGGAAACAGAGCTATACAAGAAAGGAAGCATAGCAGTGAATACTTGCCCCAAATGTGGTAAGTATAGACAGGGTAGAGCATGAAATTCTCATCCATCATAACAGGAGATCAGTAAACATTGTCTAAAATTAATGACTCAAGAGAGAATATAAAAACATCATTTACAAATGTGGAAGTGTCCTTGGAGAAAAGGAGTGGGGAGACTTGAGGTAGAGAACCATTGTTAATTTCATTTTAAGTGTTTCCGCGTTATTTCCCTTTTAAATTCTATTAATACGTCACTTGGATAAAAATTTTTTTTGGTAGGGAGGACAGGGTCTTGCTATGTTGCCCAGGCTAGTCTTGAATTGCTATGTTGCCCTGGCCTCAAGTGATCCTGCCTCAGCCTCCCAAAGTGCTGGGATTACAGGTATGAGCCACTACATGGCCAGATAAAATTTTTTTAAACTAAAATTAAATATAAAATTAAACATTTAAAAGACTAACCTTATTTTTCTCATAAGATAGGGAACTTTGCTACTATGTATTTTACTATGCTCGGAGCAGATGTTCTCCAGATTGGGAGAATTATACCCAAAGGTGCTGTGTTCATTTTTGGGTTTTGTTTTAAACAAATGACCACAGAGAGAAAGTTAACAGCATTAAAAGTTGTAAATTATGAAATAATTAGGAATGATAGACTAGTACTAAAAATACTGCTTTAATTAAATATGATGATGTTAAAAAAATAAGTGATTGAGGATATCCTGGGAACCTGATAAACATTTAGTATATTATTCCCAGGGAAAAATGATTTGAAAAGGTTAAGGAAGAAAGACAACTGACATGAAATTACTATTCCTTCTATGCCAAGCAGTATTTTAGGTGTTCTTTTTTTTTTTGAGATGGAGTCTCACTCCGTTGCCCAGGCTGGAGTGCAGTGGCCTGATCTCGGCTCACCACAACCTCTGCCTCTTGGGTTCAAGCAATTCTCCTGCCTCAACCTCCCAAGTAGCTGGGACTACAGGTGTGAGCCACCATACCCAGCTAATTTTTGTAATTTTTTAGTAGAGATGGGGTTTCACTATGTTGGCCAGGCTGGTCTTGAACTCATGACCTCATGATCTGCCTGACTTGGCCTCCCGAAGTGCTGGGACTACAGACGTGAGCCACCGTGCTGGGCTAGGTGTTCTATATAGTTATTTCATTTGATCCTTAACAAGTGTGGGGAAGGTAAGTAATTTCTTTAAGGCCATACAGCCCTTAGAACAGATCATAAAAAATGATGAAAATAAACTATAGTGAAGCTTAAGTAGTACACAGTTGTAAGCAAATAATTAAATTTATTTATAACTTTTCTTATTCTTTAATATTGCCAAAACCCAAAAGAAATATAAATTTAATCAACCAGATTATTATCTTTACAGTCATTTCATTAGAATCAACTTAAATCTTACTTACTTGAATGTGGCAAAAGCACTGGAGCAAAGATGCTATTGCTGCCTATTGGAATAAGAAAAATTAATTTGAAAAGGAAGGTAACATGTATGGTATTATTTTTTAATTGTTTCCATAAATAATATGTAATACATAGTGCAGAATTTTATCATAATCTTTTGCCATGTTAGTTTTTTAAAAAATTAACCCAGAACCTTCTGTACCTAGAATGGTTTTTCTTCTTAGCAATAAGTGGTTCCCCCTCTATCTCTATTTGTTTTCTTACTCATCATCTATTGCTCCCTTTAGACTGGTAGCGGGACCCAAAAGGTACTGAATAAATCTTTGTTGAATGAATAAATTAGAAGATAATATGCATCAACAATGCACAAATTATGCTTTACTTCTTGTATTAATCACTATTTTCACATTTAGATGTAGCTTTTCACACTAACATAGTTTGCAAAAGATTCTATAGTTCCCTAATTAAAATGATAAGAATTATCTGAGACACAGGATTCCTTTTTTACCAAATGGTTTACATCAAATACTTACCACAGGAGCTGTTGAGATCCACATCTAAAAATACACTAAGGTCTGAAGAAGCAGATACTGGTGGAGTAGATGGTGTATTTGGAGAAGTTGGTGCTGACACTGTTGATTCCAGCTCAGTTTCAGCAATCCGACTAAAGCTTATTTTACATGGTTCTCTTTCTAATGGTGTTGGGTGACCTCGTAAAGTACCTGAGGTAGAGCCATGTCGGCCTGTGTTAGGCCTTATTCCAGGAGATTTCAAGGAGAAAGTTGATTTTCTAGGCTGGGAAAAGCAAACATGATTAATGTCACAAATTTGCATAGACAGCACTTTGTTTCTGTGACTTAGAGCTACCTTATTAGTCTTATTAGTTCTTAAGCATACAGTTCTTAAGCGTGCAGTCCTTCAGCCTGCAATGACAGCCTGTATCATTCTAGTAGAATCTTCTGGATTTGACTGGCTTAATTTTAAAATGAATTTGAATATAAGTAAGTCTCTTTTCAGCGCTGCAGAAAAAAAATTCTTGAAAATTTATGTGAAAATCACATTTTGCTCCTAAAACATACGAACCTAAACTTCTCTTTGAAAATATCTATATAAATTTTACAAACATTTACTGGGAACATAATTTATGAAACATGCTACATGCTTCAGAAAAAAAAAGATAATTTTTTTCCTCTTCCTATACTAAATGATCAACCTCTACATTGGTGCTTTAATAATCTTTGGAGAAAATTCCTATCATTGTCCCCCACCCTCACCTCTGTCCCATTTTTCAAGTTCTGGCAGGAGTAATCGAATAAAAAACACCGAACTCAGATCAGAAAACTTGAGTTAAGATCTCAACTGTGCCAATATCTAGCTTTGCAGCCTTGAAAAATTTATTTAACCCCTTGGAATCTCACCATTTTCCTTTGTAAAATGAGAGTAAGATCTACGACGGGTTTTCAAAAACTGCATGGCAAATGTCTATTATGAAATAACTATGTATGACTTTCATTTTTTTCCATCAAAAAATAAACTCATACTAACTTATTATAACATGTCTGAACAGTACCTAGTTTGAGATACTAATAAGGATAACACATCAGTTTGTAAAGAATCCCTATCAGAGGAACATGAATTCTGCCAAAATTGAAGCAAGAACAAATATCAAATTTACGATGATGCTTGGGTGGAAGAATGGTGAAATCACTAATATTTTATGAAAAGTTTATGGGGACAATGCCTCAAAGAAATCAGCCGTTTACAAATTGATAACTTATTTTAACAAGGGATGAGATGATATGGAAGATAAAGCCAATGGTGGCAGATCATCAACATCAATTTCTGAGGAAAAAATTAATCTAATTCCTGCTCTAATTGAAGAGGACTGATGATGAACAACAGAAACAATAGCCAACACCACAGATATCTCAACTGGTTCAGCTTACACAATTCTGACTGAAAAATTAAAGTTGAGCAAACTTTCCACTAGATGGATGGCAAAACCATTGCACCCAGATCAGCTGCAGACAAGAGCAGAGCTTTCAACAGAAATGTTAAGTAAGTGGGATCAAGACCCTGAAGCATTTCTTTGAAAAACTGTTAACAGGAAATGAAACATGGCTTCCCAGTATCATCCTGAAGACAAAGCACAATCCAAGCAATGGCTACCAAGAGGTGGAAGTGGTCCAGTCAAAGCAAAACCAAATCAGTCAAGAGCAAAGGTTGACCAAGCACCATGGCTCATGCCTATAATCCTAGCACCTTGGGAGGCTGAGGCAGGAGGATCATTTAAGGCCAGGGGTTTGAGACCAGCCTGGGCAATATAGCAAGACTCTGTCTCCTTTTTTTTTTTTTTTTAAAAAAAAAGGCCATGCATGGTGGCTCACACCTCTAATCCCATCACTTTGGGAGGTCGAGACAGGTGGATCACTTGAGGTCAGGAGTTCAAGACATGCCTGGCCAACATGGTGAAACCTCATCTCTACTAAAAATACAAAAATTAGCCACGCATGGTGGCACACATATGTTATCCCAGTTACTTGGGAGGCCGAGGCAGTAGAATTGTTTGAACCTGGGAGGTGGAGGTGACAGTGAGTCGAGATTGCACCACTGTAGTCCAGCCTGGGCGACAGAGCAAGACTCTGTCTCAAGAAAACAAAACAAAAACAAGAACAAAAACAAAACAAAGGTCATGGCAACAGTTTTTTAGGATGCTCAAGGCATTTTTCTTGTTGACTTTGTAGAGGGTCAAAGAACAATAACATCTGCTTACTATGGGACTCTTTTGAGAAAGCTAGCCAAAGCTTTTGCAGAAAAACAACCAGGAGAGCTTCACCAAAGAGACCTTCTCCACCACAACGACCCTGCTCATCCCTTTCATTAAACCAGGGCAATTCTTTGAGAGTTTTGATGGGAGATCATTAGGCATTCACTTACAATCTTGGCTTGGCTCCTTCTGACTTTTTTGTGTTTCCTAATTATAAAAAAAAATTAAAGGGCAACTGTTTTTCTTCAGTTAATAATGTAAAAGAGACTGCATTGACATGGTTAAATTCCCAGGATCTTTAGCTTTTTGGGGATGGACAAAAGGGTTGGTATTAGCACTTACAAAAGTGTCCTGAACTTGATGAAGCTTATGTTGGAAAATAAACTTTATATTTTTATGTTTATTTTTTAATTCCATCAAAAAATTTATCTTTTCATTCCATGTTTTCATGAACTTTTTTTCATTCTTTTCTTTTCTTTTTTTTTTTTTTTTATATGGGGTCTCACTCTGTCACCCAGGTTGGAGTGAAGTGGAGTGATCTTGGCTCACTGCAACCTCCGCCCCACAGGCGTGCACCACCATGCCTGGCAAATTTTTTTTGTATTTTTGGTAGAGACAGGGATTACAGGCGTGAGCCACCACGCCCGGCCTCTATGAACTTTTTGAAGTCCCCTCATATATCACACAATTGTGAAGATGAGATATCATGAAACTACCTGACTTCCTGCTTCACTCAAAGTTGGTTTGTGTTTTTATTTCCTTCTATATCTTGCTTCACTTTTAGCTATTTAGAATTTGTCTTCTACTAATTCTGTTGCCACTGCAAACTCCTGCAGTAACTGGAAACAGTAGCATCAAATTCTAGTGACAGAGGTGGGTTCCAGAGGCAACTATGGACCATGGAGCCCAAATGGCAGAAGTCATATCAAGTCACAAGAACCAAAATATATTTGCTTACTCCTTCCCAGGTCTTTTCATTTTTTTTGTTCCATTCAGCTACCTATTAAGTTCTCACTTTCTCACACCTTTTTGTATTATTTTAGGAGAGATCAAAAGTAGACACATAAATAAGCAGTACTAAGACAAGGCATAAACCAGATTTTATCAAAAGGCTGACATTTCCCCCACAGTATATGTAATTTTAGAAATAGTATATTACTGCAAACAAAACACCTATGAACAGCCATTCAATTACATTTTTAAGATAACAGGTTGTTAAACATTGAAAATAATATTTTTAAAAACAGAACACTTGCTTCCAAAATTATAAAAGACTTACAAATCGAGGTGGCTGTTTGCAGTTTCGAGGTTCAATTTCTAGTGACTTGTTGAACAAATAATCTGTAAACTCTTTTTCAGACGCATTTCCCATGGGGTTAAGGTTTTCAAAGAATCTCTGAAATTAAATATCACAAGTGCATATATAATAAGTATATATTTTAGATCTTATTAAAATAAGATCTCATTAAAATTTTTTGCTGAAAATTACTTCATTATTTAATGCTAAAAAATTAACACATTAAGAGATCACAATATCTGAAAAGTTCACAAGTGTTGCTTATTCCAATCTCTTTACTTCTGAATAAGATTATATAATTTCTGTGGAAGTTATTCTAGTCTTAAAGTTCTATTAAGAATATGAGTTTTCATTTATTACCATTTTAATGGCTCAGTAGTAGCACTACTTATTCCTTAGGAAACTTTATTCCTACTCATTGTAACAAATGATCATCACCAGAAAGCTACCAAAAATGTTTAGAACAAAATTATGGTTATAATCCACAATGAAGTTTTGATAATCAGAAAAAAAGTGGAGATAAATTAGATTAAGGTCTGTTAATCCAATTTATAGATCATTCTTGATCATTTATAATTATTCTGGAAATTTCTTTTACTTTAAAAGTAGTCATTTAAATTACTTTAAAAGTAATTTCAAGAATGATTATAGGCTGGGCACGGTGGCTCACACCTGTAATCGCACCACTTTGGGAGGCCGAGGTGAGTGGATCACCTGAGGTCAGGAGTTCGAGACCAGCCTGACCAACAGGGAGAAACCCCATCTCTACTAAAAATACAAAATTAGCTGGGCCTGGTAGCGCATGGCTGTAATCCCAGCTACTCAGGAGGCTGAGACAGGAAAATCGCTTGAACCCAGGAGGCGGAGGTTGAGGTGAGCCGAGATCATGCCATTGCACTCCAGCCTGGGCAACAAGAGTGAGACTCTATCTCAAAAACAAAAAAGAAAAAGAATGATTATAAACTTAAACCTATCTGTGCTAACTTCTAGTATAAAAAATGTTTTTATCTGAGCCAAGTCATGTGGCTTACACCTGTAATCCTAGCAGTTTGGGAGGCTGAGGCCGGGGGACTGCTTAAGCCCAGGAATTTGAGACCAGCCTGGGCAATATAGTGAGACCTCTCCTCTTAAAAAAAACCTAATAAATAAAATTTTAAAAATTCTGCCTTTATCAAAAAATATTTTAAGCTTAAATTTAAGTTTTAACGTAGAAAATTTAGGTGATTTAGCACTGCCAAAAAAGGAGAAAAAAATAAAAAGAAACAGTCATCTTACAAACCAGAAATATCATTGTTTACATTTAAGTATTAGACTATCTTCCAATGATTTTACTGTGCATGTATATATGTATTTATAATTATTAATATATATAATTTATATGTATTTTCCTGAAAAACTGGAATATCAATTTTAATCTTTCTGAAGTTTATATTCAATTAACTTTTTTCCATGTGGTTTGCTTTTTTTTTTTTGAGTCTCACTCAGCCTCCCGAGTAGCTGGGATTATAGGTGTGCACCACTATGCCCAGCTACTTTTGTATTTTTAGTAGAGACGGGGTTTCACTGTGTTAGCCTGGCTGCCCTTGAACTCCCGACCTCAGATGATCTGCCCGCCTTGGCCTCCCAAAGTGCTGGGATTACAGGTATGAGCCACTGCACCCAGCCAGTTTGCTTATTTTACAAAATACAAATTTTAACTCTATAGTATTTAATCAGATGGCTATTTCAGAATTTAATAATCTCCATATAACTAGTTATCCATACAGGTACTTTCTAATTTTTTGCTATATAACAATTATTTTTATTAACTCCTGTATATAAATTTTTCTGCACATTTTTTATTATTTCCTTTGAAAAATTCCTTAGCAGAAAATTACTGGATTTAGCTTTATTTAATTTTGAAGTGGTTAGAAGCATATATTAAAACGGTACTGGGTTTTAGCTTTAGCAGTAGGCGAAATGAGCTTTAAAATTTCTAGTATAAAATTATTCTCATTTTTCAGGCATTCTGCCAATTTCAAGAAAATTATATTACTCCTTTAACAATACTGAAACAATGTGTTCTTATGTTCAGGTTAGCTAAATTAAATCATATTAGCTAATAGTAATTAAAGGATTTCAGAAAGTCATAACAGCAGTATTCTTGATATTCTCATCCTTTGCTCTATTTTAAAATATTATTTATTTAAGTATGATTTGAAAAGTGAATAGCTACTTTGTCTACATTTTAAACTTATTTTGACTCAATCATATAGAAGACATTTCCTCCCAAAAATGCTTTAAACGGTGGCAGGAACCCTAGACCACACCACAAACACCAATTAGCAGGTATGTTTCTGAGATATGAATACTAAAAGTACTATTTCAAGTATACCGAATTAAAGTGTAACATTATTCCTGTGGGGGCCGTATTTCCTTAGCCCTCTGAAGCCCCGCATCACAGAGGGCGGGTTCAATGGTGAGAGGGGACAAAATAGGTCACCATCAGTAGGTTCCCGCCTCTTTTTTTTTTTTTTTTAAGAGCAAGTATCTTTTTTTTTTTTCTTTTTTTTTTCTTTTTTTTTTTTTTTGAGATGGAGTCTCACTCTGTTGTCTAGGCTGGAGTGCAGTGGCACTATCTCAGTTCTCTGCAACATTTGCCTCCTGGGTCCAAGCGATCCTCCCACCTCAGCCTCCCGAGTAGCTGGGATTACAAGCACGTGCCACTACACCCAGAAAATTTTTGTATTTTTAGTGGAGACAGAGTTTCACCATGTGGGCCAGGCTGGTTTCGAACTCCTGACCTCAGGTGATTCGCCCACCTCAGCCTCTCAAAGTGCTGGATTTATAGGCGCTAGCCACTGTGCCCAACCTATCATTTTTATAAATGGTATGCTTTAGGTGGTCTTTTTCTTAGGACTTTAGGGTACTTTGTTTTGAACTGGGAACAAAGAAGTTACTATCTCATAATCTAGGAGGATGGAAGTAATGGTGGATATTTTCACTCAATATGCCCAATCTGCATGCAGACTATGCCTAAAAAGTTTAGCACAATTTTAAATGTGACAGGTGAACTTATTCTGGTTAATAGTTATAATGTGCTCCCAATTTCAAGTAAGTATAATATAATAACATTTGTTTAACATAAACATAATATCATAGTTTAATTTACAAGGTTATTTCATATTTTGTAGTACTACAGAATCAATATTACACACTACTGCTCAAAATAGAACATCAATTGAAAGGATGTGAGAAAAATCATCTTCTGCTAGGCATACATATACCACTTTCCTGACCCTTTTCCTGTTTAAACACAGTGTTCTTATGAAGAAATGAATTATATATTATTTTGCTACATGTAAAATATCTAAAATGGCTATCAATCAAATCTAGCAGTGATTTTTCTTTTTACTGCATGGACATCATTCTACTTTGTCATTCACTTTTTATGGTGTAGCTTGAACCAACTACAAAAAGAAGCAATACTTTCAAAAGAAAGTACTTAGTAATAATATTAACAACTGCAGATAGTGTAGAATGTCTAATGATTAACCCGCTATCTACCGATTTTTTTCTATTATTTTCATAGCAAGACAAACAGCATAACATGTAATTATGATATTTCTTATAGGTCACACAAGATCTAAAATGGTTTTTAAAATTTTTAAATTTTTAATTTTCATGGGCATATTGTAGGTGTATATATTTGTAGGGTGTATGTGATGTTTTGATATAGGCATGTAATGTAGAATAATCACATCATGGAGAATGAGGTATCCATTCCCTCAAGCATTTATCCTTTGTATTATGAACAATCCAATTATACTCTTATAGTTATTATTTTTTATTTTATTTATTTATTTATTTTGAAACGGAGTCTCCCTCTGTCACCCAGGCTGGAGGCCAGTGGCATGATCTCGGCTCACTGCAGCCTCCACCTCCTGGGTTCAAATGATTCTCCTGCCTCAGTCTCCCAAGTAGCTGGGATTACAGGCACCCGCCACCATGCCTGGCTAATTTTTTGTATTTTTAGTAGAGACGGGGTTTCACCATGTTGGTCAGGCTGGTCTCAAACTCTTGACCTCAAGTGGTCCTCCCACCTCAGTCTCCCAAAGTGCTGGGATTACAGGCGTGAGCCACCACGCCCAGCTGATACTCTTATAGTTATTACTATTATTATTTTGAGACAGAGTCTTACTCTGTCACCCAGGCTGGAGTGCAGTGGCACTATATCGGCTCACTGCAACCTACCCCTCCCAGGCTCAACTGATTCTCCCACCCCAGACTCCTGAGTAGCTAGGACTGCAGGCACCCAGCACCATGCCCAGCCAATTTTTTTGGGTATTTTTAGTAGAGATGGGGTTTCACTATGCTGCCCAGGCTGGTCTCCAACTCCTGATCTCAAGCGATCTGCCCGACTCAGCCTCCCAATGTGCTGGGATTACAGGTGTGAGCCATGGTGCCTGGCCTTGTATAGTTACTTTTAAACCTGCAATTAAGTTATTATTGACTATAATCACTGTGTTGTGCGATCCAATAGTATGTCTTATCCATTCTATTTTTTTTTTTTTTTTGGTACCCATTAACATGTTCTCTTTTAAAGATAAGCAAAGAAAATATTTACCCTCATATCTGGTTCTATCCGTAAACAGTAAGGCTGATTCTGATACTGCTGAATTTCTCCAGTAATTTCAGCTACTTTCCTCCTCTTACTGAAATTGATTAAATCTTTCCCTTTCTTTTTTAAAAAATCATTATTCCCTTCTTCAGTCTTCAGAATATTTGTTAAATATATTCCTAGTAAAAAAAAAAAAAGAATTTAAAGAAAAGTTATTTTAAATTTTATTTAATCAATTATTTGGGGAAAAAATTGATCTAGTAAAGTTGAAAGACATCATATACTATTCAGCAACTCTACTACTAAAATGTTAAGTCTCTGATAAACAATCATGAACTCTCCATAAAGAATTTTTTAAAGAGAAATAATTTAAAATAAAAAGAAAACAAAAGCTACTGGCTTATACAAACAGAAAGGTTGCTAATCTAAGAAATGGCAAATTAAGATTTTCTAAACCCTAATTTCACCAAGCGCAAGTTATGTTAAATCTATTCTAACCAAATGTTTTAATATTTGATTATAAATATTTAATGCCAAGTATCTTAAGTGATTATTAATCAATAAATTAATTTTAAGTCAAATTTGGTTAATAAGTCTATAGGCTTATAAACTATGTTTTTTCAGAGCCTGTAATTTAGACAGAAAAATAATTACTTCTCACTCATGAACAATAAAAAAGTTTTTAGTCCCTTTTTCATGCATAATTGCTGATTCATTTAAATTGGTGGTTCTCAACCCGTCCCCCAGGGGATATTTAGGAATATCTAGAGACATTTTTGGTTACAACTCCGGGGGCTATTGGAGTGTAGTGAATAGAGGTCAGGATGCTGCTACAGATCCTACCATGCACAAGACAGCCCATCACAACAAATAATTATTTGGCCCAAAATACCAAAATTGTTGAAATTGACAAAATTTGATTTAAATTATTCAATTTCAATCATACACAACAATATTTTACATTTAAAAATCACATAAAAGCTTTTAATAAATTAAAGAGAAAGTAAATGCTATAGATGTGACATAGTTATGATAAAAATAACAGTTACCATTTAATGAGTGTGTCCTATGTGCTAGACTTATTAGGTAGTACAGATAAAATATTTTTAATCCTTATTTATAACAACCCTATGAGATATTATAGTCTTCATTTTATAGATAATAGAGAGTTTTATTATTTATCAATACAGAGAGCTAATAAAAGTAGATGATCTCAGATATAGAATAATGTGCCTCTGAAGACTATCACACACTATCACACGCTAACCCTCAAAATATACCCATATTTAGTAACTTACCAAAAAAAGGCACACAAGGTGGATTGATTGACTTAAGTTTTACTAGGTATTTTTTAAAGTGATCTTGACTTAATTCCACAGCTTCATCCAAAATTTTCCTTTTTCTTTCCTGCAATGCCTTAAAGTATATATAAATTGAGTATAAATTGTTTGCAATTCAATTGTATTTTATAAATGCAAACCTTTAAATTTTATAAAATTTTGCAAATTATCTGGAAAACAATTTTTTAAATTAAGAGATGAGTGGTATTCCTTTGTACACTTACCTGAAATGATTTCTCCTCTCTTTATCTATAAATACAAAACCCATAATTTACTCACATAAATTAGAAGATTAAGCAATAAAAAAAATTCTACATCATGCCTTGTGAGTTATTTTGACTAGCCAGGGTTTCAAGTCATAGCTGTAGAAGAGGAAAATTATAACCCCTGAACATTCAAATATTTTTCCACTGAAATATCTTCTGGGGCTAAGGGTTGGGGTTTTGGTAAGGAGAAGACAACTATCGGAAGGCAAGAAGACTTGAACAAAAATTTAGTAAATGAAGTAAACTAGAATTTCTTTTATACTTCATTACTAGATCTTCTTATTGAAAATTAATTTTTACTTCAGAAAGAATATACACACACACGTAAACCCCAAAGCAAACATTATGCTTGATGGAGAACCATTCAGTCAATTTCTTTTAAATCAAGGAAAAAGCCAAGGGGACAACACTGGAGCTTTTATTCAATACTATACAGAAGTCCTAGCTAGCATGGACAAGAAAAAGAAATAAAGAGCTAGGGATTGGAAAGAAAAAAATCTGTCACTATTCACAGAGGATATGACTTCCCATGAAGAAGCTCCAATGAATCTACATATAGAATGTTAATGAGAGAATCAGCAATGTTGCTACATATAAAACCAATAGACAAAAACCAACTGCATTTCTAGATATCATCAATAAAGAAATCGTGATTTAAAAAACTATTCTGGCCAAGTGCGGTGGCTCACACCTGTAATCCCAGCACTTTAGAGAGGCTGGGGTGGGAGAAACATTTGAGGCCAGGAGTTCAAAACCACTCTGCGCAACATAGCAATGCCCAATCTCCACCTAACATTTTAAAAATTAGCTGAGCAGGGTGGCACGTGCCTATAGTCCTAAATACCCAGGAGACTAAGTCCCAAATACTCAGGAGGATTGCTTGAGCCTGGGAATAGAAGGCTGCAGTAAGCTATGACCATGCCACTGTACTCCACACTGGGTGACAGAGCATGACCCTATCTCTAAGGTTACTAAAAACAAAGTAATTCTAATCTAAAACTAGCAAAGGAGGTGTGCGATTTCTATCAAAAGAAAAAAATCCCCGCAAAACTTTATTAACTGAGTAAATAAATGAAGAGATAAACGATGTTCATAGTTGAAAAGACTTTTTACTATAACAATGTCAGTTCTTCACTAATCTTAATTGGATTTAGAGATCCAGTGCAACTCCTATCAAAATGTCAATTTTAAAAATGAAGCTTAAATTGATTCTAAAATTTATATAGGAGAATAAAGGGCCAAGAATAGGTTCCTCCTGAAAAACAGTAAGATTGGCGAGGATTTGCCCTACTCTTCTCTATCAAGGACTACTATAAAGCTACGATAGTTTAGACAAGTGGCACTGGCACAAGAGTAATCAAATAGATCAAAGGAATAGAATGGAGAGACCAACAAAATGCCCACATACATAGGCATTCAATTTATGACACATTTATTAAATGGATTAATATTTCTTTTTTTTTTTTTTTTGAGATGGAGTCTTGCTCTGTCACACAGGCTGGAGTGCAGTGGTGCGATCTCAGCTTACTGGAACCTCTGCCTCCGGGTTCAAGCGATTCTCCTGCCTCAGCCTCCCAAGTAGCTGGGATTACAGGTGCATGCCACCACGCCTGGGTAATTTTTATATTTTTAGTAGAGTTGGGGTTTCATCATGTTGGCCAGGCTGGTCTCAAACTCCTGGCCTCATGTAATCCACCCACTTCAGCCTCCCAAAGTGTTGGGATTATAGGCATGAGCCACTGCACCCGGCCTATTTCATAATATTTGACTAAATATTAATACCTTTAATATATAAAGTTCATACAAATCAATAAAATGCGAACATCCAAACAGAAAAATATACATATAAAGCAGTTTTTCCTCTATTCCCCTCTAATCACAAGCCACTAAAAATAAATAAATAAATAAATAAATAACGTTAAAAGAGGAGTATGTATCCTCCCACATTATTCTCAATACTTATCCAACTCCATTTAGAGGTTTGGGGTTTGCTCTGCTTTGTTATACTAAAATGGAATAATGTTATAGTCATTCTGAAGCTTTTCCCCCACTAAAATATCACAAATGTTCTTCCACAATACACATATATCCCATTCACTTTGTTCTACAGCTGAACAATATTCTACAATATAGGTATAACAGGATGTATTTAATTATTCTCTTATTGATAGACATTCAGGTTGTTTCCTGTTTCTGCTACTACAACTAATGCTGCAGTAACTGTATCTTTGTACACATAACTTTGTATTCTGGTGCATTTATTTCTTTACAATTCTGGGTCCTAAGAGTATGCATATTTTTAATTTTAATATATATTGTTAGACTGCTTTCCAGAAAGACTGTAAAAACGCACATTCCCAAAGGCAGTATTTACATGGCTGAGTTTCTAACTTGGTATCCTTCAGTTAAAAATAGTTTTTCCAGGTGCAAAAGCAAAGGAAGAAACCATAAATGAAGAGACTGATACATGCAACAAAATAAAAATGATAAAACTTCCTTATGTCAAAGCATTATACATTTTTTAAATTAAAAAAGCAGATAAAAGACAAACAGAAATGAGAAAATATGTACAGTCTAAGTTTTAATATCTTTAATATATGAAAAATTCAGATAAATGAATAAAATGCAGCTGAGCAATGCTTGTAATCCCAGCTACTCAAGAGGCTGGGACAGGACGATCCCTTGAGCCCAGGACTTCGAGACTGCAGTGGGCTATGATCATGCCACCAGCACTCCAGCCTGGGTGACAGAACAAGACCTTGTCTCTTTAGGGAAAAAAAAAATAAAAAATAAAAAAAATAAATAAATAAACAAAATGCAAACACCCTCCCACCAAAATGAGAGAGGAAATGAATATACAAATCATAAAGTACCCAATAAATACATATTCAACCTCACTAGTTATTAATTTATTTATTTTGAGAACAAGTTTCACTCTGTTGCCCAGGCTGGAGTGCAGTGGGGCAATCTCTGCTCACTGCAACCTCCACCTGCCAAGCTCAAGTGATACTCCTGCCTCAGCCTCCTGAGTAGCTGGGATTACAAACAAGCACATGCCACCATGCCTGGCTAATTTTTGTAGTTTTAGTAGAGACGGGATTTCATCATGTTAGCCAGGCTGGTATTGAATTCCTGACCTCAGGCGATCTGCCCACCTCGGACTCCCAAAAACGCTGGGATTACAGGCGTGAGCCACTGTGCCCAGCAGTGGCTTAAGACTAGGCTGGGTTGGCCAGGTACAGTGGCTCAGACCTGCAATCCCAACACTTTGGGAAGCCAAAGCAGGCAGATCACCTGAGCCCAGGAGTTCAAGACCAGCCTGACCTCAGGTGATCCACTTGCCTCGGCCTCCCAAAGTGCTAGGATTACAAGTGAGCCACTGCGCCGAGCCTCACTAGTTATTTTTTAAGACACAATTTAAAAATGCAATTTCTGCCCCCCACAGAGGCATGCGCTACCACGTCTGGCTAATTTTTTTTTTTTTTTTTTTTTTGTAAAGATGGGGTCTCCCTATGTTGCCTAGACTGGTCTTAAACTCCTGGGCTCAAGTGATCCTCCTGTCTCTGCCTCCCAAAGTATTGGGATTACAGGTGAGAGCCCCCACACCTGGCCAGAAGCTTTTAATAAAGTACATAATACCAAGGGGCATTTATCGTATCCTGCTACAAAACACCTTGGCAAAAGTATTAAAAGTCTTAAAGTATACAAATACTCAGACCCAGGATTTCCACCCCTAGATTATTTCTTGAAATAATCAAGCTCTTACAAAGACTTCCATATGTGAATATTCCATGATAAATTATCACAGAAAAAAATCAGAAATAATTGTCCCACAATCTACCATTGGAATAAATTATGATTTATCCATCATAGAAAACCATGAAGCCATTAAAACCTTGTTTTTGAAGATAAGCTAATACAAAAATAGAAAACTGTTTATGAGAAAAAGGCCATAAAAATCTATGTACAATATAATCTCAATTTTGTTATTAAAAATATATATGCAAAATATCTCCCTATTTTCTGTATCTCCTGAATTTTCAATAGTACATGTTAAACACATATTTTATAGTTAAAAAAATAAAATACTGTTTTTTTTTTTTTGAGACAGAGTCTCACTCTGTAGCCCAGCCTGGAGTGTAATGGTGCAATCTCAGCTCACTGCAAATTCCGCCTCCTGAGTTCAAGTGATTCTCCTGTCTCAGCCTCCCGAGTAGCTGAGATAACAGGCGTGCACCACCATGCCCAGTTAATTTTTGTATTTTTAGTAGAGACGGGGTTTCACGGTGTTGTCCAGGTTGGTCTCGAACTCCTGAGCTCAGGTGATCCACCTGCCTCAGCCTCCTAAAGTGCTGGGATTACAGGTGTGAGCCACCACGCCTGGCCAAATTTAAGTTTTTGAAATAGTTCTTCCCGTATTATTTTATTATGGACTATCTAAAGGTGATTAGGACATTATTTATATTTTTATATTTAAAATCCTTCATCATTTGAGACTATCAATCAATGTGTCATTGAATAAATCCACTTGGAACTTCATTACATTTAGGTAAGTACATTACACGGCAGTGTAAGTCTCATATTCTTTATAAAATACTGATATATTTTCTAATATAAGCCTAGGATTCACATATATCACACTCATATATTAACTAATATATCAACATATATTCTAATGTATTTATATCACTGTGTTTAAGAAGCAACGATGAATTCATAAATAATTTAATAAAAATGATAGATGACAGATGAAATTTCTTTTATGCTAATTTTATCATCCCTAAGAAAAATGAAAATGTTAAGTCTAAAACTTACCTCAAAGGTATGGTCTAGTCTGTATACTGACACTGAATTTACTGCACTGACTATCTCCAATACGCCATTGAAATTATTCAAATCTTGAAAAACTTGCAGAATTTCTATAACTCTACTTAGTACTGCAACCCGTTCTTCAAAATTTTCTGCTTCCACAATGCATCTAACAACAACAAAAATTCATAGCTTAGAAAAGTTTCTTCACCTCATTTAGAAAACAAGATAATTATGTGTAGCCAGAATTATAGCTTAAATATGACTTAATATTATGGCTATTAGGAAGTTGTAAGAGTAAATTAAAACTTACTTTTCAAACCAGAGGGTGAGATTTGTGGTATGGCGAATCATTTTTAATAAATTTGGAGAATTTATTTCTTTATCTTCTTTGGTCCACACACTTCCTACAAGTTCAGATGGTTGAACTTTCCTATGGAATTAAAAATCAGGGCAATTTAATCTATAAAGGATTAGTATTACTTAAAGATCTTCTAAAACTTAACAAGAAAAAGGCAATTAACCCAAAAGATAGATGAACACATATATGAACAAGTAATTCAGAGAGGAATAGACCCAAATAGCTACAAACACGAAAACATACTTCATCCCTTACTCTGGGAAAATAACATAAAACCACAATGAAATCCCATTTTACTCTTATTAGATGAACAAAAGTCTGATAATTCAAGGCTGGGTGCAGTGGCTCATGCCTGTAATCTCAGCTTTGTGAAGCCGAGGCGGGCGGATCACCTGAGGTGAGGAGATTGAGACCAGCCTGACCATCATGGAAAAACCCTGTCTCTACTAAAATACAAAATTAGCCAGGCATGGTGGCACATGCCTGTAATCCCAGCCACTTGGGAGGCTGAAGCAAGAGAATCGCTTGAACCCAGGAGACGCAGGTTGCGGTGAGCTGAGATCGCACCATTGCACTCCAGCCTGGGCAACGAAAGCAAAGCTCTGTCTCAAAAAAAAAAAAAAAAAAAAGAAAGAAAAAGAAAAAAAAAAGCCCGATAATTCCAAATGAGTAAAAATATAATGAAACAGGAACACCAATACGCAAGTAAAAATTGATACAACCGCTTTGTAAAACAATTTGGCAAGATCTCATAGTACTGAAGAGATACATACCGGATGACTGAGCAATTCGACTCTTAAGTATGCATATATCCTAGATAAACTCCGACACAAATTTATAAGAGCCAGGTGCAGCAGCTCATGCCTGTAATCCCAGCACTTTGGGAGGCTGAGGCGGATGCATCACTTGGGGTCAGGAGTTTAAGAACAGCCTGGCCAACAAGGCGAAACCCTGTCTCTACTGAAAATACAAAACAATTAGCAGGGCGTAGTAGTGCGTGCCTGTAGTCCCAGCTACTTAGGAGGCTGAGGCAGGAGCATCGCTTGAACCTAGGAAGCAGAGGTTGCAGTGAGCCGAGATCATGCCACTGCACTCCAGCCTGGGCAATAGAGTGAGACTTGGTCTCAAAACAAACAAACAAAAAACAAAGTTATAAGAAAACGTTTACAAGAATGTTAGTGAAGCATTATTTGCAAGAGTGAATAGAGGCTCGTCATCCAAAGACTGGATAAATTGTGGAGTATAAATATAATGGAACACTACACAGCATCTATTAAGCTAACTAGAACTGTATTCATTCACTTGAACAAATGCCAAAAACAATTTAAGTAAACAGCATGTTGCAGAATGACACGTAAGTATATGCAGTTTAAAAAATGTGTGAAACAAGCTGAGGTGCAGTGGTGTGCACCTATCATCCCAGCTACTTGGGAGGATGAGGTGGGAGGATTGCTTGAGGCAAGGAGTTTGAGACTATCCTGGGCAACCATAATGAGATCCTATCTCAAAAAAATTAAATAAAAAAACCAGGCACAGTAGTTCCTCCCTGTAGTTTCTGCTACTGAGAGACTGAGGTGGGAAGACTGCTTGAGCCTAGAGTTTGGGGCTGCAGTGAGCTATGATCATGCCACTGCACCCCAGCCTGTGTGACAGAGTGAGACCCCATCTTAAACAAACAAACAACAACAATAAAAAACCAGTTGGGCACTATAGCTCACACCTGTAATCTTGGCATTCTGGGAGGTTGAGGTGGGAGGACAACTTAAGGCCAAGATCAAGACCATCCTGGGCAACACAGCAAGACCTCATCTCTATGAAATTTAAAAAAAAAAATTAGCCAGGTATGGTGGTGCATGTCTGTAGTTACTAGCTACTTGAGAGGCTGAGGAAAATTGCTTGAGCCCAGGAGTTCAAGGCTACAGTGAGCTATGATTGTGCCCCTGCACTCTAGCCTGGGCAACAGAGTGAGACCCTGTTTCTTTAAAAAAAAAAAAAAAAAAAGTATACAACAATGCTATATATTGTTTATGAATCTCTGTGTATGTATATAAATTATAAAAACATAAAGAGAAATAGTAAACATCAAATTCAGGGTTGTGTTGATTTCTTAGGGGAAAGAGAGCAATAAGATTGGGGAGAATTATACAAAGGATTTCAATTTTATCTAAAATGTTTTTGTTGTTCATGAATATTCATTATATTATTTCCTATATTTTTTGAATGCCTGAGTATTTAATTAAAATTCACACAGAAGAGCAGATTAAATCATTGTATACAGTGAGTCAGAATTACATAATTTAAAAATTGGCCAAGTACAGTTGCTCACGCCTGTAATCCCAGCATCTGGGAGGCCAAGGCAGGAGGATTGCCTGAGGCCAGGAGTTTAAGGCCAGCCTGGGCAACACAGTGAGACCCTATCACTATTTTTTTTTTTAACTGACCAGTGGCATTGCCATCAATGGCCTACAGACTTGGTTACTCATTAAAAAAACATTTTTTCATCAGTAGATTTGTGTACAAATAAGTACTTGCTAACAGTTTCTGAAATGTTTTCTTAAAGTGGCTCTATTATTTCATCAGAAATTCAGTTTACAAGACTGGGTGCGGTGGCTCATGCCTGTAATCCCAGCACTTTGGGAGGCTGGGACAGGCGGATCACAGGAGGTCAGGAGTTCGTGACCACCTAGCCAACATGGTGAAACCCCATCTCTACTAAAAATACAAAAAATTAGCCGGGCATGGTGGCACACACCTGTAATCCCAGCTACTTGGGAGATTGAGGCAGGAGAATCACTTGAACTTGGGAGGCAGAGGTTGCAGTGAGCCAAGATTGCGCAACTGCACTCCAGCCTGGGTGACAGAGCAAGACTCCATCGCAAAAAAAAAAAGGAATTTAGTTTACAAATGATGTCAATATTGGGTATTTTTCTATGTACTGAAAGTAGGTCCACATAAAGTGACGTGCTTTTTTTCTGATGTCCATTCATGTAAAACAATTACATTGTGAGAAAAAACATAATGCAGTACTATTTGCTTTTTTTTTTTTACCTCAAGTAATAAGTACCTTCATTTCTACCTACCACAAATCCCACAATATAAACAAAACTACCTGGATTCTAAATTACTTAAAATATAACATAACATTTTTAGTCAAGTCTGGTTCTGAATGGCATAGCCAGTGCAAACTAAGCAAATTCTAAAGAACATAAAGTAAACATAATATAGTAAAGGTACCTTACTATATTACCTATTATCACTAAATTTTATATATTCTTGCTTTTCCCTGTGTAATCTTTATTTAAAAATTGGCTGCTTAATTTGTTGAGAATATTTTTATTTTATTTTTGAGATAGGGTCTCACTCTGTCATTCAAGCTGGAGTGCGGTGGCACGATCTTGGCTCACTGCAGCCTCGACCTCAAGTGACCTTCCCACCTCAGGCTCCTGGGCAACTGGGACTACAGGCCCGAGCTGCCATGCCTGGCTATTTTTTGCAGTTTTTGTACGACGGAGTTTGCCATGTTGCTCAGGCTCGTCTTGAACTCCTGGTCTCAAGTGATCTGCCCACCTCAGCCCCTTAAAGTGCCGGGGTTATAGGCATGAGCCATCATGCCCAGCCAAGCATATTTATACATTAAAAGGGGGCTCCTATACTACTCACAATAGTGATACGGAATCAACCTAAATGTCCAATAACAGATTAATGAATAAAGAAAATGTGGTATATATACACAATGGAACACTATTCGGCCATAAAAAAAGAATGAAAGCCCATCATTCAAGGCAACATGGATGAGCCTGGAGGACCTTATGTTAAGCAAAATAAATCAGGCACAGAAAGAAAAATATAACATGTTCCCATTCATATATGAAAACTAAAAAAATTACGAACTTATGGAAGTAGAGAGTAGAACTGCAGGTATTAGTGGCTGGGAAGGATTTGGAGGAGGGGAAAACAGAGAGGTTGGTGTAGAAAAGTTTTTGATGGAATAATAGTAGTGACATTTTTTGACAGAGAGCTGTTACATGCAAGGCCTGTACCCTTCGCAAGAGCCTGAGATGTAAATGAGAAAAGAAAACCCATCTCACACAATATTCTATTCATTTAGCTGCTAAGGGCCTAGCATCCATACTAACTGACAAGACTGACTGACCTCAAACTAAACCAAGGTGAGAAAGTATTAGGAGTTGGAGACAGGTGGTAGACTTGAAAATCTTCTTCCTGCCATTCCTCTTGTGATGGATTGCTAGTCCCCAGTCTAGGCCTAAATAGTGATATAAGACTTTTACTTGCAGGGCAGACTAGTTAAAAACTGTGCTATGACCTTTCCTCTAAGCCCATGAGAGTAGATGAGGTATTTTTAAGCACTCATGAATAATGTGCAAAATGTTTTGAAAATACATAATGTTCAAGGTTCTTAAAAATAAAGCAAGAAATTAACATTAACTGTCTACCTGTAGAGATCAGACTCCAAAAGTGTCAGCTGACGTGCAATTTCTATTGGATGAAGTGTCATGAGATCAAATGTTTCAAACTGTCCTGGTTTGCTGATATGCCATTCAATTGCTGGAGGTGGACTTTCAAAGGTAATATTATGGCTTATTCCGTTTGCCTGAGCTTGCTTCTTCCTCTTGATGATCTTAGCGATTGACTCTACCCATTTCTTCATAGCTTTCCCTGGAAAAAGAACACATAAACAAAAATGTCTTTTACTTGACACACATGACTACAAATCTTCATTTAATCCTTAACTTTCACCCAGCCTCAACAATTACCAACTCATGGCCAATTTTTATTTTATCTAACCCTAAATATGATAGAACGTATGTTATTCTGAAACAAATCCAAGACATCATATTTCATTCATATTTAAGCATCTTTAAAACACTCTTTAAAGTAATAACCACAATACAACACCATTATCACACACAAAACTGACAACTTCTTAATACATTGTTGTCTTCAAGAATTTTGTCACTGTTCACATTTCTCTGATTATTTTCCTTTTTTTTTTTTTTTTTTTTTTTTTTTTTTTTTTTTTTTTTTTGAGACAGGGCCTTGCTCTGTGGCCCAGGTTGGAGTGCAGTGGTGCAATCTCAGCTTACTGCAACTTCCAGGTTGCAGGCTCAAGCAATCCTCCCACCTCAGCCTCCCGAGTAGCTGGGACTGCACATACCACCACACCTGGCCAATTTTTGTTTTTTTTTTGGTTTGCTTTTTTTTTTTGAGATGGAGTCCCACTCTGTCACCCAGGCTGGAGTGCAATGGCGTGATCTCAGCTCACTGCAACCTCTGCCTCCCGGGTTCCAGCAATTCTCTTGCCTCAGCCTCCTGAGTAGCTGGGATTACAGGCGCACACTACCACACCCGGCTAATTTTGTTTTATTTTTAGTACAGATGGGGTTTCACCATGTTGGCCAGGCTGGTCTCAAACTCCTGACCTTGTGATCGCCCACGTCGGCCTCCCAAAGTAATGGGATTACAGGCATGAGCCACCGCGCCGGGCCTAATTTTTGTATTTTTAGTAGAGATGGGGTTTCTCCATGTTGCCCAAGCTGGTCTTGAACTCCTGGACTCAAGTGATCTGCCTGCCTTGGCCTCCCAAAGTGTTGGGATTACAGGCACGAGCCACTGTACCCGGCCATATTTTCTTATAGTTAGTTTGAAAAGGGATCTGAACAACAAGGCACGTATTGCATTGAGTCAATGTGTCTCAAGTCTCCTTTAATCTACAGGTTACTGCTTTATGGCATATTTTTGCTTGCACTTTGTGGAAGAAATTGTCATTTGCCATGTTTTTCTGTCCTCTAGATTTTCTGTAAAGCGAGATATAGTGACTTGGTCTGATTCAGAATTAATTTTATGACACAAATACTTGCCAAGAATACTTCTAACAGGAGGCATATCTAGTTACCTTTTTGCGATGTCACCCATCCACTCATGATAATTCCCTACGTTTATTATTTTACTAGGAACTGAGAAATGTGATATTCTACCATTCCTTCTTCACTTACTAGTTGAAATACTTCCACAAAAATAAACTTTTCCTCATGAACGATTTGGTTATTCTGAAGCCTAACTAGTATAGAAAAGAACTTTGGACATTAACATAACCATTTACTTAATTTATTCTAGTGTGTGTGTGTATTCTAGAAGCTTCTTAGATTGTGTCTAATCCAGTGTTCTCACTTAGAATATAAATTTTCATTTTTTGTTTGTTTTGAGACAGGGTCTCACTCTGCCCAGGCTTGTGTGCAGTGGCGCAATTTCAGGTCACTGCAGCCTCAAGCTCTGGGCTTAAGTGATCGCTTCACCTCAGCCTCCTGAGTAGCTGGGACTACAGGCGCATGCCACCATGCTTGGCTATTTTTCGTATTTTTTGTAGAGACTGGGTTTTGCCATTTTGCCCAGACTGGTCTCAAACTCCTGGGCTCAAGCAATCAGCCCACCTCTGCCTCCCAGAGTGCTGGGATATTCTAGGTGTGAGCCATTGCACTGGCCTAGAATACAATTTGAAAATGTAGTATTATGAAAATTTTAAGGCACACATAAAAATGTATCATAAACATCTCAAATTAGAAACAAAGGAATAACATTCTTAACTTTAAATAATATTCCCCTTAAAGAACAAGTAGAACACGAAATAAGTTACACTTGTTAATAGTATTTGTAATGCCCTATAATGTCAGATAAAACATAAGTGTTCTTGATTCAATAATATACATCTGATGACACATTTGTTTAAATGTTCATGGCCTAGGATTTCATTTCTTGGGCTATGATTCTGAAACTTAAAGTAGAAAACTCCTCTCTTTCAGATTTCAGAAATACACCAAAAACATTTCAGAAGACGTAAATATTATAAGAAAGCTGTTAATCATTAAAATTAAAGAAAAAGATTAAAGAAAGTAAGAAAACATAAAATTACACATATTTTATTCAGTTGAAGAAATGGCAACCTTGCAATGAGATAAAATTAAATAGCTTAAATTTATTAAAGAGGACTTTTGACTTCTTTAAAAGAAATATTCTCCTCAAAAACTTGAAAAGGCAAAGTTTTGAGACCTCAGATGATTCTAAACATATATGAGCTTCTTGCCACCTATAAAAAACATTCCAAATTTTATTTCAGCTTTTTAAAAATGAAAAATGCTGTCCAGGCATGGTGGCTCATGCCTGTAATCCCAGCGCTTTGGGAAGCTGAGGCGGGTGGATCACCTGAGGTCAGGAGATCGAGACCAGCCTGGCCAACATGGTGAAATACCATCTCTACTGAAAATACAAAAATTAGCCAGGCGTGATGGCATGTGCCTGTACTCCCAGCTACTTGGGAGGCTAAGGCAAGAGAATCACTTGAATCTGGGAGGCGGAGGTTGCAGTGAGCTGAGATGGCACCACTGCACTCCAGCCTGGACAACAAAGCAAAGTTGTTTCAAAAAAAAAAAAAAAAAAAAGGAGAAATGTTTTAGTTTCTTAAAGTCACACAGATTTGAACATAAACTCATGTGCAATATAAGATTCAATCAAACCTTTAAATAATATACCTCTTACACTTGAAATGAAGGATTCTAGTCTTTCAAGCAATTCCAAATCTCTTTCAAAGTCATAAAAATGATGTTCAACCCAATGCCGAAATACATTTAAGATCCTGATAAAATGGAAAGAAACACATTTTAGTGAAACATAAGTGTTCAATTACACTTCTTCCTTCTCTAATGCCATGATGATAGCTTTATATACAAGAGTCAACATAATACTCAAAGACTCTCTAATTTGTATTTAATTAATACCTTAAATGCTTCAATGACAAGAGGAGAGTAGGTCTCCAAACTGTGCATTATTTATTAATAAAACGTATACTTTTAACATATTTATAAGCATAAAAATAGTGGTTTCTGTACTTCCCATTTATGTTAAGGAAAAGTACCTTTATTCATATGTAGAAAACTTATGCTTTATATTACAAAAGCTATTGTAAGTTCATAAAAAGCACTTTTAAGATTTAAATTTTGATATTTTTTCACTTAAAATGGAAAACCAACTAAGATGCACTGTATCTGGTTTTAAATTCAAGTACTATCATCAAATTTCTTTCTTTTTTTTTGAGACGGAGTTTTGTTCTTATTGCCCAGGCTGGAGTGCCATGGTGTGATCTTGGCTCACCGCAACCTCCAACTTCCAGGGGTTCAAGTGATTCTCCTGCCTCAGCCTCCCAAGTAGCTGGGATTATTACAGGTGCCCGCCACCATGCTGGGCTAACTTTTGTATTCTTGGTAGAGACAAGGTTTCACCATGTTGACCAGGCTGGTCTCAAACTCCTGACCTCAGATGATCTGCCCATCTCGGCCTCCCAAAGTGCTGGGATTATAGGCATGAGCTACCATGCCCAGTCTATCATCAAATTTCTATGTAATCTACACATAAACCTACAGTCTCTTATTTCATTTCAAAAGAAAAAAATAGAAGAACTGTTTTGTTTTACAGTATCACAAATATGATTACCTATAACAAAGAGAGATTTAATCAACCTTGCCAATGGAAAGGAAAGACAAGGGGAGAGGGAAGAGGAGGAAAATGGAGGAGGAAGAAGGGAAAGGGAAGGAAAAAAGGAAGAAAAGAAGGAAACTAGTACAAGCCATGGAGAGAAAATATTTGTAAAATGTTTATCTGACAAAGGACTGGCATTCAGTCCTACCCAATTTACTCCTACAACTCAGTAATAAAAAGACAAGTATCTCAATAAAAATTAGACAGAGGACTTGAACAGATTCTCCACAAAATAAGTATGAATGAAATACCGCTACACCCAGCAGTATGGGTAAGGCACAAAGACTGACATTACTAAACACTGATGAGAATATGAAGCAACTAGAACATTGTTGGTGAGAATGTTTGGGAAGTTTTGGCAGTTTCTTTCAAACCTAAACACACACATATCTTATGACCCAGCCACTCCACTCTGAGTTATTTACCCAAGAAAAGTGAAAAATATTCACAGTAAGACTGGTAAGATAAAGTTCACAGCGGCTTTATTCATAATAATAAAAAACTAGAAAAAGCCCATGTATCTTTCAGTGGGAAAATTAATAAACTGGTATATTCATATAATAAAACACAACCTCGCAATAAAATAAACCATTGATATACAAGCAAAACCATGGATGAAATTCAAAGGCATATTACGTGAAAGAAGACACAACATTGAGTTTGTAAGAATGCATTTATGTAAGACTCTAAAACAGGTAAAACTAATCTATGGAGGGAGAAATTGGAACACTGCCTTTGGGCAGTGGGAACAAAACTGATGAGAAGGAATGTAAGGGAACTTTCTGGGGTGTAGTAACATTCAATATCGTGAAAGGCGTTTGGATTATAGAGATGCATGTGTTAAAACTCAACAGAAGTACACTTAAGATGTGTGTACCTTTTGTCTTCAGTGGAAGCAAGAAAAAATTGTATTTCATTATATGCACATTTTAGAACAAAAGAAAAACAAACACTGAACTGTTAATGACACACAAGTTGAAGTATTTAAGGAGTGTACTTCAAAATTCATACAAAAATTAATGAATGAACTGATAGATGAATGATAAATGAACAGATACATGAATAGCTATGAATAGATAAATACATATCTAGGTGGAGGGTTTAGGGTGTTCATTTTAAAATTCTCAATTTTGCTGTATGTTAAAATTTTTCATAATAAAATGTTAGAAAAATTACTACCATCCATTTTACTAGAAATCTTTCAATATTTATATAACAGGTTTAATAACTTGGCTTGGATTTCAGAGTTTTCAACTCCATCCAATTCCATATAGGTAATCTCATCTACTACTTCTTGCAATACAATGCTTACATTCCTCTCAGGTCAATGTCCTTACCTGTGTCCTCAGCACACCATTCTTATTTCTGCCTTCTTACCTTTCTTCATACTATTTCCCATGACCCTGAATACCTACAATCACCTTTCTACCTATCTAAAGCCTATACATCCTTTAGGGGCAATCTCAGATTTTACCTTCTCCAAGATGCCTTCCCTAGTTACTCTGGTCTAATCTTTGCTATTCCTGAAATTTTATAGGGTTATATTTTTTCTAAGTCACTTAAACACTCAAAGTAGAACAATACGTAACTGTTTCATGTGTCTTTTTCCCCCAGTAAAGTCCCCAATAAAGCCATAATATCATGACAGTCTGTGTTATTTTTGTACTTAGCATAGTTATAAGTACAGGACTGAGAGTACAGCAAATGCTTAGAAATACATACTTAAAGAGCTTATATGACTGAGAATCAAATATCATACTCCCACCCCTACCCCACCCAATAGCAACCTCATAAATGTATGTCTCATATCAAGGGATTTCATGTGAGTGTAGATAAGTACAAATGCATCACAGCTAGCAGAAAAAACTAATTACTTATTTATTGCTGATACATAAATAATCTCATCTTCTTATACAAAGAATGACAAGTTAAAAGTTTTAGTGAATGACATATAGCTGGGAGCACTATCATTCTTCTAAAACTGCATTTATTTGTGGCAATTATCCTGGGAAATAAATAACTAATATACTCAGTTCCAAAATTACAATTTATTGGTCAACAGTAAACAAGGACACTTGAAATTTACAGAGAAAAAATTTAGATTATATATAATTAATAAGATAACTTGGTTTCCAATGGAAGGGGGTATATAATACTTTGGTTACTTGGACTGTAAACAGGGCTAATCAAAGGATTAGCCCTAAGGATTAGCAATTTTCAATGCTTAGTGGTAAACACACACACACACACACACACACACACACACACACACACACACAGACTAAGAAAATCAGACATGAGTCCTGCCACTCTCTTCATATAACTTAGCTCAAATTACTTCATCTTGCTAGGTTTCAATTTCCTTATATATAAAGTAGGAATACTAATCATGTTGTAAGAATGAGATTAAAAAGATAAAACATTTAGGGTAATCCCTGGCACACAGTAGTATTTATTAACTGGAAGCTTCTATAATCAAATACATTTTTAGAAATTATTGCAATGGTTTCTTAAACAAATGTCTATATATTTTGTGAGAGATAAGTGGGAAAAGGGCTAGAACTTCCACACTTCCACAAATATTATAAATTGAAAAAAAGCCAGGATTACTATATGATCGCAAAACGAAATGAAGGAAAAGAGTGTGAAAAAAGGTTGACAGCAGGCAAGCTCATATGAAATTTTATAATTTTTACTTACTATAACAAATAGGTATCCTGCTACGTAAGCATAACATATCACATGCCAGAGATATGTGATGCAAATACAGGAATGGTTGAATTTCTTCAGGGTATTTAAGAATACCTTCACTGAGAAAGAACTTTTTTAGTTTTACTTAACTGCTGTGAAGTTAAAAATATTACCTATATTTGAATTAAAAGCTGAGAACTTTTGTGTTAACTATATATTGAAAACTGACACATACAATATGTATACATATATATAAAATATTCAAACCAAACCTAAGTTGTACTGGTTGGACGTATTCCTTGCGAAATCTTTTAAGGTCTGCACTGATTGGCTGCTCGCCTTTCTCTATTGCCAATTTGTCTGCGTCAGTAGGTTCTGGCTCTGGGATTTCAAACCTAAGAAGAAAAGCAAAAGGAGAAGAAAAGCAAAAGGAGAAAAATCTGTTCATACATAATGAAAATACAAGGAGGAAAACATTGTGACCAAGCAACCTTCTTTCCTACCACTTCCATGAAAAGTGGATTACTGTTAAACTTCCCTTAAGGTATGGTATACTACAAAAAACTGTCCTTTGGCTATACAAAACTAAGGTTTTGTATTCTTACTTTCATAAAAACTAAAGTTTTGCTTTTTAGCACTGATCAATACAGAAAAGGTCCAGTGGAAAGAGCCAAGGAAAGAATTCATAAGCAATTTAAAGAACATGATAGAAATGGCTTACTTAATCTGTCTTTAATATTTATATTATTAAAATGAGAGTAGGCTAATAAATTTTTTTTTTTTTTTTTTGAGATGGAGTCTTGCTCTGTCGCCCAGGCTGGAGTGCAATGGCACGATCTCAGCTCACTGCAACCTCCGCCTCCTGGGGTCAAGCAATTCTCTGCCTCAGTCTCCTGAGTAGCAGGAATTACAGGCACGTGCCACCACGCCCGGCTAATTTTTGTATTTTTAGTAGAGACGGAGTTTCACCATCTTGGCCAGGCTGGTGTTGAACTCCTGACCTCGTGATCCACCCGCCTCGGCCTCCCAAAGTGCTGGGATTACAGGCATGAGCCACCGCGCCCAGCCATAAATTTCTTTAAATGAGTACAAATTCGAAGACAGGGCCAAAACTGAATATTTAACAATATTTAAATAATTTACCTAAGTGGATAAGATAAAAATAAAAAAAATTGCTCAAAACATAGGAAATACAGCTAAACTGTAAGTCTAACAAGTGTGCTTTCTTTTTCTGGACATGGAAACAGAACTAAGTAGATCTTCATAGCACATTACACTGATTCAGTCTGGTAAATTTAGTTTCATAAAACAACATAGTGATAGAGATCTAGAATTATATCTTGATAATACAGTTGATAAGCTTTGGTATAAGTAATAAGTTTTAGTAAGTTTTAAAATGTAAAACACAAAATCATTTTGGAGTTCAGATTCTACATTTTAAACTATAAAACATTTAAAAAAGTATACTATAAAACAAGTAAAAAAAATTCAACCCAACACTGATTTTTAAAAGTTAATCATAATAAAGGAATTGCTGATTTTTTAGGTTTAATAATGATATCTGATTTTAAAAAAATAAGAGTCTATATTTTCTAGAGATACATAGAAAAATATTTATAGATGAATTATGTTGTCTAGGATCTACTTCAAAACAATCATGGGGTGGGGTGTTTAAATTTGTAGGGAAACCGATGAACCAATGAGTTGATAATTACTGAAGGTGGTTGATGGATAAATGAGTTTATTATATTCATCTATCTGCTCTTGTATATGTTTTGAAAGTTTTCATAACAAGTTTGTTTTAAAAGTGGAAAGTATTTGGCAAAGTAGTCTACAGTCAAAAAAAAGTGGTAGGTAGAAAAGTCTCTTTTAAGAAAGTATCATTTTATTACACAGAACAATATTCATTAAAATACAGTGCTTTCATCCTCCAAAGCAGTCTTTCTGATTACTACTTGAAATATTTCTTTTTTTTTTTTTTGGGAGACGGAGTCTCGCTCTGTCACCCAGGCTGGAGTGCAGTGGCCGGATCTCAGCTCACTGCAAGCTCCGCCTCCTGGGTTTACGCCATTCTCCTGCCTCAGCCTCCCGAGTAGCTGGGACTACAGGCGCCCGCCACCTCGCCCGGCTAGTTTTTTTTGCATTTTTTAGTAGAGATGGGGTTTCACCGTGTTAGCCAGGATGGTCTCGATCTCCTGACCTCGTGATTCGCCCGTCTCAGCCTCCCAAAGTGCTGGGATTACAGGCTTGAGCCACCGCGCCCGGCCCACCACTTGAAATATTTCTAAGAGCTGAAAAGATCTGTGTTATAAACAGATTTTGGAGAGTACTCTTATTTGAAGAGAATAGTAATACTGCCGATTTAATGCCAAATAAAATATGTTCAATAATTACTTGAGTATTTATTAGGTACTAGGCACTTTACAAAATACAGTTGATTTTTCACAAAATGTCAATATAAGTGAAATACATATTTTTCTTACCGTTCAATCAGTAAGCTCAGCAATTCCTGTGGTTTACAAAATGAACGATATGTGGTAAGAAAAGTACGAACAAAATTGGGATCTGAAAAGGCAGAGCATAAAACAGGTTTCACGTTTAATGTATTCAGTTTAATTAACTCAAAGTACCATATTTGGAGGCCTTCCTCCCTTTTTCTTTTTACTTTGGCTCCTCAGATTGTGGCTCTTCCTGACAATCATGGTACTGGCAAGATACCATAGTATCCCTGCCATATATAGAGAAATACTGACATAGAGAATATACTATGGTATATTCTTAATAAACGAGAATTGTTTTCAAATTCGAAATTCATGAATACATATATTTTATGAATATTCAATAATTAATGAAGTTAACAATATTACATTTTTACACATTTAATTCCTTCTCTTATTTATTCTTTTTGTTTTTGCAGTATTTTTGTATTTTGGAGGCAATCCGTTTTTTCCCCAAGCCTCAAATATTTTTGAGCATCCTTAAAAAACTTTTGGGTCCCAGGCCCTAGGTCAGCAGGTGTAATGAGTTTCACATACCTGCATACATATGATATGTTAACCTTTCAATTAGCTTCACTACAGTTCCTCCTTTAATAATGGGGATGCCACTTCTACTTTGCAAGTTGTCTTCAAAAACAATGTTTTCCTCAGAGTCTTTTACTACAAAACGATATACTTCAGGACTTGGTAATCTCAGTGGTTGCTCATTTTCTTCTTTCAGTAATACTGAATCTAACATTCGATCTAGAGTACTACGATAATGAAGAGAAATAAGGGCTGCCATCCAGTTGTTTTTTTCTTCAGCAGACTTAGCAGCAAATACTACGCTGTTCTCATCTTTGGATACTAATTCAAAAGCATGCTTGCACTCACAAGTATCTTCTTTATCACAAATTTGTATTTTCCTCATGACAAATTTTTCTTTTAACCTGTATTCTGCACTACTGTAACCTGGAAGCCGAGTCTGGCCATGATTAGGTTTACAACTGATCATTAAGCCATCAAACAGAAAAATATGCCGTTCATGTTTGGCACCGATTCTTGTCAATGGTCCCTCCATAATGAATTCATTACAACACTGTCCAATATCTTTGCCTTCCCATCCATCGATATTTTTCTGAATTTCATTCATTTTTTTGATAGCCAGGTGTTTGCTTCTTAATTGGTGACTATAAAAAGGGCAAACAGGATCTCTAAAAAAACAAACAAACAATAGAGCTTATTCAACAGCTAAGCAACCCAAATGGTTTCAAGCACAAACCATCTCAAATCATGTGAGAAAAATATTAAATAACCAATCAGTAGCTTTTACACACAGCATTTAGTTCTAACTTTGCCACTAAATAATACATCCCTCAATAAGTACTACTGGCTCTATAAGAACTAAAATTACAAAAAATCCTAAATTTCTTTCATAGATTATACTTTTAAACATTTATTAAGTCTATCCTAATAATATAACAGTGCTAATATTTTTTATTTTTATTTTTTATTTTTTTGAGACGAAGTCTCGCTCCTGTCCCCAGGCTGGAGTGCAATGGCATGATCTTGGCTCACTGCAACCTCTGCCTCCCAGGTTTAAGTGATTCTCCTGCCTCAGCCTCCCGAGTAGCTGGGATTACAGGTGCCTGCCACCATACCTGGCTAATTTTTGTATTTTTAGTAGAGACAGGGTTTCACCATGTTGGCCAGGCTGGTCTCGAATTCCTGACCTCAGGCAATCTGCCTACCTCGGACTCCCAAAAACGCTGGGATTACAGGCGTGAGCCACTGCGCCCAGCAGTGGTTTAAGACTAGGCTGGGTTGGCCAGGTGCAGTGGCTCAGACCTGCAATCCCAACACTTTGGGAGGCCAAAGCAGGCAGATCACCTGAGCCCAGGAGTTCAAGACCAGCCTGGGCAACATAGCAAAACCCTGTTTCAACAAAAAATACAAAAATTAGGCAGGTGTGGTGGCATGTGCCACCCAGCTATGTGAGTCCCAGCTACTCCAGAGGGTTGAGGCAGGAGGACCACTTGAGCCCAAGAGACTGAGGCTGCTGTGAGCTGAGATCACATCACTGCTCTCCAGCCTCGGCAACAGAGTGAGACCCTGTCTCTTAAAAACAAGAAAAAAAAGGTTAGGCACGGTGGCTTACACCTGTAATCCCAGCACTTTGGGAGGCTGAGGTAGGTAGATCATTTGAGGTCAGGAGTTCAAGACCAGCCTGGCCAACATGGTAAAACCCCATCTCTACTAAAAATACAAAAATTAGCTGGGCATGGTGGCGGGCTCCTGTAGTCCCAGCTACTTGGGAGGCAGACGCAGTAGAATCACTTGAACCCAGGAAGTGAAGGTTGCAGTGAGCTGAGATGATACCACTGTACTCCAGCCTGGGCAATAGAGACTCCTACTCAAAAAAAAAAAAAAAAAAAAAAAAAAGGAAAGGAAAAGGAAAAGGAAAAAAGAGTAAAAAGAGTAAATGACCAAGATAAAAGTATATAAAAGTATGACAAGCACAACTTTCAAGAATGTAACTATCACAAAAAATCACACTTCTTTAGAAAACCAGGCATCAGAGACAGCAAAGTAAGCAGAGGCATTCACATTTTCAACACTTTGGAATTACCCAGGTCGGCGTCTAGGTGAATGCTGCTTGTAAATTCGGTCCATGCTACCTTGGAGATTCATGAGAGCAGTAATAGCTTGGTTCAAACATTCTCTGTCTTCTTGTTCTTCACTACATGCCTTCAATTGCTAAGAAAAAACAAAGAAAAATCAAAACTGCACTGTTTGATTCTTCTCCCAACTTTCTAATAATAGAGAAAGCAACAACAGATATTATCAACTCTAAATTAATTTATATATACTTAATAAAAACAGCTATAATTTTATATATACCTACTGACCTCTCAAACCAACCCTCTTTCTTTTTTTTTGGAAACAGGGTCTCGCTCACTGTGGTCTTGAGCTCCTGGGTTCTAATGATCCTCCACTCTCAGCCTCTCAAGTAGCAGAGACCACAGGCGAATGCCACCACACCCAGCTAATTTTTAAAATTTCTGTAGAGACAGGGTCTTGCTATGTCTCCCAGGCTGGTCTTGAACACCTGCTCAAGCTATCCTTCTGCCTCTACGTCCCAAAGTGCTGGGATTACAGGTGTGAGCCACCAGGCCTGGCCCAACCCTCTTTCTATAAATATAAACACAATAACACAATACAGATATAAACTAACATGAGCATAGCAATCAGGAAACAAACAAACAAACAAACAAAAAACAACAACTGTAAAAACCATTTGGACATTTTATTTTTATTTTCTATTTTTTTTGAGACAGGGTCTCACTCACTCTGTCACCCAGGCTGGAGTACAGTGGCAGGGCTAACTGCAGCCTCGACCTCCTAGGCATAAGGCCTCCTGAGTAGCTGGGATCACAGTAGCATGCCACCACATCCAGTTAATTTGTTTTTTTTTTTTTTGAGGAGTCTCATTCTGTCACCAGGCTAGAGTGCTGTGGCGCCATCTTGGCTCACTGCAACCTCCAACTCCCTGGTTCAAGGGATTCTCCTGCCTCCGCCTCCTGAGTAGGTGAGACCACAGGCATGCGCCACCATGTCTGGCTACTTTCTGTATTTTTAGTAGAGATGGGGTTTCACTATGTTGGCCAGGATGGTCTGAATCTCCTGATCTCGTGATCCGCCTGCCTTGGCCTCCCAAAGTGCTGGGATTACAGGCGTGAGCCACTGCGCCCAGCCCAGCAAATTTTTTAATTTTTATTTTTTGTAGAGACAGGGTCTCAGTAGGCTGGTCCCAAACTCCTGGGCTCAAGCTATCCTCCCACCTCTGCCTCCCAAAGTGTTGAAATTACAGGCGTGAGCCATTGTGCCAGGTTATATTTTCCAAATATACTAAAAAAGTTTAAAACATCTAAAGCATGAAGCTTACAACTTACTTTTATTCATTAGCGACTATGAATAGAGAAAATAAGATAAATAACTATAAACTATTTCATATTCTCTAATGATTACTTTGTTTTAGCAATTTCAAAAAGTTTACAAATCTTTGTTATATAACATAATCAAATGTACTAACTTTTAACACTTCAATCCATCATAAACTTTTCTGTAAACTGCATCTCTCAAAGGATTCCACTGCTGTTTTACAACACGAAATTCAACCATTCTAGTAAATGTCAAGAAACCATGAAAATTAACATTCTATCTCAACCTTTAAGAAGATTTAGAAACTGACTTATTAATCCCTAAAACTCTGGCTCTATTTCATTTGTTCCAAAATTTTCTCTTGTATTTCACTCTCAGAAAGAAAGAAAATTTACTTACAGTAAATAATTCAGAGTGGATTGTATTGTGCTCCAATGTTTTGACTTTTTCTTTTTTTTTTTTTTTTTGAGACAGGGTCTCACTCTGTCACCCAGACTAGAGTACAGTGAGGTGATCATGGCTCACTGCAGCCTTGCCTCAACTTCCTGGACTCAAGTGATCCTTCCATCTCAGCCTCCCAAGTAGCTGGAACTATAGATGTGTGTCACCATGCTTGGCTAATTTTTAAAAAATTTTTTCTGTAGAGGTGGAGTCTCGCTATGCTGCCCAGGCTGCTCTCAAACTGTTTTAATCTTTTTGAAAGAAGAATTCAAACTGGAGCATCATATAGATATGATATATATTATGTATTTATAAATATATATTTATGCAAGGATATGGGGAATTAGATCATTTCAGAAAATTTTTAAAAACTTAAATCTATTTTGTGATCTTAAACTAACTTATTAGAGATTTTGTGATAAATTAAAATTTTCCTTATATTCCAAGAGCAATCTCAAAAGCATTCAGCAATGGTTCCCTTTCCTCAGCAAATAACTAACTGGATATTGTTTGAGAACTTTGTCCATTACCTTTTATTTATATGTCTTAGAAATTATTCTCTACATGAAGCGCAGAGCCATTTGATTTTATTTCAAGATACATGTAGAGATCTTGTCATCAAGAGATTAGCAACATAAATAATGTAAATGACTATCATTAGAAGTAATACCTTAATCTCTAGAGTAAGCAATAGAAAGGATGGAAGCAAAGTCAAAATATCAGAAAGTTTGAAAAGGGATCTGTGCTTGGTTATTCTGACTTCTACAGGTGAAAGTTACTGGCAAAATCACTTATTTTGCTGCTTTAAAGATTTCTTACAGAGTCTTCTTTAAAGATTTCTTATAGAAAGAGTCTACTCAGCTCCACTCTAAAATATTTCTTTAATAAATATGAATGTTGATGATATCAAATGCTTAATTAGAACTGTTTTATTCTTATTGTTTTTGTTGATCCAAATATCTAAATTATCACCAGTAGTGAGATTCTACCAAAAAGGTATGAGGATACCAAACTTTCATTGTCTACTTGGTCTTAAGGCTGCTCAAACTCTTCCACGCATCATTTTTAAATAATCATGTAATAATTATAAGCTGTAAAGGAGGACAAAATTGAGGATATTTAAAGTGGGATTTCCTGGTAATGGAGGTATATTAAACAATGGCTCTGTTTGGCAAAATAATCCAATAATTTGCTAAATATTTCTTGAATTTTCAGCAGTGAGGTTTGATAAACATCATATTAATGAATATCCAACTAATATTCTACAGATACTTAAAAGAATGTATTCCAAACATCTTACACAGAAATTACTGGGCCAGGCAAGGTGGCTCACACTTGTAATCCCAACATATTGGGAGGCCAAGGCGGGAAGATCACTTAAGCCCAGGAGTTCAAGACCAGCCTGAGCACATGGCGAAACCCTGTCTCTACAAAAAATACAAAAATTAGCCAGGCGTGGTGATGTGCACATGTAGTCCCAGCTATTTGGGAGGCTGAGGTAGGAGGATGACCTGATCATGCGAGGTAGAGAATACAGTGAGTCGAGATTGTGCCATTACACTCCAGTCTGGGTGATTGAGTGAGACTCCGTTTCCCCCCCCCCCACAAAAAATGAAAATAAAAATAAAAAACACAAAAATAAAAATACAAAACAATTAGCTGGATGTGGTGGTGCACGCCGGTAATCCCAGCTACTCGGGAGACTGAGGCATGAGAATCACTTGAACCTGGGAGGCTGAGCTTGCAGTGAGCCGAGATGGCACCACTGCACTCCAGCCTGGGTGACAGGGGAAGACTGTCTCAAAAAAAAAGAAAAAGAAAAAAAGAAAAAGAAAAATTACTGTACTGAACTATGTGCAAATAAGTAATGCACTTTCATGCCCCTGTTAGCTTTCTACATATCAGTCTCTAACCTCATCCACCTGGTGAATTTAGCTGCTACGACACAGTTGAAATGCTTCCTCTTGAAGATGCCTTCTGATTATGCCTTTTCCCTCTTAAATTTTTTCTTTTGAAATACCAAATTTATAGAAAAGTTGTAGTAAAAGTAACACAAATAACTCCTGTAATACTCTGAATCACCAATTTTTAACATTCTGTCACATGCTTCATCATTCTGTGTACCAGTGTGTGCAGACTGTTTTTTCAGTAGTTTGTGATACTATCCATTCTGTTCCTTGCACAGGAAGGGGGACTATCGCTGAATGGTTTTGCAGTAGTTTTTGAAATATAAAGAAACGTCAAATGTATCACAAATTACTCTCAACTAGTATCACTCTCCTTTACTCCTTTAATGTTTCTAATAGTTCATCTTACAACAAGGATTTTCTTTTACAGAATCACGGTATAGTGATCAACTTCAGGAAATTTAACACTGATTAATCTGTAATCTCATCTATAGTGTATATTCCAATTTTGCCAATTGTTCTAATAACATCCTTTAAGGTAATATTTTCCCCCAAAACAGGAACTGGTCCATGATGCACTAAATTGTCATGTTTCTATTGTCTCTTTTACTCTGCAGAGTTCCTCAGTATTTGTCTTTCACGACTCCCCCAAATAAATAAGGACACACACACACATACATACCCACACACGCACACACTCTTTGCTCTCTCTCAGTAGGACGAATCCCTATATACCCAAAACCAATTTTTTTTTTTTTTACTTTACTAAACAAAGGAAAAATTAATATGATTTTTTTTCTGACTTTCCTAAGCAGAGCTAGTAACTCCTGCTTTATTGATCTCATAGTACTACTTCTATTAGGCTCTTATAATATTGTAATTATTTGTTTGACATCTATTTTCTTCACTAAATTGTGAACACCTTAATGCCTAGGGACATGTTTTATTCCTTTTTAGTTTACCTGCACGTGGTAGGTACCCACTAGGTGGTTGTCAGTAGTAACTGGAATAAATGACTACTGTATGATTTTGTTAAGTATTTAGACCAATAATGAATGTTTTTTGAGCTCTACTCTGGGCACCCTCTTTTATGTATTAGCTTATTTAACTTTTAATTACAACTCTGTAAGACAAGGTACTATTATCGTATGTTACAGATGAAGGAAATGAGGCACAGAGAAATTAAGTAATTTGCCCAACATAAATAAGAGTTTGTATCCAAACCCAGGAGCTCTGACCCCAAAGTCTCTGCTTTTTTGCTACACTAACACCCTGTCGCTCTACAATGACACCAGACACAGCTACGCAAAACACTGGCCTGTGTCTAAATCTGATGACCACTGAGTTGAAATGGATTCTTTCTATGTTGAAAACAAACTGGATAACTACTGAGTTTAAGAAATAAAATGAAATGAGTGTACTTTGGAAAAGAGGTCAAAGAGAAAAGATACCCTTGCTATGTATGCTTAAAATTAAAAATAAAAGTGATTGTTTATTAATGAGTAATATCTTTCCTTTTTCTGTGAGACAAAGTTTTACTTTGTCAACTAGGCTGGAATGCAGTGGCACGATCTTGGCTTACTGCAGCTTCAATGTCCCGGGTTCAAGCGATCCTCCTGCTTTAACCCTCCGACCCGCTAGTAGCTTGGACTACAGGCATGCGCCACCACAGCCAGCTAATTTTTTGTAGAGATGGGGTTTGGCCATGTTACCTAGGCTGGTCTCAAATTCCTGAGCTCCAGCAGTCCACGTTCCTTGGCCTCCTAAAGTGCTAGGATCACAAGCGTGACCTGCTGTGCCTGGCTTTAATGGGTAATATCTTATGAACCTAGCTGAAGAATATATTCCTTGCTACCTGATACTCATCATTATCCCTAGTTGTCTATAAGTGTATCCTGTCCAAGATTTTATATTTCATGTAAGTTTTTTCTTAATTATGTATGAGACTTCACTGAAATATTTACCCTGCTTTTGTTGAAATTCCTACCAAATGCTACATCTACTATGGACATGTGTGCCCACAGAAAAGGGAAATTCCAATAAATTATCAATTTATCTCTAATTCACTGTACTAGGGTCACTTGAGCCCAGGAGGTCAAGGCTGCAGTAAGCCATGACTGTATCACTGCACTCCAGCCTGGGTAACAGAGCAAGACCCTGTGCCAAAAACACCACAATAAAATAGATGATATACAAATAGTTAAGAAGCACATAAAAGATACTCAAGATTACTGATTATTAAGAAAATTAAAATCAAAACTACAATGAGATACCACCTCGTATCCATTAGGATGACTACTATTAAAAAACAAACAAACAAACAAAAAAACAGGCCAGGCATGGTGGCTTATGCCTGTAATCCCAGCACTTGGGGAGGACGAAGCAGGTGGATTGCCTGAGGTCAGGAGTTCGAGACCAGCCTGGCCAACATAGTGAAACCCTGTCTGTACTAAAAATACAAAAAATTAGCTGGGCGTGGTGGCGGGCGCCTATAATCCCAGCTACTCAGGAGGCTGAGGGAGGAGAATCGCTTGAACCTGGGAGGCGGAGGTTGCAGTGAGCCAAGATCGTGCCATTGCACTCCAGCCTGGGCGACAAGAGTGGAACTCCATCTCAAAAAAAGAAAGAAAGAAAGAAAGAAATTAACAAGGTTTGGTAAAGATGTGGAGAAATCAGAACCTTGTGCACGGTTGGTAGGAATGTAAAACGGTGCAGTTACCATGGAAAACAGTATGATAGTTCCTCAAAAAATTAAAGATAAAATTACCATATGATCCACCCATTCCACTCCCAGGTATACACATAAAAGAATTCAAAACAAGGTCTCAAAGGCGTATTTGTACACGCACATTCACAGAAGCATTATTTATAGTAACCAAAAGGTAAAAAAAAATCCAACAGTCGGCCAGGCACGGTGGCTCATGCCTGTAATCCCAGCATTTTGGAGGCTGAGATGGGCAGATCACGAGGTCACAAGATCGAGTCTATCCTGGTCAACATGGTGAAACCCCATCTCTACTAAAAATACAAAAATTAGCCGGGCATGGCGACGTGCACCTGTAGTCCCAGCTACTCAGGAGGCTGAGGCAGGAGAATTGCTTGAACCTGGGGGCAGAGGTTGCAGTGAGCTGAGATCACACCACTGCACTCCAGCCTGGCGACAGAGCAAGACTCCATCTCAAAAAAAAGAAAAAAATTCAATGGTCTATCAACAGATGAATGGATAAATAAATATGGTATAACACACCAATGAAATATTATCTCTCAAAGTTTATTTGTAAGCGTCATTGATGTGTGTTGTTCTAGTGTAATTTTCTTTCATTACCTGAATGAACCACAATTTATTTACCCTTTTCTGGTTGGCAAACAGGGTTTGCTATTACTGACACCTGGTATAGACTTTCTTGTACATTTCTCTTGGTATACATGTGCATGCATTTTGTTTCTTTAGAGTATATATTCAAGGATGGAACTGCCTAGTCACACAGTATGCATATTTTTTAATTTAAAAGGTAATGCCAAGCAGTTTTCCAAAGTGGGTTATACAGTTTCATTCCTAGCTGAATGCAAATAGTTCATGCTGCTGTTTATGGATATTTCCAGACTTTCAAATTTCTGTAATCTGGTGTGTATGTAATGGTATCCTGTGGTTTTAACTGCATTTCCTTGACTTTTAATGAGTTTGAATACACGTTTACTGCCATTTTGGATATCCTGTTTTGTGAAGTGATTCAAATCTTTTGCCATTTCTAATCTCTTCTAAGGCCTGTCTTTCCATTCCACATTTCCATTTGTTCTTGTTGTTGCTGTGCATTAATTAAAACTGAGTATACTCCATATTTATTCTAAGGGTTACAGTTTCATTGATCAGACATGGGTAGTTTCTCTTTATTCATTCTTTTCTTTTTTTTTTTTCTTGAGATGGAGTCTCGCTCTGTTGCCCAAGCTGTCTCCTGCCTTAGCCTCCTGAGTAGCTGGGATTACAGGCATGTGCCACTACGCCTGGCTAATTTTTGTATTTTTAATAGAGACTAAAAACATGATTTCACCATGTTGGCCAGACTGGTCTCGAACTCCTAGCCTCAAGTGATTTGCTCCCCCTTGAACACCCAAAGTGCTGGGATTACAGGCATGAGCCACCGCACCTGGCTCTCTTTATTCATTCTTTGAAGCCCAAAATTACTACTACCTAGTAATAAGAATATCTGCTGCCTTTGGACAAGCATGAGAACTCATCAATGAGTGTTTCTTTTCCCATTTCTAATTCCTTACACAATTTCCCTTGATCTTTTAAAGGTAGGAGTGATTACCAAAGTGAGCATATGAGAGATGGAGATTTTCTGGTGACAATCCATTCATTTATCTCTATCACTGCTACTGATTTTCACTGACTCTAGCTAACATCTAAGAACTTCTGTCTACTTTCAGATTATGGCCCCTTCTCAACTGTAATTCCTACATATCTTGCTCAGTAAAATGTTCTTTCTCAACTTTTTTTTTTTTTCTTTGACAGAGTCTTACTATGTTGCTCAGGCTGGCCTTGAACTCCTGACCTCATGTGATCCTCTTATCTCAGCCTCCCAAGTAGGTGGGACTACAGGCTTGTGCCACCATGTCCAGCTTCCAACTTTTTTACTGCTCTTTAGAAGCAAAGTATCTTTCTGCTTGATTATTTGGTACCTCTCCTTTAGGATACCACATTGTTGGTTTATGTAGACAGTTAAAACTTTTTCCATCTAATCCACGGTAGTAACATTAAAATAAAAGCCAGAATAATTCTATGTATATCTTGTAGGCATCTAGGCAAGGAATATATATGATTACTTCTAATGAATACTTATCTCTTTTTTATGTTCTTTTTTATGGAGTGCTACTACCCACAGCATTTGATGCTGAAGGAAGCCAGCTTTTATCCACAAATAGATGAGCAACTTCATCGTGTAAGTCTCCATGGATACTAATGGATCCATAAAGAACTCATCAAAAGATATGCAGGCTTCATATGAATAATATATAAGCAGCCCCAGATGTATATTTGGATGCCTAAATTTTTAAAAATATAGTTTATGTCTTATTAGAAGTCCTATCATTAGTCTTAGAGTTGCCCTCTAACATTGCCAACATTTAAAAATGCTGGTTTGACCACATAATTAAAAAAAAACCTTTTCCCTTACCTGGATGATTGCTTTTTTAAAATCCCTGCTACTAGGTCTGCATTTAAGATCAGGTCATTGACTATAATGGCCTGACTCATCCTAAACCACAGCTACTTTTGCCACCAATTAATCACTAGCCTCCCAAACTCTCTTAGCCAATGTGACCAGGACTAGTGGCTGGCTAGTTAATTAAAATAGAGCAGAGAATCTTTTTTTGTAAAGTTATACATATATTTTTAATGTGTTACTTGGGTCCCAGCTAAGAGAGGAAGAATACAACACTGCACAGAAAAAAATATTAACTTCAAAAGTTATTTCTTTTCTAAGATAAACAAGATAGAAATTTAGAGCAATGTTATATATAAAAGTTATTAATTACATAAAATAAGAACTAAAAGACTGATAATGTGTGTCTCCAACATTAATTTTAAAAAGTAAACTTTTCTATTAGATAAGTACTTTGAGATTCTATGTTATAAAATCTTACCTTTAGTAACTCAAAATAGTGCCAACAGTGATACACTGGCACCAGCATAAGACGTGGAAGGACATAACGAACTGCCTCTTTAAAGCCATCAGCAATAGACTGCAAAGCAAAAAGATATCACAGTATGTCTCTGACATCAAGGACATGCAACAGCAGTGCCTAACAGAAATGGCCACTAAAAATTTGAGATACAGACTTATCAAAACTACAACAGAATGCATGTTCTATATTGAAACTGAAGTGCTATATATCAAGTTGTTCTTTTCTTCCTTTCCTCCTTTAAGTTATTAGAGAAATATATACATTCGTTTTCTTTTATATGGCTAAAATAACTTTCACAATAATCCTCTACAGCTTATGTTTTGGCTTCCATATACCCTAAAGGAATTCTGAGAAGCTACGTACCCTCTTGCAGAATTTTAAAATGTTTTAAATTTACATAGTTACAAAAGATGCATTTCAGGGGATGCTGTATACTGTGAATGTGATCTATATGTATTTCACCAAACAATAATTGAATAAAATTTCAGATTTAGCTCATTTATGAAAAATGTCTGTCATACAACTTAATTGACAAAGCCGATCTTCACTGTCAAAATAAACAGTAACACCAGTCTTTGTCAGAAGTCAAACTTTATTGTTAAATTCAAACGAACATATTAATGTCATGGTCTCAAGGATTAGAAGCCTCTGGATGAAACTACAACTGCTTCTAACATATTACATCAAGGTATGAGAACTTTACAAGTTTCTCCTCTTCTTTATCCTAAATGATGATAAAGTACTTACAATAAGGTTAATATAAACCCTTGTGATAAGCATATCACGTCTTAATTCTTAGGCAGATAGATACGACATAACATAGATAGATATGACATTTTGGCTACCAAGAATTTTTACTAGCATCCCCCTATAACCTTCCTTTGCAAACTCTTTTGCTTTGTACTCAGTGAACTCTCCCATAGAGGTAATACTTTTTTTTTTTTTTTTTTTTCCCGTTTGGTGCCCTAGAGGTTTTCACATCTTGGATCAATGCATAATGGGAAATACATACAGCAAAAGTTAACAAGTAAGAGAATTTGGAAAAGACAATGCAAAAAACATAAACAACGTCTCCGAAGACTAGAAATAGATTCCTTTAAAGCTCTCTGTGCCTTTACATATCCTGAAAAATCTTAGTATATAGCTTGGGATAGGTATACCCCAGTTTTGGAAACTACTGCAGAATAAATGGTTTTCTAAAATTTATAATGGATTTAACTCATGTTAATTTTAAATGTCTATATAGTTGACTTACTGGTATTTCTTGCCATAAGAAAAATACCAACCACACCAATATATAATGTGAGAAAGAATCTGGTAGGTTGCTTTAAAAAAATCTTCAAAAATATTCCCATAATTTTCACATTTTGTTAAAGTTAAATTATAATCTGTTCAACAGACATATTACCCAGTAACCAAACTTCTTACTAGGATACACAAAAAGTGCCACCAATTTTCTTAAAGATTAATTCATTTTGACATTTGTTATGATCTGCATGTTTGTGTTCCCTCAAAAGTCATATATTGAAACCTAATCCCCAATGCAACAGTATTAAGAGGTGGGGCCTTTAGGAGGTGATTAGGATATGAGGGCAGAGCCCTTGTGAACAGGATTAGTGCCCTTATAAAAGGGGCCTAAGGGAGCTTGTTTGTGCCATCCACCATGTGAGGACACAATAAGAAAGCACCATCTATGAACCAGAAGAGCAAACCCTCACTAGACACCATATCTGTCAGCCTCTTGATATAGGACTTTCCAAACTCAAACTGTGAGAAATAAATTTCTATTGTTTATAAGCCATCCAGTTTATGATATTTTATTAGAGCAGCCTGAATAAGACAGCATTAATCTAATTAATATAGTGAATTACTCTGGATATTTTATATATAGTGCTTGAAATGAAACCAATATGAAGCTTCAAAATTAGTCTACAAGATCAACTGTTTTGCTAATTTGTACTACAATGGCTGACAGAGTGCATTATAAAATTTTTGTAGCATGTATTTACAGTGTAAGGAGTCCTCTGACAATAATAGGAGCTACATTTGAGTATTTAATACACATCAAACATTATGCTTATGCTTTATATATATTACCATTTAATTTCCTAATAACTACAAGAGATATGTATCATTATGATCACCATTTTACTAATGAGCAAACTGAGTCTCAGAGATTAAGTGAATTGTTCAAGGTAATACAACTATTAATTGGGGCTGGGCACGATGGCTTACACCTGTAATCCCAGCACTTTGGGAGGCCGAGGCAGGCAGATTACCTGATGTTGAGTTTGAGTACAACCTGGCCAACATGGTGAAACCCTGTCTCTACTAAAAATACAAAAATTAACCAGGTGTGGTGGCATGCGCCTGTAGTCCCAGCTACTCAGGAAGCTGAGGCAGGAGGGCTGCTTAAACCCAAGAGGCAGAGGTTGCAGTGAGCCAAGATGATGCCACTGCACTCCAGCCTGGGTGAAAGAGCAAGATTCCGTCTCAAACAAACAAACAAATAAAAACTATTAATTGACCCAAAGCCTTAAGTTCTAACTTCAAATCTTATTTTTTTAAGTGTGCTATACAGTCCAGGCACGGTGCCTCATGGTCAAAAGAACAGCCTAGCCATATGGTGCAACTCTGTCTCTACCAAAAAATACCAAAATTAGCCAGGCGTGGTGGTCCATACTTGTACTCTCAGCTACTCGAGAGACTAAGGCAGGAGAATTGCTTGAACCCGGGAGGTGGAGGTTGCAATGCACTGAGATTGTGCCACTGTACTCCAGCCCGGGCAACAGAGTGAGACACTGTCTCTAAATAAATAAAGTATGCTACACAGCTTCTAAAGATGCTTTTTGTTTTTAGTTCTATTAAGGAAGCATTATTTTATCTTACACGGAATTTTTTTTTAAGTTAAAACAAGTGGGTTCGGCCTGAAAAAGTATTTCATCTAACTCTTCCAATCTCACTGAATATCTAGGGCGACAGCTTTAGTAATAATTGGGCCCTTTAACATTCAAATTCCACAGCAAAAATTTCTAATAAAATAGGACTGAAACAAGGAATGTGTTGTGAGTACTTTTAATGAGTATCCAAAGTTCTTATAGACTGTGTATTTAATGCATACTTTATGGTTTATATGAAAATATGAGTTAACTTTAAAAATACTCCTCTCTTGAAGTAATTTTGAGAATTAAGTATAATTTTTATTCCATGATAACAAATTTTTGAGAGTAGAGAAGTGGAAGATAATAAATAATGGGAATTTACAGTAAAGAAGGCAGGGAGAAGATGGTAACTTCAGTTTTAAACATGTCATATTTGAAGTGCGTTTAGGGTATCCAAGTGCATCAATTCAAAGCAGCTGGTTATATGAAAGTGTATAGACACATACACATATATACAGAGTGCTTAAAAGAAAGTGATGGTCTGGAAATACAAATAAGAAGTCACCAGTATATAGATATGGATGAAGTCACCCAAGGAGAGTATAGAAGAACAGAAAAACAGGGGCTGAAAACAGAAGTTGGATAATAGCTATAATTAAGAGACTGAGAAGAAGAAATCAGAGAAGATGAAAATTGGGAACATGTAGTATCATAGGAGCTGATATGGTTTGAATTTGTGTCCCTGTCCAAATCTCATGTTCAACTGTAATCCCCAATGTTGGAGGTGGGGCCTAGTGGGAGGTGACTGGATCATGGGGGCGGATTTCTTCCTTTAATGCTGTTCTTGTAATAGAGTTCTCAGGAGATCTGGTTGTTTAGAAGTGTGTGGCACCTCCCTGCTCCTTCCTCCTGCTTTGGCCATGTGAAGACGTGCCTGCTTCCCTTTTGCCTTCCGTCATGACTGTAAATTTCCTGAGGCCTCCCCAGCCATGCTTCCTGTAGAGCCTGTGGAACTCTGAGCCAATTAAATCTCTTTTCTTTATAAATTACCCAGTCTCAGGTATTTCTTTCTCTTTCTTTTGTGTTTTTTTTTGTTGTTGTTTTTTGTTTGTTTTTTTTTTTGTTTTTTTTTTGAGACAGAGTCTCACTCTGTAGCCCAGGCCTGAGCACAGTGGTGCAATCTTGGCTCACTGCAACCCCCACCTCCTGGGTTCAAGCGATTCTCCTGCCTCCAAGTGATCCTCCTGCCTCAGCTTCTGTAGTAGCTGGAACTACAGGTGTGCACCACCACACTGGGCTTGTGTGTATGTATCTCTATCTATCTATCTATCTATCTATCTATCTATCTATCTATTTTTTTTTGGGTGGGGGTACAGGGTCTTGCTCTGATACCTAGGCTGGAGTGTAGTGGCACGATCTCGGATCACTGCAACCTCCGCCTCCCAGATTCAAGCCTCCTGCCTCAGCCTCCTGAGTAGCTGGGATTACAGATGCCTGCCACCACACCCAGCTAATTTTTGCATTTTTTAGTAGAGACAGGGTTTCGCCATGTTGACCAGACTGGTCTTGAACTCCTGACCTCAGGTGATCCACCCACCTCAGCCTCCCAAAGTGCTGGGATTACGGGCATGAGCCATCACGGCCAGTCTTCAGGTATACAGGAACCCAGAGACAAGATGAGTAACAAATACTACAAACATAAGTATGAAATAAAAATATCTACTGGATTTGGCAATTTAGTTACTTGTCAAAGGCAATTTATATCCTGATTTTTCATAAAGAATGGTAAAAAATAATATAAAGACAATTGGCTGTAAAGAAAAAATGAGAGAGGAAATGAAAAAACTTTCTTCACTCTAGTTACTTATTCTACTAAAGAAAGGTTTGTTCATTTGTTTGCTTGCTTGTTTTAGGACAATAAAAATTTTACCATATTCAAATGTCAAGGGGTAAAAAAGCCAGTTTATTTTTAATTTTTATTTTTTTTGAGACTGGGTCTCACTCTGCACCCAAGGCTGGGGTGCAGAGGCATGATCATGACTCACTGCAGACTTGACCTCCCAGGATCAAGCAATTCTCTTTGCATGCCACAGGTGCATGCCACCACACTCGGCTAAGTTTTTATATTTTGTAGAGACGAGGTCTCCCTGTGTTGCCCAGGCTGGTCTCAAAAACCTGGGTCCAAGCAATCCTCTGACCTTAGTCTCCCAAAGTGCTGTGATTACAGGCACAAGCCACCACGTCTGGCTGGGAAAGTCAGTTTAGATGTAGAAGTTTTACACATTTAGTCAAGTATCACCTATGCCAACATAACTTTTTTTGTTTTTGTTTTTTGAGATGGAGTCTTGCTCATCGCCCAGGCTGGAGTGCAGTGGCGCGATCTCGGCTCACTGCAAGTTCCGCCTCCCGGGTTCATGCCATTCTCCTGTCTCAGCCTCCCGAGTAGCTGGGACTACAGGTGCCCAGCCAATTTTCTGCATTTTTAGCAGAGACAGGGTTTCACCGTGTTAGCCAGGATGGTCTCGATCTCCTGACCTCGTGATCCACCCGCCTCGCCTCAGCCTCCCAAAGTGCTGGGATTACAGGCGTGAGCCACCACGCCCGGCTGGAAATGTCGGTTTAGATGTAGAAGTTTTACACATTTAGTCAAGTATCACCTACGCCAACATAACTTTTGTTGTTAGTGTTGAGATAGTAAAAATAAAATTTTATTGTGTGTATCTCTCCACGTATTTTCATTTTATCTAAGCGTATTCCTGAACCAACTAACTTGCATACTCTCCCTCAATACCGCATTTATCTCCTTTAAATAGTAGGCCTCATAGAAAAATCAGTATGAGTATATAGCAGGTTGAGGTTATCTCAACTTTTTAAGATTTCTCCAATTCTTCCTCCTATAGGGAACATAATCCTCAAATCACACTCCAGATTCATCTTTATTTTTTAATTTTTTTTTTTGAGATGGAGTCTCGCTATGCCACCCAAACTGGAGGGCAGTGGCGTGATCTCAGCTCACTGCAACCTCTGCCTTCCGGGTTCAAGTGATTCTCCTGCCTTAGCCTCCTGAGTAGCTGGGATTACAGGAGCCCGCCACCACGCCCAGCTAACTTTTGCAATTTTAGTCGAGACAGGGTTTCACCATGTTGGCCAGGCTGGTCTAAAACTTGTGACCTCAAGTGATCCACCTGCCTCGGCCTCCCAAAATGCTGGGGTTACAGGCATGAGCCACCGCAGCCAGCCAGATTCATCTTTACATCCCATATCTAGTATGTGCCAAATTCTTCTGGTCATTCAGTATTCGTGATGTTGTACTATAAAAGATTTCTACAATAAGAACAGATAGAACTCCAGAGAGAAAACAGAAGATAAACTAAAATAGGTTTAGAATGAACAAGATTTGAAGGATTAAAAGTATTCTAGAATTACAAATATTTGAAGGATAAAATAGTGAGATATTTATTGATTTGCTTTATAAACAAAAAAAAAACCTTCAATTTAAGTTTACCTGAAAGTGTAGAGCAACTGCAGGTCTGGCCATCAATTTATTGAAATGTTCATTAAACTCTGGTGAAAGAATGTCCTGTGATAATGTTTCATAAGGATCAAATGCTTGCTCCTATTTTTTTAAAAAAGAGAAAAAGCATTAGGTTTAAAAGAACATATTTTCTACTAATAAGGTACAGATTATCACTTGATCCCAGGAGTTCGAGGTTATAGTGAGCTATGACTGTGCCACTATATTCCAGCTTGAGCAACAGAGTGAGACCCTATCTCAAAAGAAAAGAAAGAAATGAAAAGAAAAAAGAGAAGAGAAGGAGAAGAAAGAAAGATTTCTTTTCCCATTAGACTGGCAAAAATGAATGGTATATCTGCAGAACCAGATATGAAAACAAAACAAATTTCGAAAAAAAGAATTAAAAAGAGAAAGAATAAGGTAATACCCAGAGTTAGCGAAGGGAAAGGGTGAAGAAAGAAGGAAGCTTACATACACTGGGACTTATCTGGAAGTGAATGTGGCAAAACGTTTCAAAGTTCTAAAAATATACCTAGTCTTTAGCACTAAAATTCCACTTCCAGGAATATATCCTTAAAAATGATTAGAACATATGGCTGGGCGCAGTGGCTCACGTCCATAATCCCAGCACTTTGGGAGGCCGAGGTGGGTGGATCATGAGTTCAGGAGTTCGAGGCCAGCCTGGTCAACATAGTGAAACACTTGTCTCTACCAAAAATACAAAAAATTAGCCAGGCATGGTGTCAGGCGCCTGTAATCCCAGCTACTGAGGAGGCTGAGGTAAGAGAATGGCTTGAACCCGGGAGGCGGAGGTTGCAGTGAGACAAGATTGTGCCATTGCACTCCAGCCTGGGCGACAGAGTGAGACTCCGTCTCAAAAAAAAAAAAAAAGGTTTGGAATATCAAGGCATAGTGCAAGTATGTTTGTTGCAGTGTTGTTTACAATAACAAAAAAAAAAAAAAAAAAAAAAGAAAGAAAAGAAAAAACTCTACAACCTATGGATAATAGTTAAAATATGTTATGGTGTCTCCATATAACATCACATTATTTATACTTAAAAATTGTGTTGAAGCATATACATTAACATGGACAATGTTTATGATGTACAGAGTAAAAATAGTTATAAAATAGTAGGATCCTATTTTTGCAAACACATACGTTTGTATGTATGCACAGAAAAATATAAGGATAAGTTATCTATGGGTATCATAAAATAAAGTGACTTTCATCCAATTTATACATCTCTCTATTTTTCTGAATATTTTTACAATGAGCTACATTATTTTTATAGTCATTTAAAAGACAACAAAAAGATTTTTACTTTGGAAAACATTAAAATAATATAAACCTTCTTTCTAACTTTAAGTTTAAAATCCACAGAAGGTAAAGAGCTATGGTCAATAAAATGTATCTTCCTTCATCTTGAACATACTTACCACTTAAAAAAAAAATCCAAATATTAATACTCTAGTATATAAACCTTTACTATAAATATTGCCATAAATACACTATAAAGAAAGTGTCACTATATAGGCAATGTGATTTTAGTTTGTTATCGGTTAAATCTTAAATATCTTTTTATAATGGCCAGTGGTATCTTCTAATTTTCATAAAAATTTTTTTTTTTTTGGAGACAGGGTCTCACTCTGTCGCCCAGGATGGAGTTCAGTGACACATCATGGGCTTGATCTACCAGGCTCAAGTAATCCTCCTACCTCAGCCTCCTGAGTCACTGGGACCACAGATGAGCACTACCATGCCTGGCTAATTATTTTATTTTTTTATGGAAATGAGGTCTCACTATGTTGCCAAGACTTGTCTCTAAATTTCTTAGTACAGCATTTAGGACTTTAATGAGAATATAAAGTAGTTTTGTAAACTTACTTCTGCCAAATCTTCAAAACAGCTGCCAGCTAAGGGATGAGGACTGCTTTCATCAGTCATTTCAACTGTGTCTTCAATCAAACCTAAAAGTTTCACAGTCAATTCATGTATATCTGAAATGTTACTAAAAATCTTTTCAATATCCTGAAAAAAAGAGAAGGAAAGGTTAAGAAAAGTGAGATTGAGAATTCTGCTTAAAAATTACTAAATATAGAAAGCAATACAGGCTACTCTAGGCACACTGCCTACGGAGTAGCCCTGCTCCACAAGAAACAGTACTTCTGCTGCTGTTGTACACTGCCGCTTCAGCAGAGGTTCCTACCATTGTCATGCCTTTGGTTTCTTTCCTGGACAAAGCCAAGAACTGTCCCAAGCTAAGCCCCAACTTTGGGGCTTGCCAGCCCTGCACCAAATACATCATTTAATTTATGGGTGATAATTGTTTTCTACATGTTTTTAAATTTATGGAATAAACTGTAGAATTTATTTAGCAAATATTTTATTGGGAGCATGATTAAAGCTGTTATCACTTTTGAACAATTCGCATATTATATAAAGCAATATATTTGCATTAAATGTCAACAAGCTATAGCAGAATTTTTGCATTTTGTTCTTGCATTCTACAAAAACTCATTCTTTGTAAAAATAAAAGTTATTACATGTGAATGTATTATCATTACAAAAGATTCAAACACAAGACAGAGAGAGCAAAATATGAATGTTTACTCTCATGCCCCTCTTACCCCCATGTCCCTCAGAGGTAGAAACTATTAATAGTTTAGTATACATTATTCCAGTATAAAATTCCAACCATTTTCAAACATGTACATCTTGATGTTAATATAAGATGGAATCATAGTGTGTATTCTTTTAACTTGGGTTGGAGAGGTCTTTGGAAATAAAGAGATTTGCTTGTACAAAAAAAACAAACAATATGAGTTAAGGGTATATCTTCATTCAATCTCAGACTAATATATTCCAAGACAGAGTAAAAATCAATCATGAACAGGAAGAGAATTTTTAAAATCTCTTGGATAACGGACAGTAAAAATACTGCAAAATATAGATTCCAGATAGTTTTGTTAAATCTAAAACCTCCTACTGTGGATGATTCTAAGCTACTTTTTACTTAAAGAATTCTGGCATTTTGAGTGTTTTAAAACTAGCTAAGTCGCTAAAAGACTTGATCAAGGTCTTACAGAGCCCTAGGTTTTACTTATAGCTTAGGCTATATAGCCTTATAGGTTAATGATAAGAGCTGGGATGAGAATGAAGATAACTCCTAATCCTGCTACAATCTGGTTTCACAATTTGGAAGCCATCTCCTGGATCTGAGAAGGAATTACAGATTTCATCCAAGCTCCCATCTGTGAATTACAGCCATGCACTGCTTAAACACAGGGGTATGTTCTGAGAAATGCACTGTTAGGCGATTTTGTCATTGTGCAAATATCATGGCGTGTACTTACACAAAACTAGATGATATACTACAACACTTAGGCCACATAGGTATAGCCTGTTGCTCCCAGGCTACAAGCCTGTACAACATGTTACTGTACAGAATACTGTAGGTAACTGTAACACAATAGTAAGTATTTATGTATCTAAACATCTGTACATACAGAAAAGGTACACTAAAAATACAGTATAATCTTACAGGATTACTGTCATATATATGGGTATATATAGTCTATCACTGACTAAAACATCGTATGTGGCACATAGCTATTATCTAGGATAAGACAGGTTCAAGACCTCTGAACACAAACATATCATATGACTGACCATCCAGGTTATGGCCAACTATTATTCATTCTGGCATCTTATAATGGAAACATCACGGGCTTTGGAAGCTGACAGACCTGAGCTTGGACGCTGGCTCTACCACATGTGGTATAATATGAAACATATTTTTGGTCTTTGTCCCTGGTTCCTGTCTTAGAGCCCCTAAAATGCGAAGAATATCCTGAGTGAGAATAATGTCTTTTGTTATTCATAATGAGTCCCTTTGATAAATATTGAGTTTATGTTAATGAGGTTACTTACGGTAGGGCCCCTAGATAACTTCATGATAGAGCCAGTCACCAAAAAGACCAGATGATTAGAGGATTAAAGGGTTACTTGAAACCAAACTGACTCATGAAAAAAAGAAAAAGGATCAGAGGGTTGCAACTTTCAGCCCCACCCACTGACCTATAAAAAGTTGGGGAAAGACCCTGGGAAACATGGCAAAACCCCATCTCTACAAAAAATCAAAAATTAGTCAGGTGGGGTGGTGTGTGCCTGTAGTCCCAGCTACTCAGAAGGCTGAAGCTGGAGGATCGCTTGAGCCCAGGAAGCAGAAGTTATGGTAAGCCAAGATGGTGCCACTGCACTGAAGCCTGGGCAACACAGCCAGACCCTGTCTCAAAAAAAAAAAAAAAAAAAAAAAAAAAAAAGGCAGGGGTAAGAAGCTAGAGATCAAGCTCCGTAAAAACTCTTGATGAGCTTCCTGGTTGCTGACCTTGTGGAGGTGCTAGGAGGGTGGCTTGCCCAGAGAGAGCTTGGAAACTCTGTGCCCCCATACCTTGTCCTGTCCATCTCTTCATGTGTATCCTTTTAAAATCCTTCATAATAAACTGGTAAATGTGTTCCCCTGATTTCTGTGAGCTGTTCCACCAAATTAATGGAACCCAAGGAGTGGGTCATGGGAACTCCAATTTATAAATGATCAGTCTGGAGCACAGTTCACAACCTAGAACTTTCAACTGGCGCCTGAAGTAGGAGACAGTCGTGTTGGGACTGAGTCCTTAATCTGTGAGATCTGACACTATTTCTAGGTAAATAATGTCAAAATTGAGCTGAATTACAGGACACCTAGTTGGTGTCCGCAGGAGAATTACTTTGGTGTATGGGGAAAAAATCATCACATATCTTGTTGCAGAAGTGTTCGGTGTTGAGTGTGAACATTAGAGAGGAGGTCAGGCGGGGTGGGTCACGCCTGTAATCCCAGAACTTTGGGAGGCCAAGGGAGGTGGATCACCTGAGGTCAGGATTTTGAGACCAGCCTGACCAACATGGTAAAACCCCATTTCTACCAAAAGTACAAAAATTAGCCAGGCGTGGTGGCGCGCATCTGTAATCTCAGCTACTCGGGAGGCTAAGCCAGGAGAATCGCTTGAACCCGGGAGGCAGAGGTTGTAGTGAGCCAGGATTGCACCACTGCACTCCAGCCTGGACAACAGAGCAAGACTCCATCTCAAAAAAAAAAAAAAAAAAAAAAAAGATTAGAGAAGAAAAACTGTTTTTCCCTTTCACAACATGCCAGATGAATGACCTTCGATTAGGAATGAAAAGGACAATAATGACAGCTAACATTTCTTGGGCACATTATATTCTAGGCACTCTTCTAAGCACTTGAAATGTAATAACCTAATATTCTTATTAGATAGGTATTATCATCATCCTCATTTTACAAATGAGGAAACAGAGGCATAGAGCAGTTAAGTAATTTGCCCATCGTCACACATTTGGTCTGATGATACCCAGCTCGTAAGCTTCTTGGGGTTAAATTAGATGATTTCTGTTAAATGCTCCTGGCACATATTAGGCCTTCCAGAAATGTGAGCTTTTTGAAAACACAGGACGTGGGGCAAAAGGAGTCACTTAAGATCATTTTTAAGTCATTCACTCCTTTAACATTTGTAGGGTACTATGCTCTGATTTTAGATAGTCTTTACCTCAAAAGTTTATATTTTACTTAATGCTAAAAAATTTATAATAGATACAGAGATAAAGAGAAAAGGGATTCTCTCTTCCATCTGACCCTTTAGTATTAAAATAGACATTTTCTGTCATATCAGCACTAATCCAGTGAAAAGAGATCCATAAAAATTAATTCCTGAGGAATGAAAACGGATGGGACACAGAAAAGACAAAGATAACAATAGCTGCCAGCATTTATTAGGTTTTTATTCTTCATACCACTAGAGACAAAATCCAATTATAATGTGGTAGAAAAGAAGCCACATTCAAGATCAAGCTCTATAACTAATTTGATTAAGATGTTAATTTCCAGCTGGGCACAGTGGCTCAAGCCTGTAACCTTAGCACTTTGCGGGGCTGAGGACGAAGATTGCTTAAGCCCAGGAGTTCAAGACCAGCCTGAACAACATAGCGAGATCTCTAACTATATTTAAAAAAATAATAATAAGGTCAATCTCCTTACAAGTAAAGTAGATATGATAATATCTGTCCAATCTATCCCTCAGGATTGTTACAAGGGTCAAATAAAATAGATCAGTACTTTGAAAAACATAATGTTCTGACTACTTACGATAGTACTCCCAGTGGGAATTATTATAAACATTGTTAAACTAAACATATATCCAAAAGAAAAAACATAATGGCCAACTAAAACACTTCCAATTATCATTTAAACTCATCCTTTTGGAAAAGAAAAAGAAAAGCTAAATCTGTTCCTAACTTTAAATACTCAGCCACCTGTGTCTGAGTTCACTCTTATTTACTCACATTATAGTTATTTTGTGGAGGAAGTTAGGAAGTACAAGACAAATAAGACAAAGGTTAAGTATCTTTTTTTGAGCTGAGGTCTTACTCTGTTGCCCAGGCTGGAGTGCAGTGGCATGATCATGGCTCACTGAAGTCTCGAATTCCTGGCTCAAGCAAACCTCTCACTTCAGCCTCCCCAGCAGCTGGGACTACAGGCATGTGCCACCATGCCCAGGTAAGTTTTAAATTTTTTTGTAGAGACTGGGTCTTGCTCTGTTACCCAGGCTGGTCTCAAATTCTTGGCCTCAAGCAATCCTCCTGCCTCAGGTTCCCAAAACAGCTAGGATTACAAGCACAAGCCACTGCACCTGGCCAAGACTAATTACTTTTAAAGTGTGGGCCAAACATTCAGACATGGAAAAATAAATCATGTGATAAAGAAAGAAAAAAACCTTTTTTGTTTGTTAAACATGGCATTCTGCATAAACTTTTATTTTTAAAAGTTCCACTGTTAAAACTTTATTTTTTTTAACCCCATATATTCTGAGCTTCAAACTAAAACTTTAAACTACTGCCTTAAGGTACTTACCAAAAGACAGAAAAATGCAGAGGTCTTTCTTTCCTAGACCATACATCTTTTTCACCAACTCCAAATGAATGACTCTAAATATCAGATACCGCATAGAGGAAAATGATTTCACCCCAGTATAAATATCTTTCTAATTTTGTGCCTAATTTTCATTGTCACTGTACCTATTATATTACTATAACAATTCACATGTTTATAAAGCCCACAAATACATAAAAGTATTTTTTATGTACTCATAAAGTATTTAAAGTTACTATTTATGGGCTGGGTGCAGTGGCTCATGCCTGTAATCCCAGCACTTTGGGAGGCCAAGGCAGGCGGATCACTTGAGGTCAGCAGTTTGAGACCAACCTGGCCAACATGGAGAAACACCATCTCTACTAAAAATATAAAAAAATTAGCCGGGTGTGGTGATGCATGCCTCTAATCCCAACTACTCAGGAGGCTAAGGCAGAAATCGCTTGAACCCGGGAGGTGGAGGCTGCAGTGGTGCGAGCTGAGATCATGCCACTGCACTCCAGCCTGGGCGACAGAACAAGACTCCGTCTCAAAAAAAAAAAAGTGACTATTTATGATTTTAAGCTAGTTTTTTTGGGGTACACAGAATTTCAAACCCAAAAAGGTACTTACAGAAGGTTTAAACAGCTTTCTATCAGAAAGAAAGGCTTCTCGAAACACTTTTATGATCATATTTAATTCCCGTAGATACTGTCTTTCTTCTGCGATTTCAGTTCTGACAAGATCATAGTAGTTTAATTCACCGGAAGAACTAGGTTCATCTTCACAGAGAGAAACCAAGCCTATATCATCCTGATCAAACATGTCCATCAAAACCTGAGAAACAGAAATCAATAATGTTGATTTGTTTTATCTTCCTTATTTTTATAAAAACTGCCTCAAAGTACTTGAAATCTATACGTTATTAAACAGGGCAGGGAGCTGTAATCCCAGCTCCCTGGGATTTTGGGAGGTCGAGGCAGGAGGATCACTTGAGGTCAGGAGTTCCAGGCCAGCCTAGCCGACATGGTGAAACCCTGTCTTGACCAAAAATATAAAAAATTAGCCAGGTGTCACGGTGGGTGCTTTAATCCCAGCTACTTGGGAGGCTGAGGCAGGAGGATTGCTTGAGCCTGGGAGGTCAAGGCTGCAGTGAGTCATGATCACGCCACTGCACTCCAGTCTGGGCGACAGAGCAAGACTCCATCTCACACACACACACACACACACACACACACACACACACACACACATTATGAAACAATAAGAGTTGTGCGTATTATAAGTAAATTTATATGAGAAAACCTAGAATAAAAGGAAAACTGAAGGTGGGAAATGTTCAAATAAAATATGGCAAAATAAATATTTCTGGAGATATGAACTAAGGGTGAAATATGTACTAATACATATGCATATGTATGTGTATATATGTGTGCTATAATACACACACACACACACACACACACAAAATAGCAAAAAAAAAAAAAAAAAAAAAAAAAAAAGCCTGTTTTTGGGGAACAATAATCTGAGCCAAAACTCCCAGTTCAGCCACTACTTGACTATGATTATGAACACATTTATTCTTTTGAAAGTCATATTCCTTATGTGTGAAATGTAACTGATAAGAATAATTCACTGTGGTAATGTATATAAAATGCATACTACTATGTCTAGCAAATAGTAGGTATTCAACATAGTAGTTCCTTGCCATAGTATAAGGATGATAGTATATATTTAAGTAGGGTTAAAAGGAGAAAAGTGAAATGCTACTATGGTAGAGGCACACGATAGATCAGTGCGATGCATTTCTGATGCACATTTACTACAATGACCACTGCTATTATGTTCATTTGCTAAACCCAAACATCCCACAGATGCTTAAATTGTTGTAGCAACCACTTCTTTCAGAAATAGTAAAGATGCTACCACAGACTCAGGTCAACCAACAGGCAAGAACTAGCTGTAAATCAACAGAAACAGAAAGATGACACTATATATATATATATATATATATATATATTTTTTTTTTTTTTTTTTTTTTTTTGTGAGACAGAGTCTCTGTCACCCAGGCTGGAGTGCAGTGGTGTGATCTTGGCTCACTGCAACCTCTGCCTCCCAAGTTAAAGTGATTCTCCTGCCTCAGCCTCCTGAGTAGCTGGGATTACTGGTGCACGCCACTATGCCTGGCTAATTTTTTTTTCTATTTTTAATAGAGACAGGGCTTCTTGGCCAGGCTGTCTTGAACTCCTGACTTCAAGTCATCCACCCACCTCAGCCTCCCAAAGTGCTGGGATTACAGGTGTGAGCCACCGTGCCTGGCTGTGACCATACATTTAAAAATTAATAATAGTTTTTTTTAAAAAAAAAATGATTAGGCCTAGTTAATTATATATTTAAAACTGATTGAAAAGCACTCAGAGAGTTCAGCTAAAAGGTATACACTGAAAAGGAAACTCCAAAAAGTAAAAAAACTTCAAAGGGATGAGAGGAAATTCTGACAACACTATAACAGATATTCATTCGTTCATTCTGAAAAACATCTATTGATCACCATAAACTGTATCACACGTTGGTAAAATATGCTAATAAAGTAAACATGAACTCTGCCCTCCTAATCTTTTTGAATCTAACTCAGAAATATCTTATAAGCATCTTTTAAATCTGGTCAGCTCTCTCCATCTTACTGCAGGCTTTAGATTACTCTACTAAACAATCACCATCTCTTACAAGGATACACAAATTTCATAATTTGATCTGCCTGCCACAAGTCTTTCCAACCCCAGTTCTAAAATCAAGTTACTAAAAATAAATGATACATAAAAATGATACTGGATTTCATTGCCTTCTACATAAAATCCTAACTTTTTTAGGATAAAGGCCATTCATAATTTAACTCCAACCCACCTTCCTAATCTCATGTTCTGTGACACTCTCAAATCCCTCCCTTCCCCAATGCTTGCTTCATGCAATCCACCTTCCTGTCATTGAAGACCATCATTCCCCCTTCCCAGCCACTTTTAACTTTAAAGAAACCAGTACGGCTACACAGGGAATTTGGTGATGAAATCTGATTTCAAACAGACATGCAAAATAAAGGAAGGCATGAGACATAAAAACACACAGAAGAGCTACCACCCTCTTCTCTTCCCCACCAGAGACCCTTTTAGAGTAGGCCATACTTGCTAGCTATAACTTCTTGCTCCCATTCACTTAGCAAGCCCGTTGCTATATTAAAACTGCTCTCACTATTGATCTAGTGTCAAATCTAATGGTGTGTTTTAGTCTTCCTACTTGTTTTCTCTAGTTTTTGACACAGCTGACCATTCTCTAATTCTTAAAACTCTTAACTCTCAGGGTGAGGCATGGTGGCTCATGCTTACAATCTCAGCACTTTGGGAGGCCGAGGCAGGAGGATCACTTGAGGCCAGGCATTCAAGACCAGCCTGGCCAATACAGCAAGATCCTGCCTCTACCAAAAGTAAAAAAAAATAATAACCAGGCATGGTAGTAGACACCTGCGGTCCCAGCTACTCTGAAGGCTGAGGTGAATCACTTGAGCCCAGGAATTCGAAGCTGCAGTGAGCTAAGATCATACCATCACATTCCAGCCTGAGTAACAGAATGAGATCCTATCTCTAAATAAGAAAAAACACATATAACCTCCCCCAGCCCCAAACAATTTTTCTCTTCTTGGCTTCTGATATACCATTCTGTCAGTGGGGCCTCCTTCTCTATGACTTACCTTCTCTACCACCCATTCCATGGTTCCATTCTTAAAACTCTTTTGGTCACATAATACCAAAGTTCCTGAATTTAAATGCTACAGGGGTCAGGCAAGTAACATTATAATATACAAAAAGCAGTGGGAATTATGGCAAACCGGAGGGTACACGCACCTAAAGAGGAAGTGTGCCGCTCAGTGCCAGCTATTTTCTGTTAGGCATTCTGATTTTCTTTTTTCATAAAAAGTCTGGGATTTACATTTTTATGTACAACTTTTAGATCTGTAAATATAAATAGATGGCAAATAATTCAAAAATTTAAAAAACAAACCTGGAGACCCTATTCACTAGAAGGTCACCAGTCTGAAACGTCTGCTACACTGACAGAATGGTATATCATTCCTCAGAGTGAGCTCATTCCCTTAAATGATCTCCAATTACTATCTAGATGATAATGACTTCTAAGTGTTTATCTGTAGCCTCAGCATCTCTCCGGATCCTAGACAAATGTTACCAAAGGCTCACTAGATATCTGCCTGTCTTAAAAAACCTGTATGTGTACACTCTCAGAATCACTAATTAAACAGCATTACCTACTTGGTCTTCATAACTAGAAAACTTGTCCATCACCTTAGACTTACCACTTTTCCAGCTTCTCTCCTGTATCCAAACAGTTCCCAAATCCTGTTGACTCTAACTAAGAAATATCCCTTACATCTGGTCAGTTCCCTCTATTTCCCTCTGTCTAGAATATCTTCTCTTACTTCCTCTTCCCTCCCAACTCTCATTTATTCACCTAACCAATCTCTACCCATTTTTTCACCACTTAGCTCAAATACAATTTTTTTGGATAGCTTTTCCAAACTCTCCCTGACTCCCTACCAGAATCTCTTCCACTAGCATTAGCCCTTGATTAGCAACTTTCTCTCTTTCCTGTAGAAGCACCTAATGTATAAAGTCATCCCTTGGAGTCTGTAGGTGATTGGTTCCAGTACCCACCCCATATCCCCACAATCCTCAGATACTCGAGTTCCTTATATAAAATCACATACTATTTGCATATAACCTACACACATCCTCTTGTCTACTTAAATCATCTCTAGATTACTTGTAATATCTAATACAATGCCCACATGTCACTTCACTCACATAGATTAAATGTAGCACTCAGCTCATAGCAAATTCAAGTTTTGCTTTTTTGGAATTTTGTAGAATTTCTTTTTCCTGAGTATTTTTTATCTGTGGCTGGTTGAATCCATGGATACAGAACTCATGAATACAGAGGGCCAACTGTATTAAAATTTCTGTTCTATCTTTTCTCCTACTAAATAGTAACCATCTAAAGATAAAACACAGTGCTTTCGTCTTAAAATCCAAAGCATCTGACAAACAGTAAATACACAAAAGATAACTGCTTAAACAGCATACATGTACTATATGTATTTATAAACTATTAGACATGTAAAGCATTTTTTGGTCATGTTTATAGCATGAACAATAAAGTAGAGTCAGGCTAGATGCAGTGGTTCACATCTGCAATCCCAATACTTTGGGAAGTTGAAGTGGAAGGACTGGTTGAGCCCAGGAGTTCAAGACCAGCCTGGGTAACAAAGAGAGACCCAGCCTCTACAAAAAAATTTTAAACATAGCCAGGCATGGTGTTGGTTCAAGCCTGTGGTCCCAGCTACAAAGGAAGAAGCTAAGGCAGGAGCATCACTTGAGCCCTGGAGGTTGAGGCTGCAGTGAGCCATGTTCACACCACCGCACTCCAGCTTAGGTGAGTCCTTGTCACCAAAAAAAAAAAAAAAAAAAAAAAAGAGAGAGCAAGTGAGCTAGCTCTTGAAACAGATGGAATAATACTACCATGAAAGAGAAAATATATTCATACCCCACTCCTGGTAGCTTCAGATTTTTCTGGCCAGGCATGGGTGGCTCATGCCTCTAATCCTAGAACTCTAGAGGCCAAGGTGGATGGATCAACTGAGGTCAGGAGTTTGAGACCAGCCTGCCCAACATGGCGAAACCCTGTCTCTACTAAAAGTACAAAAAATTAGCCAGGCATGGTGGCATGCGCCTGTAATCCCAGTTACTCAGGAGGCTGAGGTGGGAGAATCACTTGAACACGGGAGGCAGAGATTGCAGTGGGCAGAGATTGTACCACTACACTCCAGCCTGGGCAACAGAGCAAGACTCTGTCTTAAAAAAAAAAAAAAAGGCCAGGCATGGCTCACGCCTGTAATCCCAGCACTTTGGGAGGCCAAGGCAGGCAGATCACCTGAGGTCAGGAGTTTGAGACCAGCCTGCCCAACATGGCGAAACCCTGTCTCTACTAAAAATACAAAAATTAGCCAGGCGTGGTGGCATGTGCCTGTAATCCCAGCTACTCAGGAGACTGAGGCAGAAGAACTGCTTGAACCCAGGAGGCGGAGGTTGCAGTGAGCCAGGATCACTCCATTATACTCCAGCCTGGTCGAGAGAGCAAGAGTTTGTTTCAGAAAAAAAAAAAGTATAATTCAATAGGTTAAAAAGAAAATACAGAACTCAACTGCTAGTACATCTAGATCTGGTGAACTAAGCTTCTTCAGAGCAGCTTTGTGACCTCTTATTCTCTCATTTTTTTTTTTTGTCCTCTATTGCCCAATGGCACAATAGCTCACTACAGCCTCAATTTCTCAGGCTCAAGCAATCCTCCCACCTCAGCCTTCCAAGTAGTTGGATGCACCACCACACCCAGCTAATATTTTTTTTTATTTTTAGTAGAGATGAGGTCTTGCTATATTCTCCAGGGTGTCTTACCTTTCTTTCTTTGTTTCTTTTTCTAAATTTTTTTGTAGAGATGAAGTCTTGCTGTGCTGCCCAGGCTGGTCTCAAACTCCTGGGCTCAATATATCCTCCTGCCTCAGCCTCCTAAAGTGCTGGGATTACAAGCGTGAAGCACTGTGCCTGGCCTTTACCTTTCCTACACATCAATTTCCTTCTTAAGCATTTATATGTTCAACTTTTCCAGTTTAAATACTATTTTCCTTAATAATGACATATATACTAGAACTTAAATTCTATGGTTCTTTCCTATGATCATCTAATTCTCAGCAATCTTTGATATGCTAGAATACCTCATATAGTCAAATGTTGCTTTTATTTTTAAATGTAAAGAAATAGGGCTGGTTTCAAGTTCTCTGTCTGGCAAATTAAAGATATCCCTAGAAACCATGTATTCAAATAATTATTAAACAGATGGTTTGTGAGCTCTTGAACTAGTGATCTCTAGAAATCAGTTTGGATATACTAAGATCACATCATGTCATACAATCTCATTACTTATGGTTACATAACTAGACCCACAAATCAAGTCATCTGGACTTTTTTTTTTTTTTTTTTTTTTGAGACATAGTTTCACTTTGTTACCCAGGCTGGAGAGCAGTGGCATTCAGCTCACTGCAAACTCCGCCTCCCAGGTTCAATCAATTCTCATGCCTCAGCCTCCTGAGTAGCTGGGATTACAGGCAACCGCCACCGTCTGGCTGATTTTTTGTATTATAGTAGAGATCGGGTTTCACCATGTTGCCCAGGCCGGTCTCCAATTCCTGAGCTCAGACAATCTGCCAGTCTTGGCCTCCGAAAGTGCTAGGATTACAGGCGTGAGCCACCACGCCCGGCCAAGTCATCCGGATTTTAGCTAAGCATATGACAGTCTCTTGTGACAAATAGGGGATCATGACAGGAATGTCTGAAACAAGGACCAGCAAACTACCAGCCAAATCCAGCCCACAGACTGTTTTTGTAAATAAAGTTTTGCTGGAACATAGCCCACGCTAATTCATTTATGGCTGCTTTCTTGCTACAAGGGCAGAGATGAGTAGATGCAAGAAAGATGTATGGCGCACAAAGCCTAAAATGTTTATCCCCTGGGCCTTTATAGGTAAAGTTTGTTGACCCATGAATTAAACAAAATGTGAAATAATAGCTAATAAAAGGTAATAATGAAGAAAAGTGGTAACTTTTAACCTAGAAGAATGCCACTAATAACATATGCTAGAAATCTCGTTTCTTATATAATCCTTTTCTATATATATATATATATATATTTTTAAGATAGAGTATTGGCTGGATGCGGGGGCTTACACTTGTAATCCCAACATTTTGGGAGGCTGAAGCGGGTGGATCACCTGAGGTCAGAAGTTCGAGACCGGCCTGTCCAACATGGTAAAATCCCGTCTCTACTAAAAATACAAAAATATTAGCCAGGCATGGTGGCAGGCACCTGTTATCCCAGCTACTCGAGAGGCTGAGGCAGGAGAATCGCTTGAAACTGGGAGGCGGAGGTTGCAGTGAGCCAAGATCATGCCACTGCACTCCATCCTTGGCGACAGAACAACACTCTGTCTCAACAAAAAATAAATAAATAAAATAATATGGAGTCTCGCTCTGTCACCCAGGCTGGAGTGCAGTGGCACGATCTCAGCTCACTGCAACTTCTGCCTCCCAGATTCAAAGGCACCTGGCCTTTTCAACATTTTTACTAAATAATTTTAATTCAAGGTTTATCAGATCTGTACACATTACAAAAACATGGGAAGAGTACCTAAAATGCTGAATGAAAATTCAATTTTTAAAATATCTACATATGCTGGAACATAGCCTCAATAACAGTATGAAATTTTCTAGGGATAAATTCACGTTCATTCTTACAATAACAACAAAAAATCAACAGCACAAGTTGGAGAAATCAAAGACATAACAAAATGGTACTTCATGTGGAACAGTCCTCGGGAGTTTAGAAATCTGCAGACTCAATAAGTACACAGAGTAACATGGTGCCAAAATATTAATGCTGAAATTATTAAAGAATAGCATATAGAATAAAGGATACGTACATGCATTTCAATATACTCTGTTGGTCAGACCAAATCTGGACTATTGTCTTCAGTTTTAGAAATCAGTCTAAAAGCAATATAACAAGGGGATCTGAAAATCCTGCCACATGATTTTTTAAAACTCTCAAAAGGTGGAGATTTAGGACACAGAAAAATGCTTCAAATAAAGGAATGACTTATTAAAAAAAATAGTTTATGGCCTGGTGCAGTGGCCCACATCTGTAATCCCAGTGTCTTGGGAGGTTGAGGCAAGAAAATCACTTGAAGCCAGGAGTTCCAGACTGGCCTGGGCAACATAGTGAGACCCTATTCCTACAAAAATTTAGAAATTAGCTGGGCATGGTGGCAGGTGCCTATAGCTCTAGCTACTTGTGAGGCTGAGGCAGGAGGATTGCCTGAGCCCAGGGGTTTGAAGCTGCAGTGAGCCTGGGTGACAGAAGGAGACTCAAGCTCTCAAAAACAAACAAGCTGGTAGCTCACGCCTGTAATCCCAGGACTTTGGGAGGCCGAGGCGGGCAGATCACGAGGTCAGAAGTTCGAGACCAGCCTGACCAACATAGTGAAACCCCATCTACTAAAAACACAAAAATTAGCCAGGCGTGGTGGCGGGCACCTGTACTCCCAGCTACTTGGGAGGTTGAGGCAGGAGAATCGCTTGAACCTGGGGGGCAGAGGTTGCAGTGAGCTGAGATCACGCCACTGCACTCCAACCTGGGCGACAGAGCAAGACTCCATCTCAAAAAAGAAAAACAAAAACAAAAAAACAAAAAAACAAACAACAACAAAAAATGCACATGTGTTTTCACTTACATGTGGAATCTAGAACAAACTCATAGAAGCAGAATAGAATGTGATAACCAGAGGCTGCAGGGTAGGGGGACAAAACCTCAATTAGGAGGAATCGGGTCTTTTTTGTAAGATTTATTGCACAGTATGGTGAATATAGTAAATAATAATGTATTTACATTTCAAAATTGCAAAAAGTAAATTTTTTTGTCATTTCAATTTTCAAAAGAAAGTTTTGTGGGTACATAGTAAGTGTATATATTTAAGGAGTAAATGCAGGCATATAAAGCATACATCAGAATAAAATGGAGTCTCCATCACCTCAAGCATTTATCCTTTCTTTGTGCTACAAACAATCCAATTATACTCTTTTAATTGTTGTAAAATATACAATAAATTATCGTTGACTGTAGTCACCCTGTTGAGATATCAAATACTAGATCTCATTCATTCTAACAATATTTTTGTACCCATTAACCATCCCCATTTCCCCCACTCCATCTACCCTTCCTAGCCTTATAACCATCATTCTACTAGCTAAGAGTAAATTTCAAATGTTCTCACCACAAAAAATAAGTACTTGAATAAATGTTAATTAACTTGATTTAATTATTCCACATTGTCTTCATAATCATAACCTTACTTTGTACTCCATAAATATATACAACTATAATTTGTCAATTTATAATTTAATAAATTAATAAATAGGAAGGAGAAAAGAAAAGAAAGTGCTCAAATAGAGAGGAATAGAAAAACCAAGCTAGGGCTCCTAATAACCAAATCTGGAACAACCGAAACTTTTTTTTTTCTTTTTTTTGAGACAGAGTGCAGTGGCGTGATCTCAGCTTCATGTAGCCTCAATCTCCCGAGCTCCAGTGATTCTCCCACCTCAACCTCCCAAATAGCTGGGACTATAGTTACAAGCACAAGCCTGGCTAATTTTTTTTCTTTGTAGAGACATGTTGCCCAGGCTGGTCTCAAACTCCTGAGCTCAAGCGATCCACCTGTCTCGGCCTCCCAAAGTGCTGGGATTATAGGCATGAGCCACGGTGCCTGGCCTGCAACATCTAAATAATGAAGTAACAGATTACGACCCATTGAATAAAATAATAATTCATTAGCCCATATTAAGATAAACAAATTTGAGTGTGATGAAGAATAAGATACACAGTTTCAAAATACTCCACAAAATGTTCATTTATTAATTACAAAAGGGAAAAGAGTAACTTCACAGATGAGAAGCCTGGCAGATAATTCCCTAATCAAGTAATCAGTCAACATCACCACTACTACTGAGACACAACGAAATCATGTGCCTGTGTGCCATCTGAGAAAATGCAATGAGAAGAACACAGCACAATTTCTATGATATTTCTGCCAAAGAAGACCATTACCTGATTCTAACCAAGAGAAAACAACAGAGAAAACCTAAATTGAGGGACGTTCTACACAATAACTGACCTGTAACCCTCAAAAGTGTAAAGGTTATAAAACTTAAGGGAGGAGAGTTGATTCTAATGTCTCTCTCCCCAACCATGCGATTACACTGCAGTGGTCCCTGTACCTATTGCCGTGGCCTCCCTTGAATAAAGTCAACTTTACTATCTTTTTTTTTTTTGAAAACAGTGTCTTGCTTTGTCGCCCAGGCTGGAGTGCAGTGGCCCAATCTCAACTCACTGCAAACTCTGCCTCCTGGGTTCAAATGATTCTCGTGGCTCAGCCACCTGAGTAAGTAGGATTACAGGCATGTGCCACCATGCCCAGCAACTTTTTTTGTATTTTTAGTAGAGACGGGGTTTTGCCACGTTGACTAGGCTGGTTTGAACTCGACCTTAAGTGACCTGCCTGCCTCAGCCTCCCAAAATGCTGGGATTACAGGTGTGATCCACCATGCCTGGCCTGCTTTGCCATGTTTTAAAAAAAAAAAAAAAAAAAAAAGTTAAGGGAAGAATGAGGAATTATTCCAGACTGAAGAGGATAAAAATACATGACACATAAACAATATATGCTTCTGGAACGAATGATTTTGGTAAAAACATCATTAGGATATGTGACAAGACATGAATGATGTTTGAAAGTTAGATGGTATAATGTATCAAATGTATTCATTTCCTGGATTTTGACTGTCAGTCATACTGTGGTAATGTAGCAAAATGTTCTTGTTTATAGGACACACTATGTTGGCAACTTACTCTCATATGGTTCAAGTGGCAAGGGCGTACTTTTTGTTATACTTTCAACTTTTCTATAAGTCTAAGATATTTTCAAAGTTACAAAAAAAAAAAAAGTAGCCATAATTTTAGAAGTCAAAATAGAGATAACAAGGAATTATTACCACAATGTAAGTGAAAAGTCATTTTTGAAATTATGGAATCGTACAATGGGTCTCAGTCATTATAACTGCACATCAGAATTACCTGGAATGCTTTCAAAGAACACTGAGGTTTGGAGATCCAATCCAAGCCAATTAAATCTCTGGGGGTGATATGCAGGCATCAGCATTCTTTAAAAGCTTTCTATTAATTCTGATGTGCAGTCAAGGGTGAGAACCACCGACATGTGCTAGGTCCTGGAGGTTGTTCACCCTGAGAGAGCTTCATTTAGGCATTTTCTCTGTAGTCTTTCTGGCCTCACCCATGCTAGAGTTCATTACTTTCTCCACTGTACCTTGGACTTATTAGTATAATAGTTTTAATCATATTGTTCTGTAATTATCTATTTCTTTTTATTTTGTAGTAAAATAAATACCTTCTAATACAAGGATTGCAATCTTATTCAGTGTTATAGCTTCAGTGTGTGCAGTGGCTCATGTGTATAATCCTAACATTTTGGGAGGCCGAGGCAGGCACTTGAACTCAGGAGTTCAAGACCAGCCTGGGCAACATGGTGAAACCCGATCTCTCCCAAAAAAACACAAAAACAGCTGGATGTGGTGATGCATGCCTGTGGTCCTAACTACTCGAGAGGCTGAGATAGGAGGATCGCTTGAGCCAAGGAGGCAAAGGTTGCAGTGAGCTGAGATTGTGCCACTGCACTCCAGCCTGGGTGACAAAGTGAGACCTTGTCTCAAATAAATAAATCAATAGGAAGAAAAATAAGAAGGTGAGAAAAGGAGTACAGAATAACACGAAAGACTCAATTTCTTCCCGCAAGTAGCTTACAGCCAGGAAAGAAGACAGATATAAAAACAAAAAAATGATCAGAGGGGAGTAACTTCAGCATTCAGCCTAATTTTCTCTCTCCCTGTGCCTCACTAAGCTAAGCTGTGAAACTAAAGTAGGGTCTTCAAAATTACTTATACTTAAAAGTACCTGAGTAGAACTCTATATATTCTCTTTCTGAAAATATAAAACTCAAACTACTTAAATTGGTTTGAGGCCTTCGATGTTTTTTTCTTGTAAGTAAAAGATTCTTGACCAAAAAAAGAGATCCCCATCCTGCCATATGCTAAAAAACCTGGAAAATATCATGGTTACTCTGTAAAGGCAGGATTTTTCTCTCTTCCAGTACTAGCAATCATAAAAATTACTTATCTAATAATGTATACAAAAAGATTGAGGCAGAAATGAGTATAGTTGCTATTCAAGTTAAGTTTAAATACCTTGTAACACTTACCTTATCCGCACACATTGACACTTTAATGTCCTGCTGAGATATTTCATAATGCCGGATATTAAAAACATAATTACCAGCCAATTTTAAAATATCAGCTGAGATATATTCTAGTACAGCCACAATATATAGGGACACATGGTAGTCCACTTTGTACCCTAACACTTCCTGTGAAAAGAATAAATAATTTAATTGCAAAATGTAGCACTGTCAAGTATTAAACACTTTAAAAATTCCTATTTAACATCCTTGCTTACAAAAAAAACTTTCTATTAACTATATGTCTAAATGTAATTTATAAAATGAATGTCTGGGCCGGGCGCGGTGGCTCAAGCCTGTAATCCCAGCACTTTGGGAGGCCGAGACGGGCGGATCACGAGGTCAGGAGATCGAGACCATCCTGGCTAACCCGGTGACACCCCGTCTCTACTAAAAAAATACAAAAAACTAGCCGGGCGAGGTGGCGGGCGCCTGTAGTCCCAGCTACTCGGGAGGCTGAGGCAGGAGAATGGCGTGAACCCGGGAGGCGGAGCTTGCAGTGAGCCGAGATCCAGCCACTGCACTCCAGCCTGGGCGACAGAGCGAGACTCCGTCTCAAAAAAAAAAAAAAAAAAAAAAAATAATAATAATAATAATAAAAATAAAATAAAATAAAATGAATCTCTGGTCTCTGAATTGGGGGCTTTTCTTCTTTTAAAGAGACATCGAATCTAACAACTCTGCCTTTTAGAAATCTTGGGTTGCACTCCACTAAAAGCCTCCTAATACATTAACCAAAACTCATCTGACAGATATCAAAATATCTGCTATCTTCAAGGACCCTGTTTTAAAACCAGTATCCCCTAATTACAGTAGTTTCTACTGAGGGGAGGAGAGGAAGTGTGTGTGTGTGTGGGGGGGGGTTGGGGGGGGGGAGTGCGCAGGGGGGCGAGGTGCTTGAATTTGCTGCAAAACTCTTAAAACCCATATACATCAAGCATATTTTGCCCTATGCACTAATATGCATCTAGTAGGCAAACTAGGTCCTAGCCCACTTTTCCAGTATATAAAAAATAATCTGTAATAATACAAATTAATTTTAAAAACAGTTCTGCTCTGAACTCATAGTAGCTTCTGACATTACACACTTTCTTAATCAACAAATGGCTGTGAATCATGGCCCACTACACAGGAATCAG